>NC_138509.1:78410722-78865722 GCF_964252035.2 Podarcis erhardii
GGGCTGCCTTCAGATGTCTTCTAAAAGTCAGATAGTTGTTTATTTCTTTGACATCTGATGGGAGGGCATTCCACAGGGCGGGCACCACAATAAAGAAGGCCCTCTGCCTGGTTCCCTGTAACCTCTCTTCTCACAGTGAGGGAACTGCCAGAAGGCCCTCAGCACTGGACATCAGTGTCCAGGAAGAATGACAAGGGTGGAGACGCTCCTTCAGGTATACAGGACTGAGGCCATTTAGGGCTTTAAAGGTCAGTACCAACACTTTGAATTGTGCCTGGAAACGTACTGGGAGCCAATGTAGGTATTTCAGGATCGGTGTTATATGGTCTTGGCGGCCACTCCCAGTCACCAGTCTAGCTGCCGCATTCTGGATTAGTTGTAGTTTCCGGGTCACCTTCAAAGTTAGCCCCACGTAGAGAGCATTGCAGTAGTCCAAGTGGGAGATAACCAGAGCATGCACCACTCTGGCAAGACAGTTCACTGGCAGATAGAATTTCAGCCTGTGTACCTGATAGAGCTGGTAGACAGCTGTCCTGGACACAGAATTGACATGTGCCTCCATGGACAGCTGTGAGTCCAAAATGACTCCCAGGCTGCACACCTGGTCCTTCAGAGGCACAGTTACCCCATTCAGGACCAGGGAATCCTCCATACCCACCAGCCCCCTGCTCCCCCAAAACAGTACAGTGGTGCCCCGCAAGACGAACGCCTTGCAAGACGGAAAACCCGCTAGACGAAAGGGTTTTCCGTTTTGGAGGCGCTTCACAAAACGAATTTCCCTATGGGCTTGCTTCGCAAGACGAAAATGTCTTGCGAGTTCCTGCGGGGTTTTTTCCCTTTCCCCCCTCTTTTCCTAAGCCCTAAGCCGCTTATCAGCTGATCCGCTAAAAGCCGCTAAACCGCTAATAGCGCTAATCCGCTAAGCTGTCAATGGGCTTGCTTCGCAAGACGAAAAAACCGCTATACGAAGAGCCTCATGGAACGGATTAATTTCTTCTTGCGAGGCACCACTGTACTTCTGTCTTGTCAGGATTCAAACTCAACCTGTTAGCCACCAATCTGTTAGGTAGCAACCAGAAGCATACTAGCCTCTGTGCATTCTCAGAGTGCTCAAAGGGAGGTGTGGGATGGCATGTGCCAGCCCCAGCCCCCAATATCCCTATCCCTGTCAATTTCAGCCCTGACATTTGGGAAGAACTAAAGGGGGAACATTTGCATGTTCAGCTCAGCATGATTCGAATCCTCCATGCAAAAGCGATGTCCTAGTGGCGTTGGGCCTGGCAGCATGAAGCGGTCAAATATGAAGATTCCCCCCTTCGGATCTAACCACTCAATGCTCAAACATCTGAGGCTGCAGCCAGTGGTGATGGGGAGAGCTGTGCGTTCCTGCACACATTGGAGACAAATGCCAGAACAGGGCTCCTTGGCAAAGAGCTAATCCCATGGAAAATCGTTGCTTTTAAATAAATGTATACACAGGGCTGCGCTGCTAGTTCTGTATGTTTCCTAAAGTCTAAAAGGAAAGAAATGGCAATGGGGTTATGGTGGTGGCACCAGGTGAAGACTAATGATTTACTCTGTATGTCTGGGATAGAGTTTGAATAACACAAATGCTCACATTAGTCACATGGCAATTGGTTTGTGCAAATCTTTTTCTTGTTAAGAATCTAAGACCCATTCGGTTTCTTCTTATATTTTCAGCCTTATTAGTCTGTTTCAGCAAACACACAAAAAGAGTCTCATGGTACCGTAAATAGTCACAGACTCATTGTGGCATAAGCCCCTGTGGACAAGGACCCACTTCGTGTTCTTGTACTTTGTATCAGCCTTTGTATAACAAGTAATTATACAAATTATCCTCGGTTATTCATAAACAGGAAGCAAACAGGGCTCACTCACGTGAAAATAGCTGTTTGCAGTGGTCTAAAAATACCTTATCCTTTCATCTAACAGCTTTTTAAATGATTAGATAAGTTTATCAACTGAGCAGCTGATGATAAGAACAGTTAAATTAAGGCTGCCGCCACTCCCTTCACCTCAACTCCAAGCTAGAGGTCTAGCCAAGCCTGACAAATCTCAAATAAGACTCCTCCTCCTAAACTAAAAGTACTACCAAGAATTCACACCTCTAAGTCACTTGTTAATTATCATAACGAAGAGCAAGAGGCAAACATCCAAAGGGCCCTCTCAGAGGTCCAGAATGTCCCAGACCACTTCCAGTTTTTGAAGCCCCTAGCGATCATAAAAATTAAAAATGTTGACACATGAAATAATTAATAATAATAATAATAATAATAATAATAATAATTTATTTATACCCCAGTCACTCTGGGCGGCTTCCAACCAAATATTAACAACAATACAGCGTCAGACAATAATTCATCAAATATTAAAAGCTTCCCTAAACAGGGCTGCCTTCAGTTGTCTTTTAAAAGTAAAATAGTTGTTTATTGCTGGGAGGGCATTCCACATGGCAGGCGCTGAGAAGGCCCTCTGCCTGGTTCCCTGTAACCTCACTTCTCGCAATGAGGGAACCGCCAGAAGGCCCTCGGCGCTGGACCTCAGTGTCTGGGTAGAACGATGGGGGTGGAGACGCTCCTTCAGGTATACTGGGCCAAGGCTGTTTAGGGCTTTAAAGGTCAGCACCAACACTTTGAATTGTGCTTTGAAAACAAAACACGGCACCAAAAAACAAGAGTGAGACATAATTTGAATAGCAAATGTGTAACGTTTTGGTCCAATACAGATTGCAAAACGTATCAAATGCCAACAATTTAACAAGTATTTACATTAGAGGCCCCCTTTGAGCTTGAGACCCTAGGCCTAGCTCCTCCTGCCTGCCCTCTCTGGTTGGCCTCCCTCTGAAAAAAATATGAAACTTATATGGATTCTAAGGGAAAGTTAATCCATTTTACTTCTTCCCACAAAACCTGGAAGGGTCTGTTCCTATAAATTTTATCTATTTATGAAAAGGGTAAAAATGACACACATTTTTAAATTGCCCATTATAATGAATGGGGAAACACAGGAAACAGCAAACCCATAAGCTCATAGCATTACAAGGCTGTAAACCTATACATAACGTATAGCAGGGGTCAGCAAACTTCCAGCAGGGGGCCAGTCCACTGTCCCTCAGACCTTGTGGGGGGGCCGGACTATATTCTGAGGAGAAGAAAATAATGAATGAATTCCTATGCCCCACAAATAACCTAGAGATGCATTTTAAATATAAGCACACATTCTACTCATGTAAAAACACGCTGATTCCCGGACTGTCTGCAGGCCAGATTTAGAAGCTGATTGGGCAGGATCCAGCCCCGGGCCTTAGTTTGCCTACGCATGACTTATAGCATGAACTCAATGGAACTTACTTCTGAGTAGACCTGCATAGGATTGCACTTTAAAACTGCTAATCTGTGCAGTGCCACAAGCCTATAGAAGAAACAGAAAAATATCCTCTCCCAGAACCAATCTCTAATGAACTCATTTTGAAGATATCTATTGCACAATCAACGAAGCTGACCACCTGCCTTTGGAGGTCTAACCATCTCATCATTCTTCATACTAACACATATAATAGCAGCAAGCCGAGGGCGGGAGCAAACCATGCTTTTTGTGGAGAAACATGACACCTCGCCGAACTTTTAACAACCTTACCTCCATTGTCAGCGAGGGATTGTAAAAGTTGGAGAAAGATCTTGCTTGTTGGGTCTATACGCTCATTTAAAGTTTTAAAGCTTCGATTGTGTGGCAGCCACTGGGTGAGCCTTGTTAAGCTCAGAGAGGCAAAGTACAGCTTGCTTTTGATCATCTCTGTTCTCTTCCCCCCTCTCCTTCAGATACTGGTTTCCTTGATTTTAGCTCAAGGGCATTTAGATGGGTGGAGTGTCACAAGGCAGGGCAGTGAGTAGAATATAAGCTCCAAATCAAATTGATTAACAAAAGGGCCAGAAAAAGGAACGAAAAAGCATAAAACATGCAAATGGTGTCTAGTGTGGCATTTCTGCATTGCATTTCTCGCTGCTATTGACTTGGTTGCTTGTAATTTAGTCATACTTGGCGGGGGAGATTTTACTTTCTTGCCACTTGTAAATATTTTGTTGGCATTTTTTTCCCACATAGGTGAAATGGATTTGTGAATCGTGCAGAGTGTTTCTTTTCAGTTTCCCTATATTTATTTATTTTACAAGAATGTATAGATGGCATCTGCAAAAAGGTAGCCTGCAACATACAGCTCGATTTCAAATCAGTATAGGAAGGTAATGAGATTTTTGCTGAATGTTTGTTTTGACATTTCTAGATAGGCTCCGAACTGCTTTCAGTAAAGTAATGTAGAAAACTGCTACAAACGGCTATAAAAACTAAAAAACATATTATTGTGTGTTTTATTTAAAAAAAAAAAGGTTCCTCATTGGATCAATGTGGAACAATATGCTTCAAATAGCATTTAACCCCCCCCCCCATTTTAGTCATTTATTCATAACGGAAGGGTGGGAGATTGCTTCCTCCTCTAATGTCACAGGTACAAACTTCTCTCTCCCTCCCCCTCCCTCTCAACCCCCCCCACCAGCTGAATAAACTTTCCCTATTTCACGAACTGTGAAACATTTTGTGACTATGAAACCATTGCAAATGTGGATTAGAATATCCACTGTTTCCATAAGCACATGGTAACTAAAAGCATCCTTACACCACTGTTTCGTCAAACTTGTTATGAGCATGTAGGGACTGCTGAAATATTTTACAAGACAGTGAAACTGCACGTCAGTTAATTCCGAGTATGTTCCTAATATCCAACAATGGATGCATCAAAATAAGAAACCCAATTTGCTATCACATAAACATGGCATCTAGTAATATAAGACTCCAGCAGGATTTCCACTGGATGTTTTTGAAATATTAGCTTCAAATTCCTAAAGCAGATTTAGGCGATAAGTAAGCACAAGTTGGAATGTAAGCGTTACAGTGGTACCTCAGGTTACATACACTTCAGGTTACATACGCTTCAGGTTACAGACTCTGCTAACCCAGAAATAGTACCTCAGGTTAAGAACTTTGCTTCAGGATGAGAACAGAAATCGTGCTCCGGCGGCGCGGCGGCAACAGGAGGCCCCTTTAGCTAAAGTTTCAGGTTAAGAACAGTTTCAGGTTAAGTACGGATCTCCGGAACAAATTAAGTACTTAACCTGAGGTACCACTGTAATTATATTGTGAGGTACACCATGATCTCTGCCGGTTCCATATGGTTCCTTGGGAATGAAGTTTACAGAGGACTGGAGGTGTTTGTGTGATTCAAGGTTCGATTACTCATGCCAAGCATGAGATGGAAGGCTCACAGTATTAACACTTCAAAAGCCCCTGCTCCCCTCACATTTCTATGGGGCTCCGCAATGTCATAGCATGTGATTCATTACAGAGGGCAAGTCAGGCCTCTGAGTCTCTTTCAGTCCCAGTTTCAAAATCGCCAGTCGCTTTCATTGTCTTTCACACAGACAGACCCCTCACTGATGTCTCCTCCCGTCAGGTGGGGGGGAAAGAAAGATATGCTCCTTCCAGAGGGATCTCCGGCCTATATTTGACCAATTATTTAGTTAGGCAAAAGCCCTTCCTCTCAGCAAGCTTGCCAGGCTAAGCTTCTTCAGCCAACATGACCTCTCAAACAGCCCTTTCTTCACAACTGAACTGGGAAGAACATTCAGATTCACTCCCAAACACATTACAACATTTAGCATGAAACCAATGTTTACTTTTAGATATATTTCTAGTGCTCTGAACAATCTGTTGTATTTCCTCAAGGACTGGTGGTGTTCAGAAAGAGAAGCAGCTGGCGTGACTCTTGTTCCAAGTGATGTCCATGCCAGTCCACATGAACGCAGTGAGGAAAAGGCCAGAGCTCAGCAGCAGAGCATGTGTTTTGCATGCAGGAGGTCCCCGTTTCAGTCTGTGGAAGAAAAGCTCAAGCAAAGGGAGGGAATGTGTGCCAGTTTTGCACCTTAAACCATGCCATTCTTCTTGCTTTACACACATGACTGGACGTCTGCCACAAGCCTAGTTACAGATAGGTAGCCGTGTTGGTCTGTCATGGTCAAAACAAAATAAAAAAATTCCTTCCAGTAGCACCTTAAAGACCAACTGAGTTAGTTCTAGGTATGAGTTCTAGGTATGCCACAAGCCTAGATTGTCCAGAAGATATACAGAAGCCGTAAGCTGACACCAAATACAACAGGTAAAGGACATGGTAGGGTGTTGTTGTTTAGTTGTTTAGTCGTGTCCAACTCTTCGTCACCCCAATGACCAGAGCACGCCAGGCACTCCTGTCTTCCACTGCCTCCCCAGTTTGGTAGCTTCGAGAACACTGTCCAACCATCTCGTCCTCTGTCGTCCCCTTATACTTGTGCCCTCCATCTTTCCCAACATCAGAGTCTTTTCCAGGGAGTCTTCTCTTCTCATGAGGTGGCCAAAGTGTTGGAGCCTCAGCTTCAGGATCTGTCCTTCCAGTGTGCACTCAGGGCTGATTTTCTTCAGAATGGATAGGTTTGATCTTCTTGCAGTCCATGGGACTCTCAAGAGTCTCCTCCAGCACCATAATTCAAAAGCATCAACTCTTCGGCAATCAGCCTTCTCTATGGTCCAGCTCTCACTTCCATACATCATACCATACATGGTAGGGTTAGCTGGGAACAAAGGCATTAGAGAATGACTAAGTAAACTGTGGCCAGGTAAGAGCTAAATCTGCAGTGCCTGGAGCTTAAATTCCTAATTTCTTCTACTTACCTTTCCATCTGACTACAAACACAAGTTGAAAGTGGGAGTATATAATGCGATGAGAAGTATATCATGTTTGGAATTCCTCTATAGCACCCCTCCTCGCCAAAAAAGTACCTGTTTACCCATGTATCACGGAAATGCACTAGAGAAGTAGGAAATGGGTGACTCAGCATTAATCAGCATTACTCATGCAGTATCTGGCAACTTCCTGGTCAGAAGAGAAACTGGCTCCTGCTGCAAACACAACAAAGTGCAGTAGTTTCATGTGAGTCATTTAACGATATACCATTTGGAAATGAATGCTTTATGATTATCTCTGTGTTGAACAAACAGAACACATCTATTTAAATCCAGTCTCTTTGCAACAATGTTTGGTTTGCCTATATGCTCCTAGGCACCTAGGCGAACCAACTCTCATGGAGCATATTTGGGCTGATCTAACCACAGCATAATGTATGCTCTCACCCAGGGCTTTTTTCTAGAAAAAGAGGTGGTGGAACTTGAGATTTTTTTAAGGGGAGCACCCACCTTCACTTCTTTGCCCCCACCTCCAATTTCGGCAACACTGCTGCTGACCTCCACCTCTGTTGTGCAGCCACAATTGCCGCGCCAACACGATTGCCGTGGCAACACAATGGTCGTGCTGCACAGCCCCAGGCGCTGTTCCACCCACTGGTACACAGCCCCAAACTAAAGAGTTGCCAGGAATGCACCTGAGAGGTGCCAGAACTCTGTTCCAGTGAGTTCTGGCTGAAAAAAAGCCCTGCACTCACAACTTCTTCCACCTCGCCCTTCCCTACTGAATGCAAATCCAAAAGCCACAATAAGGAAATACATGAATCAGGACCACAAAGCAGTGTCCATGCACTTAAGTTTTCTGAAGCCATTTTTTCAGGATAGATGTTAAATCAACTCTAGCATCAAGCAGAGGGTTGGACTATATAGCCAAGAAGGCCCCCTACAACTCTTTGATTCTATTGCAAGTTCATTGACAGCTATCAAACAATAAATCTATTATCTGCTTCAGAATATCCAGTGCTGGAAATTAATGATGGTTGGTTGTGTCACCAAAGGGAGTTTGCTGTAGGCATCTGACCAAGCATGGTGGAAGACCAAATGCTGAAGTAGGTGAACTTTCACTCTGCTACTGCAAAGTTTATGGATGTCTGGAGAGCTTGCCGGACAAGATTTTGAGTTCAGCATGACTACTCTTGTAAACACCCAAACCCAGACGGGGGCTCTCAATCTTTGCTTGTGATGTAGAGTGGTGAGGGACATACATCCAATGGCAGGGATGGTCTGAAGCTTGGCTGCTTCAAAGTAATTTCCACCGACTGACATTTTCAACGTTGTATTAAATTAGGTGACTAGACAATAACAAGAAGTTCAGAGAAGCAAAAAAAAGGTAGAGCACAGTTATTGTAAGTAATGATTAATGGTACAATCCTCAGCATGTTTACTCAAAAGTAAGAAAGGCCCATTGTTTTCAATGGTTCTCCTTCCCAGGTTAAGTGTGTCCAGGATTGCAGCAAAAGTTCTAGTTGCAAATATCACATAGTACAGTATATAAATTGAAATAAGTGCAGGTTTTACATTATGTTATGGACTTATTCAAGAGTGTCCCTTTATATACTGTATAGTATATAACATTTGCATTATGACATTTGCATTATGCTGTGTTTTGGAGGTGCCTATGTGATTTAAAAGAAAAAAGAAAAAGAAAGAAAGCCTAGCTGTTTTTAGTCTTTGTGATATTTCATAATTCTTTTTTGGGGGGAAGGGATATTATTACTTGATTAGCCATACTTCTGTTGCTGGATATTTTTCATTGCTTTGGGGGGCAAGGGCAAAGGAATGGTACAATGGAGCAGGACTGAGGGACCATGTGTACAGTACAGGATTGCTAACTTCCACCCCCCCCCAAAAAACCAGGGTTCTGTGCCTTTAGGACAGCCACCCCCAACCTGGTGCTGTCAAGATGTTTTGCATTCTGAATACCATTATATCTAGTCATACTGGCTGGGGTTGATGGGAAATGTAGTCCAAAACATTTGGTGGACACCAGGTTAGGGAAGGCTGCTTTAAAAACTTCTGGGAAGGCAGAAATCCAGGTGGTTAAGCTTTCAACTATTTACAGTGAGGCTGCCTATGAACTGCTGGACTTATAAAGGCTCATCTGTCCTTAATTAGCTCCCAGCTGGGGAGCATCACTCCAGCTGATTCTGAACCCTGGCAAAGTGATAAATTGAAAATCTCCCACAATGCCGAATGCCTTAACTAGCTCTGTTTTGACAGGGATGCTCTCAAGGGGATGGAAAGGGACTCAAACATCCACACTCCTTATTAGATAGTTAGCTCTCTCCTTCCCAGGTCCAATTCACACATTACCTCTTTAAGCTTCCGCTAAAGAGTCTGAAGACCATTTGTGTTTCTTTCTTTGGAGAGTGCAACATAAAATTAAGGAAAGATAAAATTACAAGCAACGCTTAAATAGAGAGTAAAAGCTGGCATGTGATATTAACATAATAATTAACTGTTCTAAGAAAGAAGAAGAAATGTCCATTGTCAGACTCACAGTCAACATGCATGCAGAGCCAGAAATGTTTTCCGGCTTTTAGCTGCAAGTCTAAGCAAAACCTACTATTATCTTGCAATCTCCTTGTTGCCATTGGCCAAAAAGAAGTCAGTCATCTTGAACTTTGGCCAGACCCATTTCACTTCTAGATATGGGCTAAGGGATATTTTTTAACACGTCAATAATGAAATGGGGCAATTGCACATACGTACTGGGGACTTGATTTCCTCTATGCAGCTCTCCCCACAAAGCCAGAAACATTGCTAATTATTATTGCTGTCGACTCTTAAGGGCCTAAAATGTTCTAAGCACTGGGACATATATTACAAGATGATGACAGCTGCTGCCTGCAGGCTCACAATCAAATAGACAAGATGCAAAAGCGAAAGAAACGGGGAGGGGAAAGGAAAGGAAAGCATGAAGGTAGGGATGAGGAAAAGGAAGTGCTGCTGTGCTATTCCTTATGTAGGAAGCTGACAAATACTGAATCAGATGGTTGTTCTGTTTAGTACTGTGTGCACTGCCTTTGGCTCTCCTGGGTTTGAGGCTGGGGCATTCCCAGCTCTACTGGGATGCTGCAGGTGAAGCCTGGGACTTTATGTATGTTAATCATCACTGGCTGATGAATGGGACCTGACTAGACTCTCCGTTGCCATGATGTTATTCCTGGAAAGCAGGGAGTGCAGCCTCCCAGTGAGAGCCAGTGTGGTGTAGTGGTTAAGAGCGGTAGACTTGTAATCTGGTGAACCAGATTCGCGTCTCCGCTCCTCCACATTCAGCTGCTGGGTGACCTTGGGCCAGTCACACTTCTTTCAAGTCTCTCAGCCCCACTCACCTCACAGAGTGTTTGTTGTGGGAGGAAGGGAAAGGAGATTGTTAGCTGCTTTGAGACTCCTTCAGGTAGTGATAAAGCAGGATATCAAATCCAAACTCTTCTTTCTCTTCCTCCCAGTGATCCTAAGCCACCCAAAACTTCATGGCAGAGGCCGAAGTGTGTCTCTCTTTGGCTCTACAATCCCGGGAACTGGTTGGAGTGGTGCGGTGTTTTTCATGCAGGGTAGAGACGAGGGAGCAAGCTCCTGTCTAACTGCTCCTTATTTGGTTGACGGATGGGGCCAAGCCATAAGTGACTTACCTGAAGTTTATTGCACACTAAACATAAATGGAGTGAATAGAATGAACATGTGGCTGCCACTGGCTGTACATTCTGTGAAAAAGCTCAAGCTGGCCTCTGCGTGTATTGAAAAGTGTGCATTTTACACAAATTAGGATGGAGGAAAATGGAGCAGCATGGCATGGCATGGAATGCAATGAGCCTATGGTCGAGAGTCCACAAGGTCCAAATGTGACGGAATCTGATGTTCAACCCACCCCTACTCCAAGATGAATATATCAGCTTGCAAGACAGTAAAAGGAAAAAACAGCGTCTTAATGAGCAGGCTTGCCTTCCTTGGAAGCTCTAAAGTGTTGTTGGAATAGTGGTTTTCAAACATAATGCATTATTATTCTGTCATTAGCAACCAGGGAGTGATGGTAATAACTCAGTAGATGTGAATAGAATAAGGAGGGAATCGATTACAAGGGAGAAGATGCAGCTTGTTGCTATTGTGATCTCTTTTCCCTGTGCAGTAGCATTTACTCATTGTATTTTTTACACTTATGCAATGCATTTGCAAATCTAAGGAAGCAAATCCCTTTATAGTGAGAGTATGAAAAGAGCAAAGGTTAGAAGGTGCAAGAATAATGGGTGACTTCCTTTTCTTTCTTTCTTAAATGGAACGTCTGATTGACAAAGAGGAATAGTGTGCACAAATTACGGCAAACAGTCAGGGTTTCTTGTAATTCAAACTGCAGCCAGTCTGATTGTTATTAAAAAGGAAGAAACAGAAAATAATCTTATCACATGGCAGCTGCCCCAAGTCAGACCCAAATGATTCATCTGTTATAATGCAGCTGAATGGAAAATAGATTTTCTAAAATTGATTAAGGACTAGAGTCTGTAGGTCATTAACCTTTGCCATAAACCAATACATATTTTGGAGAACTTTGCATTATTTTGTCGGAGTGGAAAACTGCCTATGTTCTCCCTCTCCTAACTAAATAATATTCACAAGACACCCTGATTGCAGATTAAGGGAGGTATACTCTAGCCTCAGCCATCAGCTAGAGCACCAAGGAACATTGAAGGCTGCAACCATTCACCTGGAAAGCACATCATGGCAAGGAGACCAACCTGGCCTCATCCATTGGCCAGTGAAGGAGCAGCTGCTTTCCTCTCCCCTCCACATTCTTTTTTCCTTTCCTATCATGTTCATTATATTGAGTCTATGGGCAGGAACTGCTTATATTTTAATATATGTACAACACTTGGGAAATACTAGGCTCTAAGTGTTTAATGGTTTTATTATTAAAGTTTAGGTTTATTAAATTTATATCTTGCTCCTACTACAAAAATTATCGAAATCTGAAAAAGAAGTTATCATTACAGATGCTGTATCGCTCAGTGGCACCAAAACTTGGGTCACCAACTGTTTTTTAACTACAACTCCCATCATCCCTAGCTACCAGAACCAGTAGTCAGTGGTGATGGGAATTGCAGTCCAAAACCAGCTACAGAGACCAAAGTTTGGGAAACACTGCTGCAGATGTTGTGTCCCATCTTCCATCAGCCCCAGGGTTCAGGGGCAATGGAAGTTGAACACCACCGGGCTCAGGCAGGAGTCGGATTCAAACCTGCTCCTTGGAGTCAGCTAAGCCGACTTCCTGCAGCCCTCGAGGGCTCCTCTCAGGGTGCACCGAGGCTTCCGCTTCCCATTGACCCGGCTTGCTTTTTCTCTCTCCCCCCCCATCCCATTCTTCTTTCCCTTCCCCGCCCCCAGCGCCGCCCACGCCGCTCATCCCCGTTTCCCACACTACCCGCCCAAACTTCTCGCGTTCGCGGGAGGGCGCGGAGGAGGAGGAGGAGCGCGCGGGGGAGGAGGCGGGGCGCGCCAGAAAGAAAGAAACAGCTGCTGCCGGGCCAATCCCCTTCCTCCAGAACCCCATCCACGAGGCAGCCCGCCGCCTGGGCCAATGAGCCGGGGCCGCTCGGCGAGCAGCGGGCCTGCAGCCAATCCGGAGCGGAGGAAGCGGAGCGAACGGGGCGTGCGCGCGTGATGTGCCGTCCGCTTTGCCTCTCCTCCTCCTCCTCCTCCTCCTCTCAGGTGGTTGGAAGGGGAGCGCCCCGGCGCCCAATGGGGTCGGCAGCCGAGGGAAGCGAGTGATTCACCGGAGGGCGTCGCGGGGCCGGCCGCTAGCGAAGAAGGAAGAAGAAGGAGGAGGAGGGATGGACCTGGCCAGCGGCGCCCCGAAGCAGCGCGGCGGGGCTCGTGCGGCGCGCGCCTCCTCGCCCAGCAGCTCTCCCCGCGGCCGGGACGCCACTGGAACCAGCGCGCGCCGCCTCCGCGCCGCCCCGAGGAGCAGCAGAAGCAGCAGCAGCCGCCGCTTCCCTTCTTCCTCCGCCTCCTCCTGGTCGCCGTCGTGCTTCTGAGGCGCAGCTCTTGCCTTGCGAAAGCGGCTCGGAGCTCCCGCCGCCGCCGCCGCCGGGGGAAGGCGGGCGCCTTTGCCCTTTTCACCCGGCCGCCGCTGCGCCCCTCCAGTGCCTTCCCGCGAAGAGAGGAAAGGGCGCCTCCGTTTCCGTCGAGGGGCGGCTTTCCCCCTGCCTGCCTGCCTGCCTCTCCCCTCCGTGCTTTCTTTCTTTCTTTCTTTCTCTCGGAGGGTGGGAGGGGAGCCGGAGAGCGCAGCAGCAGCAGCAGCAGCAGCAGCAGGCGGCGAGGGAAGGCGGCCGGCCAAGGCGCGCAGCCCGGCGCTGCTGCCCCCGCCGCCGCCGCCGCCGCCGCCGGCGCCCGAAGAGCCATGCGAGAATACAAAGTGGTCGTGCTGGGCTCGGGCGGGGTGGGCAAGTCGGCGCTCACCGTGCAGTTCGTGACGGGCTCGTTCATCGAGAAGTACGACCCCACCATCGAGGACTTCTACCGCAAGGAGATCGAGGTGGACTCTTCGCCCTCGGTACTGGAGATCCTGGACACGGCCGGCACCGAGCAGTTCGCCTCCATGCGGGACCTGTACATCAAGAACGGGCAAGGCTTCATCTTGGTCTACAGCCTCGTCAACCAGCAGAGCTTCCAGGACATCAAGCCCATGAGGGACCAGATCATCCGGGTCAAGAGGTACGAGAAGGTGCCCATGATCCTGGTGGGCAACAAAGTGGACCTGGAGGGCGAGAGGGAGGTCTCGTTCGGGGAAGGCAAAGCCCTGGCCGAAGACTGGAGCTGCCCCTTCATGGAAACTTCAGCCAAAAACAAAGCCTCGGTGGACGAACTCTTTGCAGAGATCGTCCGGCAGATGAACTACGCTTCCCAACCCAACGGGGACGATCAATGCTGCTCTTCCTGCGTGATCCTCTGAAAGGAGGAGAGGACATCACGACTGTATTGCTTTCTATTGTTTTTTTTTAATTTTCCCTTTTTTCCCTTGAATTAAAAGGTTTACAACACCATCACACACACACACACACACACACAGAGAGCGGCTGTGGCAGCAATGTTGTCCTCCTGTGAAATTCCAGCTTTTGCATTGCACCCGGATTCCTTCCAGGTTAGGGCTTCTTATGCTATTGCTGCTGGTGGTGGTTATCAGTGTCATGGGTATGCATTGTTTCTCGTTAACATCTGGTGAAAAAAATATACCCCACCCACTCCCCCTTACACACACACACACACACACACACACAAATCCCGTTGGAAGTGTGGCGCTTCCAACATATATATGCCATCCATTTGATTGTTGCTTATTTCTTGTAAGTACCTCCTTGCAGAGAGGGCTCTATTGGCAACCAAGAACCAGTGGGGGAGTTTTTTTGTGTGTGTGCAGAGAGAAGTGGGGGAATTAGCCATTGCTTTTAACAAGAGATGAAGGGGAGCAGCAGCGAAGGAATGATTGTGTTCCTGGAGGGGAGAAGAGAAGGGAAAGACCCCTCCACTTGCCAGTCCGAACTCCGCCAGTGACTAGGAAACTTTTGGCTCTTGCGGATTTCTATGCAAAGTTGGAATATTTGTTAACAAGCCTATCCCATCTGGAGAAGTATTGTACGTGTACTGCTTGGGACTTTTAATAACACTGATGCCAATATGGTGTGCGAGGTGCCAGAGAAGTGTCTGCTGATTTAATTGTGAAATCTTCTATTTTTGTTTACCTGCTGTATCGAAAGGGGGGGAATGGAGAGCATTCATTTATTTGTCTTTTTGGTTGTTTTTTTAAGAAAAGAAAATCGGCTGTGAAAACATAACAGATCTGCACAATTTTTAAGTTGTGTGTTTTGTGGGGTTTGGTTTGGGAAGGAGGGTGGGTGGGTGGGTGGGAGGGCTAGGAGATGGTTTAATTTAATTCGAGGGGGTGGGGGTTGGCAATAACCAATTTTGACAACTAGCTCTCTAAAGTACAAATACTTCCTAGAATGTGATGCAGGGCCAACAGGAGCCCTGTGTCTGTAGAGTGCCTTCAAAACAGCTGTTGCAGCCAGTGCCAACCTGTGGAGGTTCCAAGAATCCCATTATCTACTACTAAAAAAAACCCCTACTTAACCATTTCCTTTCTGTAATCATACAGAGCAAGCCAGAACAAAAGGGCCTATTATTAACAGAATTAATTTCTCTTATTTTCCATTTGAGCCTTTTTTCCAGTTTAGTTTCCATGGCGTTCAGGGTTTCTTTTTTTTATTAAAAAAAATTCAAGTTCGCAGGTATTAGCAATTTTATTTTATTTTTTATTTTGTGTGTGTGTGTTCTCCTTGTAAAAGATATACCTTCAACCAGCAATGAAAAGAATTGTAATGTGATGTACCTGGAAAACAGAATCTCGATAACTGTAATTTTAAATCCTGGACAGACATTTAATAGATGTTTTATTCATTTAAAAAAAAAATCTTTTAATACAGTTGCCATTTTTTTACAAAAAGAAAAGTTTTGTGGGTTTTTATGTATTGTGATTAAATGTGCAATCCTAGTAGATTGCAAATGGTCAGACACAAATAACTGCCTAAAAGCTTTGTCAGCCTGTTGCTCTTCAAATGTTTGGGCCAGAACTCCCATCAGCATAGTCTAGGGTCAGCAGTGTTGTAATCCAAAACATCTGGGGGGGGGGGCAGCACCAGGTTGGTGAAGCCTGGCCTAGTAACATGACTTGAGAAAAGGGATTTGCAGCCTGTGAGATTTGGTGTATACAGCTAATACTTTGAACTGATTTATAATGGTATTTTGAATCATCTAAATCAGTGCTCCTTGACCTGGGCTACCCAGATGTGGGTGGACTCCAAATCCCATCATCCACAGCAAGCGTAGCCCAATGCTCAAGCATGATGGGAGTCATAGTCTACCCACATCTGGTGTTTGAAGAGCACTGCCCTAAATTATATGTGCAGGTATGCATCAATGTTTTAAATACATTGCACAGCTGGATACTCTTCTAATTTGTTGTTGTGCATCCCAATTTTTAGCAGGTTCACTACAAGTAAAGCTACATGGAGCTCAGAGAAGCGGCCGTAAAATAAAAAAATATGAGTTACTTGCACTGTATCAATCATTAAAACATTTGGAAGTCAGAGGCTGAAATCCTAAGGAAGGCCCACTGAATTCAGTGGTAACTTCTGTGTAAATGCAGTTAAGAGTGCATTGCTCATCTTAAAACCCCTCATGTTTCCTGAATCCTCGAATGGGATGAAATGGTAATTTTGCCTCATTTGTGATCCAGCAATCAGTTAGCAGACTCATTTTGGAAGCTGAAAAAATGTGTTTCATTAGAAGAGACTTAACTGCTTCTCTATTCACACATTCATGTCAACACTCATGTATGAGGATGCGTTTTGCAGTGTGTGAGAAATGGTAGTGGAGTTAGTGCCTGAATACCAATCCCTTCTGGCAGTTCAAGGCATTTATTTTTAACAAGAACAAAAGGTGGTAGGTGTTCTTTGAAGCAGGCTATGGAAGTGGATAAATTAAGGGTCAATGAATATTTAATTGGTTAATTGAACTAAAACTTACAGTAGTTTGTTAAGTCTAGTAAGTAAATGAAAGAGAGTTCTACAATCTGGAAGTGGGTGCCTGCTGTTTGATTTGAAAGCTTGCCTGGTTTGCAGTGGGTTGAACTGGGAAGCAGGAAAGAAATTATTCTTGTTTAGAAAACTTCTTGTTTTTGGTGGATTCTTTATGTATCACGTTTAGTGAATTTGCATTGTGTCATTCTACTATACCAGATCATATATAGCATGATTTTAGTATTTTTAAAAACCTTTAAATAAAGGGAAGTTCAAGTCACCTTCACAGAGAAGTTCACAGTGTAGCCTATCTCAAAAGTTCATCTCCAGCTGTTTTTGGACTACGATTCCCATCATCCCTGACCGCTAGCTAGGGATAATGGGAGTTGTAGTCCAAAGACAACCCATGTTTGGGAAACCCTGGTCTAGGTTAACCTTGCAATATGTCTCCTAATGTTAACACTGTTGGACTTACTAAAGCAGATTTAATTGCCTGGAAACGATAAATAATCAAACCCCACAAACTTAGTTGCACCTTTGGCGTAGCAGTCCAGCCTTGCAAATGTGGGCAATGTTTAAGCACTGAAACCATTTCATGGTTTTGGTCTAACTGAGCTTGAGGCAGTGTCTTAATTTTGGAGCACTTTTGGATAGTGATGCTTAGTTTTGCTTATTCAGAAGCAGGTTCTGTTGAGCTCTGTGAGACTTTCTTCAAAATAAAAATAGTTCTCTTTGGGGTTTTTTTTTTATTTAAAAAAATTCCTTTGCATTTGCTGTGCTTAAGCCAGAAAGGGCATACCATAAAATAACAAGACTTTAGACTGCTCAGGTTTTGTGCTCATTTAGGTTCTCTCTAAAGGAAGTGACTATGATGCTCAGTTCAGAGTTCATCTTGTATCTGGTTACTCTTTATATTAAAAGAAAACATAATGCCATAGATTCAAGCCTACTGATGTTTACCAGAGAGGGATCCAACAAAAAGAGCATAGTGGGCTATCAAATACCACTTGTGTGAGGCAGTAATGAGAATGTGGTTTTTTTTCTTCTTAAGTTGTGCATGTGCTTCCTAAAGAGTTTTTTAAAAAAGGAACTTCCAGACCTACCTGACACACATTAGTAAGCGTTTTATTTGGGGAACTGTTCGAGAATAGTCACTTAAATGAGCTTGAAACTACAGGGGGCATAACAGGCCATAGACATAATTTTATCCTGACCAGAGTGTGGGGTATTGACCAGAGTGGAAGTGCAGTATTTGTGGAACAGACCCTGGACCTGCCACATGCAATCAGTTTCCAGAAAAAGCACAAAAGGAGAAGCATGTGCAGCCTGGATGCTGTTCGTGTGCATGTTCCAAAGCCTTGCTGCAGGGAAGCCTTGGTGGGATGCTGAAAATAGCCTATCATTGCCCGTGGCTGGAATGGATCCATCCTGGATTCCACAATTCACTCTGGATTCTCTTCCATGTTTCTCAAAGTCTGATCTTTGCTGTGCAAAAACCTCTGGAGCTGAACAGAACCAAATTCTCAGTTTGTTCCCTCTTGGCTAGCCCCACGCCCTGCGTTTATTATAACTGCAATGGCGCTTATTCATGTATTTGCTTCCACCAGAGTTGTTCATGCAGGCAGCACACAACTGACATAATGATAATGTAATAGTTGTGAGGCCTTAGAGGAGGAGGAGGAAGAAGTATATAGGCTATCAGTGCTCTTGGGACCTGGATAGTTTAATATAAGGAGAGGGGGGTTAACTGCTGCATCTGCTAAAGCAAAATTGCCAAAAACCATTCCTTCTTGGGAATTGCAGCCTTCTGCTTTAACTGCATTGTCAGAAGCATTTATCCAGCCTAGCATAATGGAAAGGAGAGTTAAACGCTGCCAAGGATGGAGGGGTTTCAGAATATAGCTTGTGTAATGCCCCATTTGCTGCTACTGCTCACTGAGATTTTCTCAGTTGCTCACCTTTTCCAATCCAGGCCTTGCTGGTCTTCAAATCATGGCCCAGGGCAGAGATTGCAAAACAGTGACGTTCATCTGTATAAACATAAAAATGTATATTGGACCTGTTCGATGGAGTAAGACCGTGAACATTTTCAGCTCCACTTGCAATTTATAAGATAGGTCTTCATTCTCCTGTGCAAACAAGCGTTGGGCCAAAGACACTTGGTCTGTGGTGATGATCCGGTAATCTTTTACAATAAGCTGTTGTATTTTAGGAGAGTGTTGAACAGGATGGGGGCTCAGGTTAGATACTTGTGTTTTAGAGAGATCATGGGAATCCGGCAGGAAATCTTGAAAGCAGGAGTGGCCATTCTGTGGAATCTTAACAATTTTTAAATACAGTAAAGGTATGGCAAGAATGTTGTGCAGTTCTACTCATAAGGAAAGTAGCATTTCTTTTTAAGTGAAACTGGGAGCAGATGCCAGGACTTACTGCAGCCACCTGCATTATATTCAGTTATGGAGGCCCCCCCCCTGAAAAAAGTAAAATTAGCTTTTTGGGGAAGTGGATAGGGGAGTTGAGCAAAAAGCAGGTCACCTAATTTGCACAAGCAGAGGCTATTTCTGCTAAGGCAAAGCCACCATTGGTTGCAACCCATAATAGTTGTGTTTGATGTTGATTTAAAAAACCGTATAGATCTTCAGAGATTGTACGCCCCAAGGGTAGAACTGTGGGTGTCTTTATAGTCATCCTGTCTTTCTGAACTGTTGGAGACGAAAAAGAAACACTTAAGAGTAGCTGTACTTTGATGGACAGTCTCCATTTATATATGATTTCAACTTCAGATTGTATAAAGAATAGCTTAGGCAGGCAGGTCATTATCACTACAGCCTCGGTATTTGTTATGTTATGGAGATGGTATCTACTGGTACAGGAAGCGTGCTGGCTTGTGGGGTGTGGGTTGGTTCCTTCACTGAATGGAAAATCTTATCTGTGATCTCTGACTGAGCCGCTTGTATTCTTATAGGGGCTTCTCAGACATTTGGAACTGAAATACTCTCAGCACCACATTTCATGAAGACAACCTGTGCTGAAGTATGTTCAGGTTTTACTTTCAATCACTTGCCAAATTATTAAGGGTGGTACCTTGACTAAGACATATTCTGCATAGGCACACTGAAATTTATGGATTCTTGATAAACTTCCGCCAGCATTCAAAGCAATGAACTTTCCTACGACATTGCATTTTCTCTCTCGTTCTTTTAAAGAACCAAACAGAATGTAGTGAAGAGGGATGGATGTGTCTGTTGCAGATTATGAAAGTGGCTTCAGGAATTTATAATTTGAGGCAGAAGTGAAACTCAGTTGAGTAGGTGTTTTCAGCTACTTAGTTTCATGCATTTTCTAGGGTGCTTTTAGAGTGTGAAAGGGCTTTGTAATCTGTCTGGTCATTCATCGTTCATAAACCCTCAAGATAAGTCAAACAGCTCCACCATAAAGTTGCAAATTATAGGCTGATGGTATTACTCAGGCTGTGCCATTCCTGTACACACCTGGTAGTAAGTTCCATGGGACTCAAGTCAGACTTATTTTTGAGTAGACATGAGTAAGGATGTGCTCTCATTGAGTTTGTGGCCAAGCAGCAGTTGAATTCAGTCTGACGTGCTTTCTGCTATAATACTTGTTACTGAGCATAATTGTGTGTCAAGGGGTATTGCTTTGGGACAATATCGGGTAAAGTTATGCAGTGTGCCATGAACCAGGAGGAAAATTGTTTATACTAATTTATACACTTGATACATCACTTTCTCCAAGGAACTCAGAACAGCTTTTTCATAGTTCCCAAATGCGCCCATATCTAGGGATGCATGAGGAATTTGGGTGTTTCAGTTTCCAACACAAACTGACCTGATCTTCCCCTCCTGGACTACTGTCTAGATTGAGATGTAGCTATCTATTGGATTTCACACTTGGAAAACATCAGGAAAATACTGTTATAAATATATTTGTAAAGGTATTTTGAGAAGTTCAGAGATGCATATTTTGAGAGAAATGTACATTTAAAGGCAAAGTTATATTTTAAATCGGGGCAGTCCAACGTCTGGCCCAAGAGTCACATGCAACCCTCAATGTCTTTTTGGGTGGCTCTCAGCAACACCCTTGCCCACAGATCTTGTGCTGTTTTCCCAAAGCCAGTTAGTGAGGTACTGGGCTTTGGGAAGGAGGCGTGAGGGTTCTGCCAGTGTCCTGGAGTCCCCCCACCTCCTTTCTAAAGCCTAGTTAAGGCTCTCCCACCTTTGGGAAGGAGGTGGGAGGGCCCTAAGACTCTGCTAGAGCCTCACACTTCTTTCCCAAAGTCCAGCATCTTGCTTAGGCAGCTCTGGGATGCCTGAGGGCTTGGGATGGGACAAGTTCTGGCCTCACTCCCTGCACCTGCGCAACAAGGCAGTGTGCAGCCTGTGGGTTCTGTGTTGAAGTTCTCTTGTAGCTCACCTGGTACAAAAAGTTGGGCTTGCCCTATTGTAAATTGTGGGTGTCTGCATCCAAGTGGCTTCCCAGGCCAGCCTCCTTTATTTCAGCAGTAAAGGGTAAAGGGACCCCTGACCATTAGGTCCAGTTGTGGCCGACTCTGGGGTTGCGATGCTCATCTCGCTTTATTGGCCAAGGGAGCCGGCGTACAGCTTCTGGGTCATGCGGCCAGCATGACTATGCCGCTTCTGCTGAACCAGAGCAGCGCACGGAAACCCCATTTACCTTCCCGCTGGAGCAGTACCTATTTATCTACTTGCACTTTGACGTGCTTTTGAACTGCTAGGTTGGCAGGAGCAGGGACCGAGCAACGGGCGCTCGCCCTGTCGCGGGGATTTGAACTGCCAACCTTCTGATCAGCAAGTCCTAGGCTCAGTGGTTTAACCCACAGAGCCACCCACGTTAATGCAACTTCGAATTAGTCTCCCAAGTTATCTATAGGCACTAATAGATGTTTGATTTCATAGACTGGATTCCCAGCCTTGTGTTTGTCTCCAGTGTTGAGAATGGAGTCAGGCAGAAGTGTTTGGCAAGGCAGTGCTTTGCCCATCCACTGCCACCACTTCTCCTCTGTAACATTTTCTAACCATAATTTTGGCACTCGTTTTGGGAATCACTCCTTGCTCTTTTTCACTTGATCAGGAAATCCAATACTGGGGCTGGGTGAAGGGGAAGAGATTGCAGAGTTAAGGCTGTGGGAAGGATTAAGCACACCTCTTACCTGCTAATTTTCCTTTGCAAATGGGATCCCAGATTGCCTGTTGGAAGCGAACATGGGCTTAGGAATCCTGTGTTTGCTACCAAATGTTTAGCTCCAACCTAAGCAAGCTTAATTTTAGATGCCAGATAAAATAAATCTATCTAAACAACATTCAATTTCAATACCATTTTATTTTCAACAGGACAGCTTTTCCTTTTGTTCCATTGAATAACATGCCATTCACTGATTGGGAAAGTTATGTCTAAGTTGCTTTTCTTATCAAATTATGACCAGTTTAAATCCTTCTTTGTCATACACTTATCTTATAAGGAAGCATTCCCACCATTCAGACTTTGACAAAGATGTGTCGTAAGTAATAACAGACATTTGAAATAGCCCTTAGCCCTGTTTGGGTCAACCAAATGTCCTTGAGTCATAACAAGAGACCTACAGCTGATCTCTACTTGTATTGGGAAAGGAGCAATAAATTCTTGGGTGTTTTATTGCAATTTCTTGATACATATTGAGTAAGATTTCAAAAGAAAGTTGCTAAATTTGTAAAGAAACATTTTCTCTTCTAAACTGTGTATGTTTGACCACGATATAATTTGTGCAGCTCTTTTCTAACGGAATACCTTTTGTTCACATAGGCAGAAAATGTTTTTTTCCATGCCCATCAGAGCTGGAGTAAGACATGCTGAGCCCTAGGCTATGTCAAAGTTAGGAAGCTGCATAGTTTTAGCAAAAAGAAGAAGAAAAGTGCATTAGTCTAACAGAAAAGCCAATGCAAATAGAAATAATAAAGTGTTAGGACTTCCGGGTTGGCGCCATCGCCGAATGGCGGACTCCCTCCGAGCTCCGGAGGGAGCCTGCTCAGCAGGGGTTGAGTCCCGATGCGCCGGCGATGCGGGGACCCTCAAAAACCATGGGCGCTGAAACCCATGGACTTGGTGACTCGGCGGGCACCGTTTGCGCCCCCCCCGACCCGCGAAGGAGCCTTTTTAAAGGCTACGGAGCGGGGGACGGGGGGTGTGTGGTGCTATGAGTCCTCTGCTTCCTCTGCCGAGCGAAGCCGCATGCCATTCGACGGAGAGCGCTGACTTCTTCTATTGAAGATTTGGACTTAAAAGAACAACCCGTGAGTAATTGGGAAATCGGATTTAAAAGAATTTTTTTAAAAAAAAAAAAAAATTGGGACGAGCGGGGGAGGTGTAAAAAGGAAGTCCGTCTCCCCCCTGTTGTAGAGGATTTAAAGCAAGGATTTGACAACTAAGATCGAGAGCTATTTTATATTGATAAAGTTATTAATTTCACGATGGAAAATTATAAGACTGTGCTGGAGGAGAAAAGTGGAACGTGTGAGCTAAAACGTAACCCCCCCGGGAACCGGAAGCGATCCGTGAGAGCGCCTGGTGAGGAGAAATAGAAGCTTTGACAGCTGTCAAAGGAGCTGTCAAAGTTGAAGAATAAAAAGAGAACTTTGTTACGAGGACTTTGCCGGTTATATTTGTTACAATTTGGATATAAATTGCTGAAAACAAGGGATAACAAGTTACTTTGACTGTTGGGTGTGATCTGGAAGGAAACTGAGTTACCATAATCCCTCTAGAGGGGCTTTGGGACACTACAAGTATTGCTGTACGCATGGAATTGAATAGGACTTTTTATCTCCTGGGAAAACTGCAGAAATGGAACATTATTTTGTCTACAGAGGTCTCTACACTAAAGGAGACAATAGATCTATCTATTGAAGAATGGAAGGGACTTGAGTAAGGTTTTGTTCCTGAACAAACAAAGCCTCTGTAGAGGAACTAGAAACTTTTGGAATTAGAACATTTTTGCAGTGGAGCAGGAAAAGAAACCAGAGGAAAGTGAGGAAAGAGAACAACAAGAATTGGATAAAGCTGGAAGTGGGAACATTTGGGACATCCAGACTTAAAAGGTCTAAAGAAATAAAATTGGAGTTTTACTCTTAAACATAGAAATCTGGATGGAAAAAATGGACCTTCTTGAGATAGAGTCCTTCCAAGATTGGATGTTCGAAATTAAAGACAACCAAAAAGATGGCAAAGACTATTAAAAAGACGGCAAAGTGGAGTTGTGAGGGATTTGGGCCTAGACGTGGGATCTCCAGGACGACAGCAGACATTGATGGACATTGGGGAACGTAACTGGGAAAGGGGGGAGGGAAATTTGGAATCCAAAGGGTGTAAAATTATACTTTGTTTTTTATTTTTATTTTATTTTATTCTGTTCTGCATATTAAAAAGGGGAACTTGTGGAAGGGAACAGGGGTCGATTTTAGGGGATAAAAAAATATTTTTAACATTGGGCCAATGATAATAAGCTTAAAATTTGGGGTAAGAACTTGCTGAATTCATCTGAAGGAATTGGAATACAAGAGGGGGTGGGGTGGGGAAGTCCTGGAAAGATGTTAATGAAAATAAGGTTTAAAAGTAAATGTTCTATTTTTTCTTATTCATTTTTCTGTTATATTTGGAAATTTTCAATAAATATTATTAAAAAAATAAAAATAAAACCTTTTTCAAATCCCCCCCCCAAAAGAAATAATAAAGTGTTGTAGTTGGACATAGACCAGTACAGAGGGGAGGATGTAAGAGAAGACTAAGAATCTAAATAAAATGTATTTATTTTTTAACCAATTGTGTAAAACTTGAAATGTAGACTTTTTAATTTAGAAGTCCCTCATAATCTGAGGCCCTAAACTGTGGTTTACTTAACTTGTGCATAAATCTAACCTTGATACCTATTGGTGTACTTGGACACAGTAGCAGATGGGATAGACCATCTATATATCAGTTGCTCTAGACTAGACTAAAGTATTCTGTAGCAAAGAACTTGTGGATTGTATTTGGAGCAGCAGCTATAAACCTGTATAATCTGAGGAGAAAGGAACAGACAAATTTTGTCTTTTCTCATATCAGGCTTTGAATATATCAAGGGGACATTAGACCAAACATACAGAGTAAAAACTTCCTTAGAACCACACAGCCAATCAGGGTATGTGCTACCTCGGCAAAGATCATGCTACTCCACCCAGTTGTTCAGCAACACACCCACCCCCCTCCTGTCTAGTTAACTTTAAGACTAATCAAATTAACCCTTAAATTACAAACTGAATGATCCCTGCTTTTGTATTTCCAACAGTTTGACAAACCTTTTTTTCTGGTAGAGTAAATGTTTAAGTAGGGATGCAGATGGCGCTGTGGGTTAAACCACTGAGCCTAGGACTTGCCGATCAGAAGGTTGGCGGTTTGAATCCCCGCGATGGGGTGAGCTCGGTCCCTGCTCCTGCCAATCTAGCAGTTCGAAAGCACGTCAAAGTGCAAGTAGATAAATAGGTACCGCTCCGGCGGGAAGGTCAACGGCGTTTCCGTGCGCTGCTCTGGTTCGCCAGAAGCGGCTTAAGACATGCTGGCCACATGACCCGGAAGCTGTACGCCGGCTCCCTCGGCCAATAAAGCGAGATGAGCGCTGCAACCCCAGAGTCGGCCACGACTGGACCTAACAGTCAGGGGTCCCTTTACCTTTTTAAATGCTTAAGTAATGGGCTTTTAAAACGTGTTGTTGCAATGATAAGAACTGCTGGATTTCTCCTTGCTATGCGACTGTTGATGAAGTCACAGGAGACAGGAAAGAAAACTTGCAACTTTTTTGAAATGAATATATCTTCTGAAGGGTGCAGCAGTCAAGCCTGATTATTTAAATGTTAAGGAACTGGTGCAGTGTAGTGTTCAAGAGAATGAGCTACAGATCCAAAGGTCCCTGGTTCAAGTTCCACCTCAGACATTAATTCATTGGTGGTTACACTCTCTCAGCCTTATGGGGATAATATTACTGTCGTCTTGCCTTATGGGGTTGTCGTTAGGATTGCAATGAGGCAATGTGTGTGAAATGCTTTCAGTGCTTGAAAACACTGTACTGTATTAAGAATCACAGCGTTGTTAAAATAAGGAGAGGTCAGTATACTTTGATCTGCAGGATCCAATAATGCTCAGTTTGCTGTATCTGGAATGAAACTCTCCATGGCTTCTCCCTGATTTTAAATAAGAGAGGAACACTGAAAGAAAGTCACTTGGAAATATTGCTTCTGGTATAATTAGCCCATTGGTGGATATGAACTCTGCCGTGTAGATTAATAATGCACATTTGAAATGAGAGCACTAGGTATATATTTTGGATGCTAATTTTGTGTGGCTGTAACCTCTGATAACACGTTTGCAGACAGCACTTTACAGATTTAATCCCCAAAGGGCCAACTAGCAATGTTGAGGGCAGATAGTTGAAAAACTGCCTAGCCAGTATTAGTGACAGGTGGAAGATTAATGCCTTCATAATGCCCACGAGTTAAGTTTCATATTTTGCAATATAAGGCCGCTGCTGGAATGTATTAATACGGCTACTGTAGAAACCTCTGAGTGGATTGAGAAAAGTTGTTTAACCAGGGCTTGGGTGCCCTTTTAAGCTTGGGGCATCTTTATTTGCAAGTGTGTAATCCGTCAGTAACAAACTCAATGAAGAGTAATCATGAAGTAGTTCACTCTTGGCCCCTGCAAATCTTCCTCATTTAAGCCTTGCTGATGATATAATGAAGAAATGGGCACTGTTAAGGTTTGGGAATGCTGAGACTGGTACAGGAGGTGGCTGCAGCAGTTTCTTGCTTCCCCCTTAACAAGGCTGCCCCTTCCTTCTGTTTGTAGTATGATCACTTGCCCTCAGGCAATTCAGAAGTGAACCCTCTTGCTCACCCTCTTCCCCTGCTTGGCCAAGTCTGTCTGGCCACACAGGAGAGACCTAAACAAATATAGTCTTAATGGAAGGGGAGCCACTGAAATCAATGAGACTTGAGACGTTCATCACTTTCACCGGGTCTTCTCTAAATATGACCAAGTCTAGGCCCTACTCAGTGTGCTTCTGTCACTGTTCCCTAGTTAAACCAGAACCATTGTAGATATCCCCTACTACTGTCGTGTTTTCTTTTTCTGGTCTGGATACCATTCCACTATATTGCAGGAGTATTATAGGCCATAATCTGGCACAGAGTTTGGCATGCTTAAACAGATTGGAATCGCTGGTCTGAGAAGTATGCTATGTTATAGCTGTTATCTGGACTTTTTGCATGTAGCCCATCGGCTGGACATCTCTGGAATAGTGGAAAATAAAAGATCACAGCTGAGAGAACATAGATACCTATGTGTCAAGAGTGCAGCCACTGTGCACTGTAGATTATATAAAGAATATTCCTGCAAGACGTTGGCAAATTAATGGCGAGTGTGCTTTTAAAGTTGAATGAACTAAATAAACATTTCAGCTCCTTAAAGGCATTGTGTGTGTGTCTGCTTACATGTGTTTTCCTGGCTTTTAGCAGATACCCTTGACTGCCATTTCTATTAGCATTCTGCTTCTGTAGCTATTTACACTAATCTTACCAAGCTTATCAACCAACAAAGTGTCTCTGGTCCAGATGCATTATCATCTGCCTGAAGGAAGCCCAATGCTTAGCTCTGTCTGTTTTCAGTTTAGCCTGTCTGAACTTTTTGTTATTTATGTGGCTAATCCTGTGAATGCTAAGATTTTCTGGCATGCTCTAGTAGCTGGAGGCAGCGGCTCCTGAGTTCTAATCCCAGGCTCTGCCGCTAACACTATAAGCTCCTTCTATTGTAACAGTTTGCAGAGGGATAGTTGTTAGTTACAGCAAGGACAACGGTGTCTTGTGGCACCTGGAAGACTAAGAATTTCTTACCGCATAAGCTTTTGTGAAGTGGTCTGTTGTCCAGGAGAGCATATACCACAATACATTTGTTAGCGAGATATCCAACAAAGTACTTATGCACAATAATTCCCACTTGAACAATGGATCTTCATCTCCCTGTGGACCTGGCCCCCACCAGCACCCCCAAAAAAATCTACCCTGGAGGGTTGAGGAAAACCCATAACAGATTTAGGAGGGGGCAATGGGAAAGGAGGAGGCGGGGAAATTCAGTTGCAGAGCCAAAGGTCCTTATCCCAGTGGAAGCATTTTATTGGATGCTGCCTACAACCCTTAGCTGTTTTTATTTTGAGATCCTAGATCAAGAGAATCTTTGGTCCTCCAGTTGTTGATGAACTACAACTCCCATCAACCCATGCCTTTGGCCATTTACCATTTACCATGTTATCATAGTTCAAGTACATATTCCAGCTGGACAAAAGCAGCTGAGAAGCATGTAGAGCAGGACCATTGGAGGATGTAGGACCAATGGAGGACCATTGGACAAGAGAGTCCAAAGAGCTGGATAAGGAGGCCCGGAGAGCCACTTTTGGGCCCCGGAACTGAGACTCCCCACTCCTGCTGAAGTAGATACAAGAATTGAGACAGAAATTGGCTTACTTGGGGCAATTTCTATACTTAAAATGATTGTTTTTTTTTTAATTTTATAACAAATTTTATATCACTGTAAACAAACTAAATGGTCAATCAGGTTGCATATATGACCACCCAACAGAGAGCATGTGGACAACATATTATCCAAAATGCTAACTTTGACCACTGAGATACAAAACTTTTGATCAAATACAAAACATAAAAGAACAGTGCCAAGCATCCATGCAGTGTGGTATGATACTTTCCAATAACCAACCTTTCCCAGAACAAGTAAGTGCTGGTGTTTTCCCCCCTATTCCTCAAATGGTATTGAGATTAAGTTGACAATGGCTTTTCTTACTGTCTTACAGGTAAAAATGATAGGAAACATAAGAGGGAAATGATATTGTCAAGCTGAGATTGTAGCTAAATTAGGCAGGAGGCTTGTTCATGTTCTATGAAATCAAGCCAGACAGAAGTACATTTGTCTTTCTTATTTTGTGCCTTGGATATCTTTAATTTATTTGTCAGTCTTTCCCAGGCCAGTTTGTACCAGTTAGTTTTCATCATGCTTGCAAGGCCTTCCTAATGTCTAGTGATTGTGCGTCTAGCTCCTCGTAAGTTTTCTGCTGTGTAAATCTGTGTTGTTATTCAGGAATATATTCAGTAAGGGTAATTCTGGAGTGACAACCACTGGTTGGTCCATTATGTTGTTGAGGGAATATTGATCTCCAAGAAATTTGTACCACAGGATGCTCCTACCAGAAGTGTAGATAGGACAATTGCAAGCTTTCTGAGTGTTAAAATGTTTAAAATTCTAAATTTGTGGGTTTGATTGATAAAAGATGACTGGGCCTATACTTTAGGTATCACTTAAATGAGTTGACTCCCTCAGCTTACAGAACAGCGCTGTCTTCTACCTAATACTTAAAATGACATACATTTGAAAGGCAACTGAGAACCTTTGTAAAAGAGATTTTGTAAGTACAGGAACTAAAGATATGAAGTTTCTAGTAGTAAAGTTGATGATTTACACTAGAAATGTATGAAAACAGATGCTTTCCCTTTTTTTAAAAAATTGCTACCTTTTCACAAAAAAAGAGAGAACTTAGGCTGCAATACATTAAGGTCAAGTTTCACTATTCCCTAGTTATTCTTATATGGAAGCAATAAAATAGGATGAAATCTGCCCACAGGAAGTGTTAAAAAGCAAAGGAATTACAGGAAGGGGACCTGATGCTTTGATTCTGACATCCTTTTCCCCTTCCTGCAAAATCCTAAGCATCCTTTCAAATGTCCAAGGTGATGTTTTCCTCCTGTCTGACAAGAACTCTTGGGACATCTCTTTTCAATTTACACCTCTCCTCTTCTGATCTCCAGGAATGACAACTGTTAAGCACCCGTCTCCAGCTAAGGCCAAACACTACACCTCCACCCCCCCCATACACACTTTCAATGCCTTTTGCCTGAATATCTGTTTTCCTTTGAGGTGGTTTCAGGTGTTCTTTTGTCTCCTCTTGCTCTGCAGACTGGAGTCCCGTGCTGGCTGCACATCAGCTAAAGAGATGTGCTTTAAAACTCTGCAACTGGGATACACACCCAGTTTCACCCCCATTTTACAACGTTGTGTGTTCTGATAACTCTGCTTTAGTCCCTTGGGGAAATTCAGTAGCGTACCTGTGCAATATCTTTTAATGTTTTGTCACTGCTACACCTCTGCCTCGCCCACCATCTCTGCCTTGTTCTAAGGAAGGGAAAGAGGCCCTTTGTCAAAATGAGGCAGTCTGGGAAATCTGGCCTGTGAAGGCGCTTGCACCACCACTGTTCTGAAGCGACGAGACATTCTCTCTCAAAATTGTATTAAATCACTGTTTGGAAGTTAATTTCGACTTCTAGGCAATTTTTAAACTTGAGTTTCTAGTCACCCTGGGAAAATGGGGAGTGGTGACATCACTCTTCTGGGCCACTTCTCAAATGCCTTGCTCTGAGGAAGGAGCCCCTTCTTGTGGTGGCAGTGATTTATTCAAGGAAGGAATGTTCCTCAGCCCCCTCAAGGTCTTAAGAATAGTGTGGGCATGCAATAAAAACAAGGGCAATTGTCACCAAGGGAGGTGAGAGCCCCCCCCCCCCAGTCACCCTCACAAGCTGTTGCCTTTGGCCCTAACTTTCCCCCCTACAATTTTTATTTATTTATGTAAATCGCCACATGCCACAGATATCCGTTATACATGATGGGCAAAAGTCCAGTGCAAAGTGTAACCAACTTAACCCGCTGGAGCATCACAGATCCGCCCCCACCCCATTTATTTGACAGAATATGTGTACTGCTTGATTGTACATAAAAGCACTAAGCAGTTTACAAAAAGGTGGAGTGGGAAAATGGGCCCCAAATACTTCATGCAGGACTTCCTGATGGATAGAAGCTTTGCATTTGAGCCATGGGGAAGCCATTAAGATCTCAGTGATCAGCAGGGATGTAAGGAATCTAGCCGGTCCTTAAGTTGTATCCTAGACCCAAGGTGTTAAGGACCTTGTAAATGAATACAAGAACTCTGAATTTTGCCAGTCACTGTGAACATCCCCTGCAAGTTTTAAAACCACCAGCCGGTAATGACTTCTGCTGTCCTTCCTTCCCACAAACACCATTTCTGATTACGGACCTGTATAAAGTCTTTTCCCCATTGTCTGGGTGTAGCAAAATATTCTGTTTGTATCTGGAATGCTTTGTGGCCTGTCGCTTTGCCACTGTTTACCTTTCAGGTGTATGTAATGCAACCGCCATGCAGAGCCTAAAAATAAATAAATGTCTAGACGGAAGCATGAAAACCACAAGGACAGGTATTCCCGGCTTTGTGCCGGTGATGAGTCAAGTTTGCTGGGGGTGGGGTGGGCAGTTGTGGGCAGATAACAATGAGAGAGAAGTACCTGGCGTTTTGATTTCTAACGTGAGTGATAAAAGAAGCAGTGGGGTTGTAAGGACACCTGCTCAGATTTTAAATGTCTGATATTAACATATTGATAGTAAAAATTCCCACTACATTTTAGGGACTACAGTCAGATCCAAAAGAGCTCAGATTCTCCATTTGCACCCCCAAAGTGGGGTTATTACATGCTTATCAGAATTGAATATTAGGAGAGCCCTAGTACAAAAAACTTAGGGGACACAGGTGGTGCTGTGGGTTAAACCACAGAGCCTAGGACTTGCTGATCAGAAGGTCAGCGGTTCGAATCCCCGCGACGGGGTGAGCTCCCATTGCTCAGTCCCTTCTCCTGCGAACCTAGCAGTTCGAAAGCACGTCAAAGTGCAAGTAGATAAATAGGTACCGCTTTGGCGGGAAGGTAAACGGCGTTTCCATGTGCTACTGGCTCACCAGAAGCGGCTTAGTCATGCTGGCCACATGACCCAGAAGCTGTACGCCGGCTCCCTCGGCCAATAATGCAAGATGGGCGCCGCAACCCCAGAGTTGGCCATGACTGGACCTAAAGGTCAGGGGTGCCTTTACCTTTACCTAGTACAAAGAACTTAACAAAACAGTTACACCAGGAGAAGGGGTGGGGGTGGGGGTGGGGAAAGACTTTTGCTGCAGACTGGTGGAGTTTTGTAACAGGCCATTCTGTAGCTTCAGTCTTTCAGAACTTATGGCTTGTCCAATTGATGCACTTATCTGAACTCACCTTTTACATGAAAAGACTTCTTTACAATGGCATCAATCGTCCTTTTTTCCTTGCTGCCACCTGTAAAAGAAATATACACGCTTTAAATCTATGCTCTTGTCTTCGCTCTTGTCTCTACAGCTTTTTTTCTTCTTTACTAACTGAAAAATCTCAATAAATGAATTTTCAGAAAAAGAAAAATCACACATTGGGAATTGAAATCCTAATGCTATCATTTTTCCACTGACTTTTTTTTTTTTTTAAGACTGTTAATACTAAACCAGCTGTCAAATGTCAGGGGCAACTTGTCCCAGGGCTTTGCAAATTGCCTAATAAAAAAAGAAAAACGAAACGAAAGTGAAACTGAGCATGCAGAAAGCCTTACTCATCCTGCACAATGCACATACATGCACATAGAAGTTACCGTGTTGAGGGTCTTCATACAGCATTATAATTTCATTGGTCTGCTTTTAGAAATGGTCAAATCAGCCCAGATATCATATGTGCTAAATCAGCTCCCTAGTAAATATCTTGTGTGTACATGCCCTCTAGGGAACTGTGGCTTATTTTCCTTCCTCTGTTGACACACATTGAATCATGATGTAGCTACGCATACAGAGAAGAATGCACTGAAGCCCTTTCTAGCAGTGCCTTAGCATCATTTCCAAGGTGGTGTCTTCTCTTTCCCTTATACTTTGTAAAATTAACTCTGAGCCACACAGTGACCTCTAGGCAGGCTTTGCATTAACAGCTATTACTTGCTGTCACTTGCTGCACGGCACACACCCAAGGAAGTGTTGCATTGCCGGTTGTGAAAGCTGTGTTGAAAGTCTAGCCCGAAATCCAAGTACCGTATTTTTCGCCCTATAGGATGCACTTTTTCCCCTCCAAAAATGAAGGGGAAATGTGTGTGCGTCCTATGGGGCGAATGCAGGCTTTCGCTGAAGCCTGGAGAGCGAGAGGGGTCGGTGCGCACCGACCCCTCTCGCTCTGCAGGCTTCGCGGACCTCTCCGCAAGCAGTGGGAGCGCTCCCGCTGCTTGCGGAGAGTTGCCTGCATGCCGAAGCCTGCGCGCGCTGAGCTCAGCGCGTCCAGGCTTCGCGGACCTCCCCGCAAGCAGCGGGAGCCAGCGCTGGGCTCCCACGGCTTGCAGAGAGCTGCCTGTTTGGGGACTGGGGCGGGGGAAGCTCGGGCCTCCCCCGCCCCAGCCCCGCACCTGGGGGGGGGGAATAATTTTTTCCCCTTTATTTCCCCCCAAAAAAACTAGGTGCGCCTTATGGGACGGTGCGTCCTATAGGGCGAAAAATACGGTAATACAAAATGAAGTCATCTACTTGAATCCAATGCAAAGGGACATCACACATTACTTTTCTGCTTAAAGATGGTTAAGATTTGCATCTCTGGGTTATTTGTGGGGTGTAGGAATTTGTTCTCCCCCCCCAAAAAAAAATATAGTCCGGCCCCCACAAGGTCTGAGGGACAGTGGACTGGCCCCCTGCTGAAAAAGTTTGCTGACCCCTGCTGTAGTCCATCAACACTGGAAGTTGAACAGACACAGCACCTCAGCTCTGCTTCCCTTTTGTACTTTGCATGCTGACTGTATCATCTGGGCTTGATGAGGCAGGTGACCCTCACCTGTTCCAAGCCTGCTTCAGCTGATGAATTGAAAACCCCCTTCCCAGACCTAAAAAGCCCCACCTGGCCAGCTAGTGAGGTGGGCTATGGGCCCTTGCCTGCTTCTGTCTCCTAGAACAGTGTTTCCCAAACCTGGGTCTCCAGCTGTTTTTTGGACTACAAATCCCATCATCCCTAGCTAGCAAGACCAGTGGTAAGGGATGATGGGGATTGTAGTCCAAAAACAGTTGGAGAACCAAGATTGGGAAACATTGTCCAAGAGCATACCTCTGGCTGCTCCCTATGCCTCAGGGCCCCCTCTGGTTTCTATGCACTGACACCCACCCCCACCCCCACCCCCTGGCTACACCCCTTGCCAGGATCCTGTTCCTTCTCCCCGTTGTCCTGCCAGTTCATGACACCTGCTCTTACTGTGGTTTCATATCTGAGCCACCCCACTATCCGAGCCATTGCTCATTGGGGTTCAACATTGCATGATTTCCTTTTTATTTTGTAGTGCTTCCCGTTTCTCTTTCATGAAACCACAGAAGTGCATGTAGCACTTCCCAAAGGTAGCCCTCAATCTGACAAACAAACATTACAGAGGTCTTGGGGGATTCTTGCAATTTGTTTCAATTACCAATGCAAAGTAGGCTACATATGGCACAGTAATGCACCATCTTGTGAAATACCTGACATAAAAGAAACTTTGTGCTGAAAATGTACGATGCCTAAGTTTTGGGTAGTATTCTCTTGGCACTCTGCCTGCATCTGAAATAGCTCCATGCATATCAAATTGCTTTCCTATTAGATTGGGGAGTACAGAGGAACTCCTGACTGAAACTGTGAGCGTGTCTTGATAATGGTGTTTTAATAGAGTCAGTACGGACAGTGGAAATGAGGGTTAACTATGCAACAGACTCCGAGAACAGAAGTCCCTAATCACCAAGCTTGTGGATGATGGCACTGAAGCTCTGTGGCTATAGATACCTGTTTCAGGTTCGGAACGCACACGTAGCTGGGCCTACGTCACAATAGCATCACAATAGGAATGATCGTCTTTTTGCTGCTGCATTTCACAATTTCTCAAAACCTAAAGAGAGGAGAAACTCCATGTAATCACATTGCTTAGCAAACAGACCTCTGTTTTTTGGGTCATCAGAGGGGTCTTGCCTCTGGGAACAAAAAATTCCCAGTGTGTGAGTGTAGAGCAGAAGCTGCAGGATCTTGACCTCTCTGTGCCTTAGAAGTACTTATTGTTCCATTATTGTTTTTTTATTATAGATCTCCTTGTAATTTATGTGGAAATCGTTCAGTTTGGTTGTGTATTGTTTAATATTTTATTTATTGTTTATCGACAGCTTCTGTTATGTTGTATGTTTTATTATGTTTGTTGCTCTGTTCTGTTGCAGTTACATATTTTTTTCACGTTGTAAGCAGCCTTGAGCATAGCTGTTAATGTTTCCCTTTTTTTAAGGGAAATTCCCTTATTCCGAATAGGATTCCTCGCAAGAAAAGGGAAAAGTTGACAGCTATGGCCTTGAGGGACGCGGGTGGCGCTGTGGGTAAATCCTCAGCGCCTAGGACTTGCCGATCGTATGGTTGGCGGTTCGAATCCCCGCGGCGGGTGAGCTCCCGTTGTTCGGTCCCAGCCCTTGCCCACCTAGCAGTTTGAAAGCACTCTTAAGTGCAAGTAGATAAATAGGGACCGCTTTATAGCGGGAAGGTAAACAGCGTTTCTGTGTGCTGTGCTGGTGCTGGCTTGCCAGAGCAGCTTCGTCACGCTGGCCACGTGACCCGGAAGTGTCTCAACTCAACCAATTAACCATCAACCATGCTAAATCCAAGATTCTGATTTTCTCCAGAAGCCGGAGATTATACGAATGGAAGCTTGGTGGAGCAAAAATAGAGCAAGTCCTAAAATTTCAATACCTAGGAGTTATTTTTCAACACAATTTGGGGTGGAAAGCTCAAATTCAACACCTACTTAACAAGGCCAAAACTCTGTCATATGCGCTCCTCCGATTCTTTTTTTCGGATGGAGCTTTGCATGTTCCCTCGGCCCTAAAGGTGTTCAAGGCAAAAGTGGTTGCCGCGCTTGCTTATGCTGCCCCGCTTTGGGCCGTGATGACAGATCTTGCTCCTCTTGAGACACTGCAAAATCAATTCCTGCGTCGGCTCCTAATGCTCCCCCTGTGCGTAAGCAACGCAGCCATGCGACTAGAACTGAAGATCGCATCCTTAGAAACTTGCCTGTGGAAGCAAGTCTTCAATTATTGGTTATCATTGTGGCATAGATTACCAAACCACTACCTTGTCCAATGCTTATGGCGAGATGAATTCTTTAGCCTTTGGTCTAGTAGAATTCATGCCAAACTCCTGAGTTATGGAATCTCTCCTTCAGATTCCCTAAAACTAGACCAAATTACTGCTCAAAGACTGATCCGCCAAAGACTGGATGACATCGATCTACAGCGAAATTATATGCTGGGGGGAGGTGTTTGTTCGCCCCAGAACATTGGTATCACTTTAACTTACTGCGTTCCATCATACCTCTCCTCCCTTTCGACTGTTGCCCATAGACTGGCCTTCACCAAAGCGAGGTTCAACGTTTTTCCCTCCAACGTCCTGAGACATAGATTCTCAAAGGGCCAAGCCCCCGCCACGTGCGAATGTGATAAGGAGACGCCGGAGTCGCTCCAGCACATCATGTTCACTTGCCCCCTGTTCAATGTGCCACGGGCAAATTTGTTGGGATCAATCATACAGAAACTAGAGGGTACCCCACCAAAATTCCACCTTGCCCAAATCTTGCAGGATAAGGATACTCATACGACCCTGAATGTGGCAAGGTTCCTGGTCGCTGTCCTTACCCAAAAGCGATGCCAAGGAGCACTACAAGCTAACTAAGGCATAGTATGCCATTCTATTTTATAGTATTTTATTGTTATTGTGGTGTTTTAGCGGCTGTTTTTTTTTTTTTTTCCCCACGTGCACAAGCTGTTATTTATGTGTTGTTTTTACCTGTATGGGCCTATGGCCGTAATAAATATTGTTTGTTTGTTTGTTTGTCTCCAGACAGCGCTGGTCCCCGGCCTCTTAAGTGAGATGGGCGCACAACCCTAGAGTTGGACACGACTGGCCCGTATGGGCAGGGGTACCTTTACCTTTACCTATGGCCTTGAGCCTGGTTTGAACTGTGGAAAGGCAGCATGCAAATTATGTACTGTACTTTTCTGTGTATAAGACTAGGTTATTTTACTTTTAAATAATGTTAAAAATCTGGGGGCGTCTTATACACTGATAGTGCATATGCCCACTTTCTAAATTTGGGATCCCCAAAAGCGGGGGGCATCTTATACATGGGGGCATCTTATACACGGAAAAATGTGGTATATCTGTACATACATACCTGCCATACCCGTGCCAGTTAGCTCAGTTGGCTAGAGCATGGTGCTGATAACACCAAGGTCACAGGTTTGATCCCCATATGGATGCATATTCCTGCATTGTAGGGGGTTGGGCCAGATGATCCATGGCATCCCTTCCAACTCTATGATTCTATGTACAGTGGTACCTCAGGTTATATACACTTCAGGTTACAGACTCCGCTAACCCAGAAATAGTACCTTGGGTTAAGAACTTTGCTTCAGGATGAGAACAGAAATTGTGTGGCAGCGGTACAGAGGCAGTAGGAGGACCCCATTAGCTAAAGTGGTGCTTCAGGTTAAGAATAGTTTCAGGTTAAGAACGGACCTCCGGAAAGAACTAAGTTCTTAACCCGAAGTACCACTGTATGCATGTGTCTGGGCCAGACTGATGATAGTATACACATCTGTGGACCAGAGCCCATCTCTGTAACTGCAGTCCACGAAGCTTCTGCTGAAATACATTTGATAGGCAGACCACAACATTCTTTGCTGTTCCAGCCTTGCACAGCCATCCCATCTGGGAACCGTTCTTCATATTGTAATGATAAATTGATAGAAAGCTTTCTCATCATTATCCCAGAGCCTATGTGCTTTTGTTGGAATGGAAATTGTATCGAAATAAACGAAACAAAAGAAGCAATAAAAATGGAGTTTAACATCATGCAGCATCTAGCATAGCGCATTGTAAAGGTAAAAAGGTAAAGGACCCCTGGACAGTTAAGTCCAGTCAAAGGCGATTATGGGGTGCGGCACTCATCTTGCTTTCAGGCCGAGGGAGCTGGAGTTTGTCCACAGACAGCTTTCTGGGTCATGTATCACAGTGTTGTTAAAATAAGGAGAGGTCAGTATACTTTGATCTGCAGGATGCAATAATGCTCAGTTTGCTGTATCTGGAATGAACATCTGATGGTGTTTCCTGCTTGGCAGGGGGTTGGACTCGATGGCCCTTGTGGTCTCTTCCAACTCTATGATTCTATGATTCTATGTGGCCAGAATGATGACACCACTTCTGGTGCAACGGGACACCGTGACGGAAGCACTGTTTACCTTCCTGCTGCAGCAGAACCTATTTATCTACTTGCACTGCTGTGCTTTCAAACTGCTAGGTTGGCAGGAGCTGGAACAGAGGAGCAGGAGCTCACTCCATCACTGGGATTCGAACCACCGACCTTCCAATCGGCAAGCCCAAGAGGCTCAGTGGTTTAGACCACCACACCATCCACACCTTAAATCGCTATAAGCAGAAAAATTATTAAGCACACAATCCTAACCCCATCTCTGCAGGGCTGGTTGGGTTAGGGTGTGGCACACTTCAGTTTCAGCAGGTTGGTTCCCAGCTCTGCCAAGCTCTGCCAGCTGTCCCAACAGGATACCTTGTGAATAAATAAGGTAAAGGTAAAGGGACCCCTCACCATTAGGTCCAGTCATGACTGACTCTGGAGTTGCGGCGCTCATCTCGCTTTATTGGCCAAGGGAGCTGGCATACAGCTTCCGGGTCATGTCGCCAGCATGACTAAGCCGCTTCTGGCGAACCAGAGCAGCGCATGGAAACTCTGTTTACCTTCCCGCCGGAAGGTATCTACTTGCACTTTGACATGCTTTCGAACTGCTAGGTTGGCAGGAGCAGGGACCGAGCAACGGGAGCTCACCCTGTCACAGGGATTCGAACCACCGACCTTCTGATTGGCAAGTCCTAGGCTCTGTGGTTTAACCCACAGCGCCACCCATGTCCCTTTGTGAATAAATATTGCATTGCAAAATAATTATAAACAAAACGTCAAGAGATGACCCTAACATGTAGGGCTGTATAGAAAAGACATTATGTGCCATAGGAAAAATCCCTGTTCATTTCATTCATGAGATGCTGAAGCTCCATGGGTTTTGAATCGTATTGTCCATCCCTTCTTCCTCAACCATTCATTAAACGTATCTGGAAGAAAGCCGCTCTTTTGAGACTGCAGTGTTTTCCTGCAAAGGAAGCTGCTCCTGTAGATGCCATCATGGGTTTCCCATTAGTCATAGCAAGGGGAAACAATAGATTTATTTGGCCTGTCAGATTTAAATTTGCATCTCGACAATGCTCTCATTTCTACCAGTTTGTGTCAGTTTGTCTAGTGGGAGGCAGGACTTGCTGTGCTCTAACCATGTGCAATATTTGTTTATGCTCACGGTTCTTGTCCTTCTGCTCATGGTGAAAAGCTCACAGATGCTTTTCCTGTTGCAGCCAAAATGGGTGGGACATAAGGCCTTTAAACTAGTGGCAGGGGTCTCCTTTTTCCTGCTGAGGGCTATGTTCCCTTGGAAGTAAGCTGTCAGGGGCCACGTGCTGGTGGTGAGCGAGGCCAGAGGAAAAGTGGGAGGAGAACATCCCTTTCATCTCCTCCTTTCCCTTTCTTCCTTTTCACCCACCAGGCTGCCAGAAGGCAGATGACTTTGCCAAAGGAAAGGCCTCTAGACAGATAGCTTGCAGGGACCTGTATCCTCATCTGCTTTCCTTGCTTGATCCATTTTGGCTTTTCCTGCAAAATCTCCCTCCTCAAACTCACTCCAAGTTCTTATCACTAAGATGAAGTTAGACCAAGGGCCACATGCTTTAAGTCTTGAAGCAGCGACAACCACAGGTACCCAGCACTGGCAAGTGCAATAAACTGTGACTCCTGCTGCTGCAGCAGCTTCAGAGAATTTAAACTTCAGGCCCATTCTCTGTGTTGCAAAATTAACTCTGCTAGGCCCTTTTCAGAAGAGTGAGCGAGCGAGCTGTGATGCAGGGCGCAATGCTGTGCCACTGTAGGCTTGCCATTTGTCAGGAAAATTCCTGACATTACCTGGTTTGGGGGTGTAAAAAGGGCGGGGGGAGGGGGAGGATTTTGCCGAACGGCAAAATGTCAGGGAAAGCGTGTTCTCCTTCATGGAGAGCACGTGTTGCGGTGGGGTCTAGCAAGTCATCCCTCTGTTGCTGGGCGGGTAAGATTAGATGGCCACGTTTGCGATTGGGCTCCTCTATGTTGTTGGGGAGATTTTAATGTTGCTATTCCTGATTGACAGCCTGTTAGCTTTATATTCCCTGTGCGCAGCGTTGAGCTTCCTCTTTTCGCTGCGTGCATCGGATCACCCGCCAACCCTCCCTATATTTAGGGTTGTTCGCATTGACCTTTCTAGGCCTGTCATGGGTTAATCTGCTTTTGGGGCAGGGGCCTGGTAGGAATTTTGTCCATTTGGCTGACTGGCTGGTGCCATTTGGGTTTTTTGCCTACTGCATAGCAAATTGTCACAACTTGTAAGATTGCAGTTAGGCGTTGGTTAATTTTTGGTTTGGTGGAGGGAATGTGGTTGCCTGCCCCTCCAATGCTGCTGCTGCAAGGGTTTTCCGTTAAAGGAACCCAGGGGCTTGCCATGCTCCTGTCCGAACCCCTGTGAAGGGGCTAGGGCCACGCAAGAGCCCCTGGGATCATTTGGGGAGAGGTGAGGGCCTGGCACCCAGCTCCATTTTCTCCCCAAATTGTTTTCCCTTTCTGACTTCACGGGCGTGCGAATGTCCGTCTGTCCCCGTGCGGGGTCAGATAGTTGCAACCAATGCCTAAGCAACCACTCACATTTTTTGTATTTTAATAAAATTGTGGCCAAATTTATGCCAAAAACCTTAAACTAAAATTCTGTGTGAATTGTGTTTTATTTGAGGGTGGCTTGGGGACCACGACACGCAAAACCTGAATGTATGGCAATGCGACGGAAAAAGCAGAGGAAACAGCTCCAAAAGCTTAAAATCACTATTTTTGGATTAGGTTTCCCCAAAAAAAGCTTGGGGGGGGGAGCTCAAAACCTAGCGGGTGTCAGGACTAAACATATCAATAGTATGACTCAAGCAGTTTCATCTATCTTTCTATATTTAAACTCTGGGTGTTGCTGGACTGGGTTTGTTCTCATAAAAAGGTCAACAATTCCCTAAAAAAAGCTCACCAATTTTGGGTTCTTCCTAAAAAATTGTTACTTTTTGAAATATGGCAACCCTATGCCACTGTCCAAATTCTGTGATGCAGAATATACACAAAAATGTTTTTTTTTTAATTGTATTCAGATTTGTTGATTTATAAAAAATATTTATATATGGCAATTTCATTAAAGGATTCTTTTAAATGTGATTCAAAAAAGCTGAAAACAGATCACCAGCTTTCTGTTATGGAAAATGTTTCCTTAATTGTCTCCATAATAAACCTGGTGGCAGAGAATAGTGGTAGAACTTCATCAACTATGAACCCTGAAATTTGGTTTCTTTTGGTGGGTTTTGTAGGGGCCCCCAAATTGGATAAATGATACACACCCAGAAATCCAACATTGTCCGATTCACTTCAAACCTGTGCCAATGTTTTGTTCTTCATACTGTAGAGAATGTTGGATTTCTGGGTGTTAACTAGGAACTCCAGTCTGATGTATCAATTACTCAGTTCAGGGGCCCCTACAAAACACAGGATTCACCCTACAAAACGACTACGAAACCATGAGAAAGGTTTTGATGTGACCCCGAAATTTGGGGTTCATGGTCCATGAAGCTTCTGTCTGTGCTCTCTTATAAAGTTCCTGTCCCTATCTGACTGTTAAGTGTCAGCCTTTAACTTAAATCCTCCCTCTTCTCGCCTGACTGTCTGATCTACTCCCCGTCTCCCACTGGTCCTTGGGTCCCAAAGAGGCAGACCCAAGGCCTGTCCGTCACAACTTACATCCAAGTAAACATGCACAGGATTGTGCTGTAAAGGAGTGCAAAGACCAATCTCACTGATGGATTCAGATGCACTGCTACCCACTGTCAGACCCTCCAAGCGTCTCTGTTTTCCAGGGGCAGTCCAGTCCCAGATTTACAGAAGCTGTCTCAGTTTCTGATTTGATCTCAGAACGTCCCGCTTTTCCTTAGGGCATCCCTATTTTCACCAGAGAAATGTTGGTGGGGACAGTTCTGTTTTCATTGGAGAAATGTTAGAGGGTATGCATTGTATTACCCAGGTATATAAGGGATGTGGGTTGCGCTGTGGTCTAAACTACTGAGCCTCTTAGGCTTGATGATCAGAAGGTTGGAGGTTTGAATACCTGCGACGGGGTGAGCTCCTGTTGCTCTGTCCTAGCTCCTGCCAACCTAGCAGTTCGAAAGCAGGCCAGGTCAAGTAGATAAATAGGTACCACTGTGGAGGGAAGGTAAATAATAATAATAATAATAATAATAATAATAATAATAATAATAATAATTTATTTATACTCCACCCATCTGGTTGGGCTTCCCCAGCCACTCTGGGCGGCTTCCAACCAAATATTAAAATACAGTAAAACATCAAACATTAAAAGCTTCCCTAAAAAGGGCTGCCTTCAGATGTCTTCTAAAAGTCTGGTAGTTGTTGTTCTTTTTGACATCTGGTGGGAGGGCATTCCACAGGGAGGGCGCCACTACCGAGAAGGCCCTCTGCCTGGTTCCCTGTAACTTGGCTTCTCGCAGTGAGGGAACTGCCAGAAGGCCCTCGGTGCTGGACCTCAATGTCCGGGTAGAATGATGGGGGTGGAGACGCTCCTTCAGATATGCTGGATATAAATATATAAATGGCGTTTCCGTGCGCTCTGGTTTCCGTCATGGTGTCCTGTTGCACCAGAAGCGGTTCAGTCATGTTGGCTACATGACCCAGAAAGCTGTCTGTGAACAAACTCCGGCGCTGCAACCCCATAGTCGCCTTTGACTGGACTTAACCGTCCAGGGGTCCTTTACCTTTTTACCTTACCAGGTATGTGTTTGCAGGGTTGCAGCCTTAACATTTTCAAGTTCATTTGTTTCTCTATCACTGATAGCAAGTGAACCCTGAAAAGCCCAGCTGGATTTTTATTTTTGTCTGTCGCAGTACTGACTGAAAACCTATACACACCTATTTGAGAGTACGTTCCATCGAAATGAGTGTGGTTTACTTCTAAGTAGATTCAGGCAGGATCAGGCTTGCAAGTAGATTGCGGAGCCCTTCCGCCGTCTCCCAATAAATAATGCATTGGCTTACATCTGAAGTGGACAGTTGGTGTCAGCTGCTGAGTGCTTTTTAATGCATGCAATCTATATTTTATTTGAGAAAGAAAATCATAATCAGTACACATGAACAGGAATAGATTTATTGTAAGAATATAGGAATATTTATTTGGAGTGCTTTTTCATTTTACAGGGATTCGGGGACAGGATATGCACCATGCCCAAATTAAAAATATTGAATTTCGATTCATCACTGAGCTTAAAAAAAAAAAAAAAACTTTTAAAATGTCATGCTAAGCTTTTCTGCACAGCAGCTCTTGTAAAATAGGTTACATTAGCAAAAGAGTTTCCTCTCTCTCTCTAGTTTACTTGAAAGAATTGACGGTATGGTTGTCTAAGCATCTGGGCTCAATGAGCTCAGTACTTGAGCATGATGCCATGTGTGCTCCATTCGTCCAAGCCGAGCTACTGTGCCAGGGCAAAGTGGGGAAGAAGCCAACCATGGTACCTTTTGACCATGAAAATCCAACCCCCTATTTCAATTTTCAAAGCATAGGGAATTTCTGGATTTGTGGAGAAGATAGTGTGGGACACAGTCCACTTTAAGCCACATCAAACTGAGGTGTAGATGGCTGTTTATCAGTGGCTTGGTCAGTAGAGCATGAGACTCTTAAGTGGTCCCTTCCAAATCTACGATTTGATGATTCCATGACTCCTCTCTGTTAACTCTATCACTTTAACCCTTCCATTTACAAATGACATTGCTATCACAATTGTTGTTGTCGTTTAGTCGTTTAGTCGTGTCCGACTCTTCATGAGCCCATGGACCAGAGCACGCCAGGCACTCCTGTCTTCCACTGCCTCCTGCAGTTTGGTCAGACTCATGTTTGTAGCTTTGAGAACACTGTCCAACCATCTCGTCCTCTGTCATTGCCTTCTCCTTGTGCCCTCCATCTTTCCCAACATCAGGGACTTTTCCAGGGAGTCTTCCCTTCTCATGAGGTGGCCAAAGTATTGGAGCCTCAGCTTCAGGATCTGTCCTTCCAGTGAGCACTCAGGGCTGATTTCCTTAAGAATGGATAGGTTTGATCTTCTTGCAGTCCATGGGACTCTCAAGAGTCTCCTTCAGCACCATAATTCAAAAGCATCAATTCTTCGGCGATCGGCCTTCTTTATGGTCCAGCTTTCACTTCCATACATCACTACTGGGAAAACCATGGCTTTAACTATACAGACCTTTGTTGGTAAGGTGATGTCTCTGCTATCACAATTACTTGATGTCAAAACAAGCATAAAAAACAATGGCACAAACACCTGCCATGTATGATATAGTTGCGATTTCTGCATTCCTGGGGGGGTCGGATTAGATGAGCTTTGGAATACCTTACGATGCTTCAGTTCTCTGATTAAAAATATAGGTAAAGGTAAAGGTACCCCTGACTGTTAGGTCTAGTCACGGATGACTGGGGTTGCACGCTATAGGCCAAGGGAGCCGGTGTTTGTCCGCAGACAGCTTCCGGGTCATGTGGCCAGCATGACTAAGCTGCTTCTGGTGAACCAGAGCAGCGCACGGAAATGCCGTTTACCTTTATCTACTTGCACTTGGACATACTTTCAAACTGCTAGGTGGGCAGGAGCTGGGACTGAACAACAAGAGCTCACCCCATTGCGGGGATTTGAACTGCCAACCTTCTGATCGGCAAGTCCTAGGCTCTGTGGTTTAGACCACAGCGCCACCCATGCCTCCAGATTAAAAATATAAACATCCACAATTAAAATATTTCCACCCACATATTTCCACCCACCCACCCTTTATATTGTGGGAATCCTGATTAGGTGTTCAGCAAGGGGGGGGAGTACTAATTTAAACCTCCCCCCCCAACACCATGTTCCCAAGGAAAATGCCTGCCATTTTTTGAGGTTGGGGAAAAGCAGACAGAATGTTGGGTTGTCTCCAGGGCTGTGCAAGCAGCATTCCACTTGTACAACAGATCTTCCCCTTCCTCTCCCCACCGCAGCCCTCAAAATGTGTTCCAGAGGGCTCCCCTTTGGAGCAGATTCAGAGGGTTAACAGGAAGCTGCAGAGGAGCAGACAGTTCCATTGCACACGCAGAACGCCAGCCTTGGATACAACCCATTACTGGGATCCCAGACATATTGGCACAGAGTTACTGTTCCACTTTCCCCTTACAGGAGAGCAGGGATGATTAGATGCACCTGCTGAACTCAACCATTGCTGCAGCACCAGGGGCTGCCAGACCATTCACCAGCCCCCCTGCGGTTAATTTGCTGTGCCTTCTCATCAACATCACAGCTTTTGAGTTATATATAATAAGTGCTACATGTGCATCTAGGTGTAGATATTTTATTTTGCATCCGACGTAAGTGCTGCTCTCACCTACGTGGCTCTTGTGATTGGCCTTGCTTGGGGACATCCCAATAGCCTATCACCAACCCTGCCACTCAGATCTTTTCACAGGGACATTTCTTCCCCACCCCTCTCTCTCTCCATAATTAAATGCCACGACTTGTGTCATTCGGCACAGCGCTGTGATCCTCTCATTGAGGGAACAATTTTATCTCTGAACGCTATTTTTTTTTTATTCCTTGTGCCTAAATCAGATGATTGCTTTCACACATGGTTGGGCAGACAATTTGTATGCTGATCACCATAGAAACCTGCAGATATAATATGGAAGCGTTATGACCATGAGCTGGCAGCAGGAAGTGAAACGACAGGATGGAGGAACTGCTAGAAAAACAGCTTATTTCTCTTTGTTCTTTATCAGGATTAACCCTGTTCCTCCCCAATGACTCCTTGACTAGATAAAGATCAGGCGCTCTGTCAAATCTGTATTTATTCCTCCCTACCCCCTTGTTAAAATACATCAGTATTCTAATCCCACTTAAAAAAAACCACAGGCCAGTTTACTAAAAGCATGCTTGTCCATCATGCTTTTCTAAATGGAACTGTAATGGCAATACATTGCTGAAGAAAACAAGAAACAAGAAACCCTTTCTTGTTTTTGTTATGTGCATGCTTCTGTGAGCATCGATTCAAAACTTAGAAATGTCTCAGTCATGTTTTTTGATTGGCATCTTTCATTTCTTGTCTCAAGTGCAGATTGGTTTACTTCTGTGCGATGCAGCTGGAGATATGCAGTGTGTCTGTATCTAGTGCTATACCTCTTCAGTTTCTCCATTATTTAGAAAAGGAGTAGCTAATTTGCCAACAAAGGTCTGTATAGTTAAAGCCATGGTTTTCCCAGTAGTGATGTATGGAAGTGAGAGCTGGACCATAAAGAAAGCTGATCGCCGAAGAATTGATGCTTTTAAATTATCCATTCTTAAGGAAATCAGCCCTGAGTGCTCACTGGAAGGACAGATCCTGAAGCTGAGGCTCCAATACTTTGGCCACCTCATGAGAAGAGAAGAGTCCCTGGAAAAGACCCTGATGTTGGGAAAGATGGAGGGCACAAGGAGAAGGCAATGACAGAGGACGAGATGGTTGGACAGTGTTCTCGAAGCTGCAAACATGAGTCTGACCAAACTGCGGGAGGCAGTGGAAGACAGGAGTGCCTGGCATACTCTGGTCCATGGGGTCACGAAGAGCCGGACACGACTAAACGACTAAACAACAACAACAACAATTTGCTGCCTTCCAGATGTTGGTGGACTACAGTCTCTATCCTCCCTGGCCAGTGGCCATGCTGGCTGAGGCTGATGGGAATTGTAGTCCGAAACATCTGGAGAGCACCACATTCTTACCAATGGCTACTAACCCCATTGGCTATGTTCTGCCTCTGCTGTCAGAGGTTATTTGCTTCTGAATGCCAGGTGCTGGAAACTGCAGGAAAAAGAAGTGATGTTGCCCTCAGGTCTTGCTTGCGTGCTTCCCATGGGCATCTGGCTGGCTGCTGTGAGAACAGGATGATGGGTCACTGCTCTGATCCAACAGGCTCTTCTTGTGTTCCAGTCTTCTAACAAAAATACGGTACATTAACTTGTCCCCGAGAACAGCATCCATATCCAAGAACTAGAATGTGGCCTTCCCAAGTTCCAAGTTTTAAAAAGGAATACAGAGGAGATCCAGCAAATGGCAGGCAGGTTGGCAATATGTTTGCTCTAGGTCATGGGTAGGCAAACTAAGGGCCGGGGGCCGGATCCTGTCCAATCGCCTTCTAAATTTGGCCCGCGAATGGTCCGGGAATCAGTGTGTTTTTACATGAGTAGAATGTGTGCTTTTATTTAAAATGCATCTCTGGGTTATTTGTGGGGCATAGGAATTCATTCTTCCCCCCAAAAAACAATAAAGTCCGGCCCTCCACAAGGTCTGAAGGTCAATGGATCGGCCCCCTGCTGAAAAAGTTTGTTGACCCCTGCTCTAGGTAAATTGGTGAGAAGTATCTCTAAAGACAGAATTGCAAAGCATATAGAAGAAAATGTATTGCTGAAGAACCAGCATGGTTTCCTCATGTGTAAGCCTTGTCTAACAAATCTTTTAGAGGCCTTCTAGAGCATGACATCCAAACTTGGGCTCGTGGTTGATTTCCTTTTACCTTAATATTGCGTAATACCTATCTGAAACCATGAAACTCCATGAACTCCAATTTGAGTACATTTCCCCTTTAAAACATTCTTGCCCCCCCCCCAACAAACCATGAGTGGCAAGCGAAGAACAAGCCTTGGCTACAGCTTGTAGCTTGTGTGGGGACAGACAAACCATGGGCCTGGGTTCAGGAATCACCTGAGATAGCTCAGTTGGTAGAGCACTAGACTGTTATTCTCAGGCTTCTGGGTTCGAATCCCATGTTGGGCAAAAAGATTCCTGCATTGCAGGAGGTTGGACTATAAATGGCTTGCTCTTATATGTTGTGATGTAAACATTGGGGATGGTGGGAAGGTTGGAGAGACAAGTGATGTTTTGACTGCATGTTTTTCTCATGCAGGATGTGTACATGGGTCTTCCAGATTGCTGATGTCTGACACAAAGATGGTCAGGTGTACTGGTGTTCACAACAAAGCAAAAGGGGGAGACAATATGGGTATCTCACAGAGGCACCCTATTGATAAACTATGGTTTAAAGCAGTGGTAGGTAACCTCAGGCCGGGGGAGCACTCAGAGCTCTTCCTAAGCACTCAGGCACTGCTGGGCTGGATCTAGATACATCAAAGATGCGTTTCAGTTAAATATGTTGTAAATTTAAACAGAAATCTGGTTGGGAAAAGCAGGACTCTACAGCGCCATCTGGTGGCACAGTGTTATATCACATATAAACAGGTAAAGGGACCCCTGACCATTAGGTCCAGTCGTGGCCGACTCTGGGGTTGCAGCACTCATCTCACTTTATTGGCCGAGGGAGCCGGCTTACAGCTTCCAGGTCATGTGGCCAGCATGACTAAGCTGCTTCTGGCAAACCAGAGCAGCACACGGAAACGCCGTATACCTTCCCGCCAGAGCGGTACCTATTTATCTACTTGCACTTTGACATGCTTTCAAACTGCTAGGTGGGCAGGAGCAGGGACTGAGTAACGGGAGCTCACCCCATCACGGGGATTCAAACTGCCAACCTTCTGATCGGCAAGTCCTAGGCTCTGTGGTTTAACCCACAGCGCCACCCGCATCCCTATAACACATATAAATTGATTTTTCTTTACCAATCTAGCTGATTTCCTGATCATGCAAAGTGTTTTTGTCTGGCCAGAAGGTTTCTCTGAACTCTGATAAAGCCTTGTGGTGGTCCGCATGGAGGATGCAGAGGGGTGTGGGGGTACATGTAGAAACTAACTTACTGTAAAAAGTAAATTTTACATTTGTTGCTCCACCTACTTTTGCCTCTGGAGCCACCTATTGCTGGCATGTGGCCCTCAGAAGGTTCCCCAGAAGGGATTGTGGCCCCCTGAGCTAAAAAGCCCCCATTTTAAACCAGGCCTCTGAATGCCATGCATTCCAGCTCTTTCTCTCTTTCCATGGTATTACAAATTCTATAAGCTTGAAAAGGCAGGATGAGGTACATTATTATCTTTGAATCTCGAATTCCACAGCAGCAGCAGTGGCAACAACAACAGAAGCTGCCTGGACTCAGCATCATTACTTGCTCTTCCCTGCTGCAAATGAAATATGTGCAGGTTTTCCATGCTTGCTCTTGCAGCTCTTCATCAGCAAATATATATAGTTTCAATAGCATCCAGCGGTTTGCCCAGATCATTTTGTCATCAGCAAGGAAATTCATTCTAAAGTATCGCAGGGCTCCCAGGGAAGAGGGATGGACTGTTAAGCCACTCTGGAATTGTAGCTCTGTGCAGGGAATAAGGGTCTTCTAACAACTCTCAGTACCCTTAACAAACCACAGTTCCTAGAATACTTTGGGGAAAGCCATGCTTGTTTAAAATGGCATGATAGAGCATTACATGCACAGTGCAGATTGGGTCTATGTGCACAGCGGTGTGAGCTCCCGTCGCTCTGTCCCAGCTCCTGCCCACCTAGCAGTTCCAAAGCATGACCAGTGCAAGTAGATAAATAGGTGCCACTGTGGTGGGAAGGTAAACGGTGTTTCTGTGCGCTCTGGCGGTGTCCTGTTGCAACAGAAGTGGTTTAGTCATGCTGGCCACATGATGCGAAAAGTTATCTGTGGACAAATGCCAGCTCCCTCGGTCTGAAAGCGAGATGAGTGCCACACCCCATAGTTGCCTTTGACTGGATTTAACTGTCCAGGGGTCCTTTACCTTTACCTTTTACCTTAATATTGCATAATACCTATCTGAAACCCTGAAACTCCATGAACTCCAGTTTGAGTACATTTCCACTTTAAAACATTCTTTTAACTTGGATCGATGTCTCTGTGTGTTTTGTACAGTTTGTTATGCCTGTGGGGCAGAACTTATGAAGGGCAGCATCCTGCCTCTCTCTTCTTCTCGCGCCCTCTCCCAAATCTGCAGCCGACGGTTGGGGGAAACTCCAGAACAGCTTCAGGAGGTGTGCAGAAGGGAAGCTGCATTGAACAAATTTTAATACTCGTATTGATGGAGCGAGTTATGCAGCACGGCACTGGACGCAACCCTAGAAGTATAAATAATGGATGAAACTTTGGTTCTTTGGCTGCGGTCAAGTAATCATGGCAGCAGCAGCAGCAGCAGCGGTGGCCCCAACTAGGAAAGTGTGGCTATTGTTGCCTTTGTGACCCAAATCTGTTGGAGCAAGTCAACTCACTGTGCTGCCACTAGCATATCACCCTATGAAGATGAAACTTCTGCTAATCTGCATGTTTGATTATCTCTGAAACTTTCAGACTATTTTAGCCCAAGGGTTGTGTTCACCCCACACTCTCGCGCATCCACTCACATGTGCATGGGATTCGCACAGGCTGACACACAGAGAAAGAAACCAAGAGAAACTCCTTCCTCAGCTGATTTGTGCAGGTGTGTTGAAGACATGCAACAACCTCCTATCTGCTCATCAGATGATTAATCTGATAACCAGAGGTGTGGCAATTTGCATCCCCACCAGAGTGCTGGGTTTTGTGTCTACTTTATTTTTATTTTATTTTTGCTACCCCTGCTAAGATCAGTGAGGTAACGGAGAGCCATGAAATGTGCTGGTGGGCAGCGGATCCGGCCCTCACACTGAGGTTATTCACTGGTGCTTTAGGACAACCAACACTTAAATTCCTATTGTGTTTTGCAAGGAACTGGCTTCAAGAATAGCATTTTACCTGCGTTTGGAATTTAGGTTATCTGACTCAGTGGAAATTGTGTTTTTTTCTTTCAGTAAATTGGTTAAAAAAAGGGGAAACTACTGTTTAGCAACCTGAAAGCTACCTTTGCTGCAATTAAAATGCCCAGAAAAGCCAAGCAATGAATCAGCATATATTTATAACTTAGAGACAAGGAACCATAGATTTAGCTGGTAATTTCTCTCATTACAACCCCTGAACAGTGCAATAAGGGTCTAATGTTAGGTTGGCTGAAGCCGTGAATAGGAACATTTCTGTTTGGGGCTAATGATACATGACAATTTTTGTTGTTGCAGGGCCCCACTCTTTTCATACTGTAATACCCTTTTTCTTCTACCTTCTTGCCTACAAATTGAGATGGCACTGCAAACATGCTACTCCAATGCTTAAAGAGATGCCTTGGTTACTGGTTCATTTTTTAGGCACAACGCAAGGTGTAGTGTTTGGAAGTACCTGAATGATTCGGGCCTGTTAGGACCAGAAAATACTTTTGTCCAAAACCCTGGACAGCCATCACAAGTGGGCTTAGATAAGGCTGAGCTAGGTCGACCAGTTGACTCGGTTTAAGGCAGCTTCTATTCATATTTTTACTGTTGCATTGGAGAAATTGCTTTCTGGTTCCAGTTCTGCAAAACCTGTAAGGTTTCTCTGATTTCTCTGCACATTATGATTTCTCTGCACATTATGCCTGCCACAAGACTGCTGCAGCCTTGTGACACTCTGCCAATCAGTGTCAGGAAAAGCTGCTTCCTAAACAGAGGAAATAGCACAGTGGGAACCAGCAACTTGGTTGCAAAGACCGGAGTAATCTCCTGACTTAAAAGAAGAATGTTATTTATTATAAGATAATTAAAGAAATCTATGCACCGGGTATATGGGGGGTATGCTGTATTTAAATAAAAACAGGAGAGAGAGAAAACAGTTCTCTAATGCAGGGGGTGGCAGCTGCAGAACCTTAGGGGAAGGGGAGAATGTGTAGCAAAGAATATAGAGAACATGTTTCTCATGCAGAGCGCCCAGGGCTCAATGACTGGGTATTGGGGTTCAAAAACTTCCAGGTTCAATCCCTGGAATCTCCAGACAGGGTTGGGAAAGACTCTGAAATCCCTTAGGACTCCCCCCCCCAAAAAAAAATAATAATAAAGGAAAACAAACACTGGATGTACATTTCCAAAATATAAGATAAAAAACAAATACAATAAAACCTACATACAGCAACAGTGTTTTGTGTTGTGTAGACTCCTATGGTGTAAGTCATGGGCCTCGCTTCTAGCCTGCTCCCTAAAATATCACTGGTTTGCTCATTTCTATATATAGGGTGCCCACATTCTGCATGGACAGGTTGCATGGCAACATGTAGCATTCAGCTGCAGACTGCAGTGCAGCCCAGTTGAATGTAGGTCAAGTTGTTGTACCTGTTATCTAATATTAAAGAGTGCTTGTAGTCCATAAATTACCATATCACATATATTCAACACAAAAAACAGTGACAATTTGTTGTTGACAAAGGACAGCTGGACATATAAAGGGCCCCATTACTGTCAGAAGAAGAGGAGGAGGAGGAGGAGGAGGAGGAGTTTGGATTTGATATCCCGCTTTATCACTACCCGAAGGAGTCTCAAAGCAGCTAACAATCTCCTTTCCCTTCCTCCTCCACAACAAACACTCTGTGAGGTGAGTGGGGCTAAGAGACTTCAGAGAAGTGTGACTAGCCCAAGGTCACCCTGCAGCTGCATAAGGAGGAGCGGGGACTCGAACTTGGTTCACCAGATTACAAGTCCACTGCTCTTAACCACTACACCACACTGACTCTCTACGTGGAGCTTAGACCTCATCAAACCTAAACCTGGCCCAGCGCAGAATGTTGCTGCACACCAAGTCAGACCACTGTCCCACCTAGATCAGGATCATCTGCACAGATTATCAAGGATTTCAGATGGAGAACATGCCCAGCCTTCCCTGGAGATGCTGAGAATTGAACCCGTGACTTTCTGCATGCAAAACAGACACGCTGCTGCTCTACTGCTCACTGGTCCTGAGCTACAAGGAGCCAATGGTTAGACTCATTGTGAGGCAACTTCCTTTGGGAGTCCCAGTTCCAGTCCTGGGCATCTCCAGTTTACAGGGTCAAATAGTAAGGTGGGAGGGGGAGAAAGGGACAGACCTCTGCTTAAGACTCTGGAGAGTAGACAGAGGAAACAAAAGTCAGCCAAATGCACAATTCAGCGAGTAAGTTCAGCCTGGTATAAGGCAGCTTCTTATAGAAACAGTACATTTCACTGGTATGTATCCCACTTAGAATGAGCCAACTGTCCTTCTGCTGTCTCTTTCAGAACCCAGGCATAGCTGGAATGAAATTGTTGGCACCCATAACTGTGGGCTCTGTAGCAAGAAATGGCTGACCTTTGGCCACATCCTGGCAATACTGCCTAAAGAACAAACCACATAACTAATGACTCGCCCTTCTCTGTCATTAAAAAGCATGCTAGTCCCTTCAGAGTTAACAGATAGCTTTTTCTGTTTGGGTTAAAATGTTAATATATAGTCAGTCTGTTATTTATATTTAGGATATATTTGGAAGTGTGCACATAGCTTGCTAAACTCTCGAGCGATTGGAGTGCCTATAAACCATACAATCAAGAAGTGATGACGTGCCACATCAGATTTGACAGGGTGTTCATTTAAATCTCCGAGAGGAAGCATAATTTTCATCTGTTTGGTTCCATCTCCTAAATGTCATCGATAATTTAGCTTGAAGAAGCTGTTGAAATAAGGTCTTGAAATGCTCAGGAGCTGTTAACATTTGGAGAAGGGTTCTTGCTTCGGCAGGCCTTCCATTAGCATTCCAGGTGTTTAACATTTCCAAGTTCCCTAAAGTGTAGGGTGTTCAAGGTGCAGCCTTATATAGCGTAAGCTTCGTTGTAATGGGTGTAGTAGAGACACCCATCTGTTTGCTTTAAAAATCAAGCACGCTACGATGACCCCACCCTTCTTCCAAGGTATGGCTGGTTCATTCGGGCACACGGGGCATTATCCCAGTGATCTCACCTGCCTGCCTTCTTACTTTCAGCCAATGCAGCCGGTGGAACGGTTTATCAGCTTCCTCCTTCTTAGTCTCAGACCACACTCACAACATACAGTTAAAGCACAATGATACCACTTTAGACCCTCCAAGTATCCCTATTTTCCAGGGACAGTCCCAGATTTACAGAAGCCGTCCCAGTTTCTGATTTGATCCTGGAATGTCCCACTTTGCCTTAGAACGCTCCTATTTTCATCAGAGAAATATTGTAGGGTATGGTAGGTTGCCCTTATTTTCATTGCTGAGATGTTGGAGGGTATGGAGTTTTGCAATCCCTGAGTCAAGGAGATAAGTAACTATACAACATTCAGAAGACATCTGAAGGCAGCCTTGTATAGGGAAGTTTTTTAAAAAATGTTTAATGTTTAATTATGTTTTATATATGTTGGAAGCCACCCAGAGTGGCTAGGGCAACCCAGATGGGTGGGGTATAAATAATAAAATTTAATCATAGAATCATAGAATCATAGAGTTGGAAGAGACCACAAGGGCCATCGAGTCCAACCCCCTGCCAAGCAGGAAACACCATCAGAGCACTCCTGATATATGGTTGTCAAGCCTCTGCTTAAAGACCTCCAAAGAAGGAGACTCCACCACACTCCTTGGCAGCAAATTCCACTGTCGAACAGCTCTTACTGTCAGGAAGTTCTTCCTAATGTTTAGGTGGAATCTTCTTTCTTGTAGTTTGGATCCATTGCTCCATGTTCGCTTCTCTGGAGCAGCAGAAAACAACCTTTCTCCCTCCTCTATGTGACATCCTTTTATATATTTGAACATGGCTATCATATCACCCCTTAACCTCCTCTTCTCCAGGCTAAACATGCCCAGCTCCCTTAGCTGTTCCTCATAAGGCATCGTTTCCAGGCCTTTGACCATTTTGGTTGCCCTCCTCTGGACATGTTCCAGTTTGTCAGTGTCCTTCTTGAACTGGGGTGCCCAGACACAGTATTCCAGGTGAGGTCTGACCAGAGCAGAATACAGTGGCACTATTACTTCCCTTGATCTAGATGCTATACTCCTATTGATGCAGCCCAGAATTGCATTGGCTTTTTTTAGCTGCCGCGTCACACTGTTGGCTCATGTCAAGTTTGTGGTCAACCAAGACTCCTAGATCCTTTTCACATGTACTGCTCTCAAGCCAGGTGTCACCCATCTTGTATTTGTACCTCTCATTTTTTTTTTGCCCAAGTGCGATACTTTACATTTCTCCCTGTTAAAATTCATCTTGTTTGTTTTGGCCCAGTTCTCTAATCTGTCAAGGTCGTTTTGAAGTGTGATCCTGTCCTCTGGGGTGTTAGCCACCCCTCCCAGTTTGGTGTCATCTGCAAATTTGATCAGGATGCCCTTGAGTCCATCATCCAAGTCGTTGAAAAAGATGTTGAATAAGACTGGGGCCAAGACAGAACCCTGTGGCACCCCACTAGTCACTCTTCTCCAGGATGAAGAGGAACAATTGATGAGCACCCTTTGGGTTCGGTCAGTCAGCCAGTTACAAATCCACTGAGTGGTAGCATAGTCAAGACCGCATTTTACCAGCTTCTTTACAAGAATATCATGGGGCACCTTGTCAAATGCCTTGCTGAAATCAAGGTAGGCTACATCCACTGCATTCCCTTCATCTACCAGGCTTGTAATTCTGTCAGAAAACGAGATCAGGTTAGTCTGACATGACTTATTTTTCAGAAATCCATGCTGACTATTGGTGATCACAGTATTCCTTTCTAGGTGCTCACAGACTGTTTGCTTAATGATCTGCTCCAGAATCTTCCCTGGTATGGATGTCAGACTGACTGGGCGGTAATTATTTGGGTCCTCTCTTTCCCCCTTTTTAAAAATAGGGACAACATTTGCCCTCCTCTAGTCTGCCAGGACTTCGCCTGTTCTCCAGGAATTCTCAAAGATGACTGCCAATGGTTCTGAGATCACATCTGCCAGTTCTTTTAATACTCTTGGATGCAGTTCATCTGACCCTGGAGACTTGAATACATCTAAACTAGCCAAGTATTCTTGTACTATCTCCTTAGTTATTCTGGGCTGTGTTTCCTCTGCTGAATCATTTGCTCCAAATTCTTCAGGTTGGGCATTGTTTTCTTTATCGGAGAAGACTGAGGCAAAGAAGGCATTGAGGAGTTCAGCCCTTTCTGTGTCCCCTGTTTGCATTTCACCATCTTCTCCTCTGAGTGACCCCACTGTTTCTTTGTTCTTCCTTTTGCTACGAACATACCCATAAAAGCCTTTTTTGTTGCTTTTAACCTCTCTAGCAAGCCTGAGTTCATTCTGTGCTTTAGCTTTTCTGACTTTGTGTCTACACGTGCTGGCTATTTGTTTGAATTCCTCTTTGGTGGTTTCCCCCATTTTCCATTTTTTGTACACATCCTTTTTTAATCTTAACTCAGTTAAAAGTTCTTTAGATAGCCACCCTGGCTTCTTTAGGCACCTTCCATGTTTCCGTCTCATTGGTATTGCCTGAAGTTGTGCTTTTACTATCTCCCTCTTAACAAACTCCCAGCCATCATGAACTCCCTTTCCTTTTAGTATTACTGTCCATGGGATCTCACCCAGCACTTCCCTAAGTTTTATGAAGTCGGCTTTCTTAAAGTCAAGAAATTGAGTCCTAGTATGCTTGGCTGCTCCTTTCCGCTGTATAGTAAACTTCAGAAGAGCATGATCACTCACGCCTAATGATCCTTCCACTTCTACCCCACTAACCAGGTCATCAACATTGGTTAGGACCAGATCTAAAATGGCTGTTCCTCTTGTTGCTTCTCCCACTTTCTGGACAATGAAGTTGTCTGCAAGGCCAGTGAGGAATCTGTTTGACCTTATGCTCTTGGCTGAGTTTGACATCCAGCAAATATCCGGGTAATTGAAGTCCCCCATTACTACTATCTCCCTTCCTTTTGCATGCTTGGCCATCTGTTCCAGGAAGGCATCATCTATGTCCTCTGTTTCGCTTGGGGATCTATAGTAAACTCCCACAATGAGGTCACTGTTATTCTTCTCTCCCTTAATTTTGACCCAAATGCTCTCACTTTGGCTTTGAGGTTCTAAATCTTGGATCTCTTCACAGGTATACACATCCCTGACATATAACGCCACTCTTCCTCCTTTCTTGTCTGGTCTGTTTCTCTGAAATAGATTGTATCCCTCCATTATTACATTCAAATCATGGGACTTATCCCACCAGGTTTCAGTGATGCCTATTATGTCATATTTAGTTTGCTGTACCAAGAGCTCAAGCTCATCTTGTTTATTTCCCATGCTTTGCGCATTAGTGTACAGACATTGAAGTCCATTAATCATTCCCCCGTGTCTCTTATTTAAGGATTTTTTCCTCCCACCACTAGGTCTGCGTGCTGATTGCTCCATTTGGTCTATGACATTTGGATGATCATCTTCATCAATTGATAGACTCCTACCTTCAGGAGCACATAATAATAATAATAGTAATAATAGATCCCTATTTTCATTGGAGAAATATTGGAGGGTATGTAAACAGTCCTGGCTTCCCACAGGGAATTCTGGGAGCTGCAGTTTGTAAAGAGTGCTTAGAGTTGTTAGGAGACCACTAGTCCCCTCTCAGAGCTACAATTTCCAGAGTGGTTTAACAATCAATCTCTGTTCCCACGGAACTCTAGGATATGCCACTCTGGGAGGGGAATAAAGGTTGACCAAGGACTCTCAGCACCCTCAACAAACTACATCTCCCAGAATTCCCTGTGGGAAGCCATGGCTGTTTAAAGTGGTATCATAGCGCTTTAAATATACAGTACAGTGTGAATGTGGCCTTAGTAGTCTTCCCATGATCTGGAGCTCTGCATTACCAAGGTTCCCAGTCATGAATCCTGATAATGCAGGGTGCAACCCTGTGGCCTCAAACTTGCTACCTGCCCTGTCCAGTCCAGGTAAGCAGCATCACACACACCACTACAGTGGTACCTCGGGTTACATACGCTTCAGGTTACGCACTCCACTAACCCAGAAATAGTGCTTCAGGTTAAGAGCTTTGCTTCAGGATAAGAACAGAAATCGTGCTCCGGCGGTGCGGCGGCAGCAGGAGGCCCCATTAGCTAAAGTGGTGCTTCAGGTTAAGAACAGTTTCAGGTTAAGAACAGACCTCTGGAACGAATTAAGTACTTAACCCGAGGTACCACTGTACTTCATGGCAGAAGCAGAAACATGGGGAAGGGTAGCACCTGTGCCCCTGGTTCCCTGTGCAGTTCAGGCTGAATGTCCAAATTCAGTTAGGTTGAATTGCAGGGCAATTGTTTTCTGCCTCTGACAGACTTTGCTATGTTCAGCTCAACCTCACCTCCTACTAGGAGTCTGAGTGCTCTTTGAAGTGGCTGTTTTCTTCCAAAGTACGGAGGCAGAGCATCCTCAGATGACTCTGATCTTAACAGACTCTGTGGGATGAGCTCCCTGATTGTAATGAGTCACTCAAAGTCAAACTGATCATCTTGACACTGTTTCCCAGCCTCACAATTAGAATAATAATACATAACAAAATGTGTTTCTGACTCTGCCGTGCTAGAATTCTACACCTCCTCCCAGCATAGGAGCAAAGGAAGCTGTCTTATACTGAGCCAGACCTTGGGTCCAACTGCGTTACAAAAATGTCTGCAAATGTGACATGAAGGCCGGCAACATCAACCCCGCGGTGTGGGAATCCCTTGCAGACAAGTGCAATGTCTGGAGACAGTCAGGTTGTGTATCCATAGCATTGACCAGAGGAGGAATGACTGCTGGGAGAAGCTCAGAGAGAAGAAACACCATGGTGCCTTCATATGTCCCAACTGCGACAATACATGTCTCTCCTGTATTGGTCTCTGCAGCCACAGCAGGTGCTGTAAGCTTCCAACAGTTTTACTTCATCCCCAAAGGCGCACCCCTCCATTGTCTCCCAAGTCAGACAGATGCCAGCAACCAACCAGCTCAAGACACAATTCCTTGTAATAAAGAGGAGTTTTGATGCCACTGAGCTGATAAATTTGTACTACCTGCTTCTCTGATGGCTTACAAAACTTTTCTCCATTCATTATTATTTTATTTATGTCTTAATCGTAGAGGCACTATGATTCTGAGCACAGGTGGGTTAACTTGAAAGTGCACTGAGGAAATGTTCCTTGGAAAGAACATACGCCAGTGTGGTGTAGTGGTTAAGAGCGGTAGTCTCGTAATCTGGAGAACCGGGTTCGCATCTCCACTCTTCCACATGCAGCTGCTGGGTGACCTTGGGCTAGTCACACTTCTTTGAAGTCTCTCAGCCCCACTCACCTCACAGAGTGTTTGTTGTGGGGAGGAAGGGAAAGGAGAATGTTAGCTGCTTTGAGACTCCTTCGAGTAGTGATAAAGCGGGATATCAAATCCAAACTCCTCTTCTTCTTCTTCTTATTCATGCTACCCACGAACACCTCGCAAGGATGCTCAACCCCACACTCACCAAAATTCTGGAGAAATTCTTGGTTGCCCCCAAAATGGGATAGAAAAATAGAATAATTATTTTTGAGAAACTGGAGGATAGATTTCAGCAAAGCATGATCACCAACAAACCACTTCATTAGGAGCACCAGTACCTGCCTGGGACATCAATGGTTGTACCAGGAGAACAAAGTGCCAAGGAATAGTGAATCCTCTTCTCTGATAGGGATTGAAGTAAGTCTTCAAGTAAGAGTTTACAGTACTGTATGGTGAAGGGATGAGGAACATGTGGCCTTCCAGATGTTTTCGTACCCCAACTCCCATCATCGCTGGCCATTTGCTATATTTCCTGGGACAGATGGCGTCCAACAACTTTTGGAGAGTTACAGGTGCCCCACTGCTGGACCTTTGATGCTGGGCTCATCCATTCTTCCCTCTCTCCCTAAATTTCTACTGTTTCCCCCCTGGTTTCTAGGCAGGGTCCGAGAGGTTTTTCTTTTGTCCCACCACTCTCCCCAGGAAAACCCACTGTTTGCCGCTGAATTGGGACAATTGTCAGTCTGCAGAAAACTGTATTTATATTTGTTCCAGTTCAGCGGTAAACTGCGGGTTTTCCCAGGGAAAGTGGCAGGATAAAAGAAAAAGCCGTTGGACCCCTGCTTAGAAATCACAGGGCAACCATAAGTGTGGATGAGCTCATTCCTGCTCTGGAACCTATTGGGAGGAAAAGTTATCTGCCTGGGATTTATCCTAAGCCATTCTGTCCTCTGGTCAGCTGCAGTGTGGACATCTGGCTTCTGTGATCACCACCCTGTTGCCTCCTGCTTGCTCCATCATGACTGATACTATGTCTTGCCCCATGGGCTTTATTTGGCCAACAAACAAATGCAAAAGGAAATAGCAGACCAGAGAGAGAGAGAGAGAGAGAGAGAGAGCAAACACAGTTTAAGGAAACAATTCTAAAAGAGAAAATAGCATTTACTATAAATGAACAAATTGAAACAGAATGCTTGGCTGTTTTCCACAAAAAAGGAAATTGCAGCAGAATAACTAAATTGTGATCGTGGAGGATGCTTATGGAAACAATTTCAAATGAACCTCCCGCTCCCACCTCCGGAAATCAGTCCACACAAATGAAGCTGTTGTGGGAATACGAGGTAACTTGCTGTCCTGCCATAATGTAGCAAAGATACTCAAGAAACAGGCAGCCTCATACGCTGTTTTCTATTTTGCTTTCTCATTCCCGGCTGACCTCAAGAACCTCAGTTCCTCCACACATGATTGATTGTCATAAGGGACCTTAAAGCAATCCTATTGTGGGAAGCAAAACTGATAAGGTCAAACTGAAAACCTTCTTAACGTGTTATATAAACTGTATTCTCGTTGCCCCTTTCCCACTAGCAGCAGTTAAAGAGCACTAAGCTCCACTTAATGACTTGATTGAAAATCTCATAGCCCTCAAATGTAGTGTTGAGACATAATACTCCCACGAAACACAGCCAGAGGAGATAGATATTAATGCTGGTTCAGGAAACAAGCATTTCAAACCTATTCACTGTAATGGTCGCCCTGCAAGGAACAGCTGAAATAAAGTGGACAGGAAGGAAGGAAGGAAGGAAGGAAGGAAGGAAGGAAGGAAGGAAGGAAGGGTATTAGCAAATTCCTGACTAGCATCTCCACTTAAGACCTGGAAATAGCCTTGGAGAGTCTCTACCAATTACAATAGTCAATACTGAACTAGATGCACCAATGGTCTGATTTGGTGTTGAGTACCTTCCTAGGTACCCAACCTAGGTACCCTTCCTAGCTATGGTTTTCCCAGTAGTGATGTATGGAAGTGAGAGCTGGACCATAAAGAAGGCTGATCGCCAAAGAATTGATGCTTTTGAATTATGGTGCTGGAGGAGACTCTTGAAAGTCCCATGGACTGCAAGAAGATCAAACCTATCTATTCTGAAGGAAATCAGCCCTGAGTCCTCACTGGAAGGACAGATCGTGAAGCTGAGGCTCCAATACTTTGGCCACCTCATGAGAAGAGAAGATTCCCTGGAAAAGACCCTGATGTTGGGAAAGATGGAGGGCACAAGGAGAAGGGGACGGCAGAGGATGAGATGGTTGGACAGTGTTCTCGAAGCTACTAGCATGAGTTTGACTAAACTGCGGGAGGCAGTGGAAGACAGGAGTGCCTGGCGTGCTCTGGTCCATGGGGTCACAAAGAGTCGGGCACAACTAAACAACTAAACAACAACAGCACCTTCCTAGGATCCCAGAAAATGAACTGTTCACTGAAACAGGAAACAGAGGGTAACTATGTCCAAAACTGCACAGGATACAAAAACAACAGTAACAGAGTAGCTTTATTAGGACTAATTCTTATTGGTTTGTCCTAATAAAAGTATGCCACACTTCTGTTGCTTTTGGATTTCTCCCCCTGCCCCCCAGAAGGCCCTCTCAGATAATTGCAAGCTTTATATGCCTAAGATTGGGCCATTTTGCTGCACTGGCAATCATTAAACTATATATAAGAAAACCAATGGCACTGCATCTTGCAGAATTTAGGCGTAAGGCAGAAGAACTTTGGCTTTGTTGATGGGAAGGGCCTCAAAATACAATGAGAATCCATACGGCTGCCTCTGCAGCTGGACTGGCCAAACCCCTTCACATTTGCCAATGCAACACCCATGCACTGCTATTCAGTTTGCACCCTCCTTGCTCTAAAAGTGATGGTCAAATGGGTGTTCTACATTTTCTCTGTCTGCAAAGCAGATTAAGAAATGGAATGGTCTATAATGGAAATAACAGGGGGTTTGGATAGTGGCTAAGAATGTGAACTGGGAACTCCCCGGTTCAAATGTCATCTTGGTCACTTACTGGGTAGTCTACTTTCTCTGAATGACCTACTTTTACAGTGCTGTTGCAAGGATCACTGAGATAATGTGTAATGCTTGGGATCAGGCTATCTGGAAGATCGTCTCATTCCTTGTACACCCTTGTACACCCAGCCATCCACATGTGCTTTTGCATGGCTGGAAGCGTGGCTGAAGGAACGTCTCCACACCCATCGTTCAGCCTGGACACTGAGATCCAGCTCCAAGGGCCTTCTGGCAGTTCCCTCACTGTGAGAAGTGAGGTTACAGGGAAACAGACAGAGGGCCTTCTCGGTAGTGGCACCCGTCCTGTGGAATGCCCTCCCATCAGATGTCAAGGAAATAAACAACTATTTGACTTTTATAAGACATCTGAAGGCAACCCTGTGTAGTGGAGTTTTTAATGTCTGATGTTTTATTGTATTTATAAAATTTTGTTGGAAGCTGCCCAGACTGGCCAGGCAGATGGATGGGGTATTAATAATAATAATAATAATAATAATAATAATAATAATAATAATGGGATGCATTCTTGAACTCTGAAAATGCCTGTTGCTTACCTGGATTGAGGGTAGAGAGAGGTGTAAGTATGTGCAAAAACTAGCCTGCTGTACTGAGGTAAAATTTACCGTATAGCTGTTGCTCCACCCACTTCTGCCTCTGGCCCCGCCCACCTCTGGCATGTGCTGCCACCCTTCCCCCAAAGGTTGCCCAAAAAGGAATGTGACCCTCGAGCTGCAAAAGATTTCCATCTCAAAGGATATAAGTAGAAGATGCGAAACCACAGCTGTTCCTGGTGTGGTGTGGGATCAGTCGCACATTCTTTCTGCTTTCGTCATAATTGTACCTTTGTCATTGTTTTCAAGTTTATTAAAAGTACAAGGCCTTCAGAAAAAAGGAACCACAGGAGGCTCAGAAAAGGGCAAGCAAAATGGAGAAGCGGATGGAGTGACTCCGTTATGAGGAAAGGTTTCAGCATTTGGGATTTTTTAGTTGAGAGGAAAGCTGAGCAAGAGGTGCCATGAAAGAAGTGTATAAAAGTATTCATGGGCATCTCTCGTATCACTAGAACATGTGGACGTCACTAAACCTCATAACGGGAAGAATTAAGTGATGGATAATGAAAATAATAAGAAGCAAAATGTATAAGGAGATTAATATAACTAACAGTAGTTGTAAATGAATACAGACAACAAGAATTGTATAAATAGGAGGATTTATTTGTTTGTGGATATACTATGGACAAATATGGAAAATGAATAACAATATACAAAATGGATGAAAATAATGCGATAAAATTATATGTGATATAAAAAAACCGGAAGAAGGAAGGAGGGAAGTTAGCGCTTAGGAGGAAGTATAAATGCAAAATGCAACACATTATGTGTATGTGGAGTATGTAACCAGAAAACTAATAAAGCTTATGGGGGGGGGGGAGAACACGTGGATGTCTAATGAAGCTGAGGTTCAGGACACATAAAAGGAATTATTCATTCTGTGCATAGTAAAACTGTGGAACTTGTTCCCCCAGAATGCAATGCTGACCACCAACTTTAAAAGAGGATTGGAGGATAATGCTATCAATGGTTACTAGCCATGATTGCTATGCACTGCCTCTACAGTCGGAGACAGTACACTTCTGAATACCAGTTGCGTGTTTAGACCTTTAAACCTCCCCCTTAAATAAATTCAGACAAGACTCAAATTTTGGTTTGGTTTTGGGCAGAATTTAGGCCACAGCTTTATTGATTACAGCAAGTGAGTGGTTGCATAGGCTCTGGTTCGACTAGCTCCCTGCACCGTTGCAGGTAGCGCTGACCCAGGGCACCAGCATAGGTCAGCCTAGGGTGAACACCTGGATAAGCGGAAAGCTGGGAACAGGCTATCTCTGCCACCCAAATGCCCCCCTGGACTCAGTCACAGGCACAACCCCCTCACAGGGGTTGACCAAACCATCGAGTCCCAGAATTCCTTTAATGGAATACCCTTCACATAGGGATGGCGAGAGCGTTCTCCCATCCCTATCACCTGAACCAGAGCCTATCCGCAACCTTACAAATTGTGACAATTTGCTATGCGGCAGGCGAAACCCAAATGGCAACAGCCAATCAGCCAAGTGGGGAAATTCCTGCCGTGCCCCTGTCCCAACGACAGACAACACACAACAGCATAGCAAGGTCACGCACGCAATCCCTAAATATAGGGAGAGGTGGGTGGGTGTTCCGATGCACGCACCGAAAGAAGAAGCTCTGGGTCACATGCATAAGTCTATATAGGTCTCTTGATCCATTTAGCTTGTGTCCCATTGGCCTGATTGAACCCTGCATCAAGGGACCTACCAATCGGGTGTTGTGGCTATCCAAACGTACCCACCCACAACACAGGGTTAGCTTGCCAGGTCTCACCGCAACACAATTTGCTGGAAACTGCAGGAGGGGAAAGTAGTCTTGTGCTCGGATCCTGCTTGTAGTTTCCCTACATGCATCTGGTTGGCTACTGTGAGAGGAGGATGTTGGACTAGATGGGCCATTGGCTTGATCCAGCAGGGATCTTCTTAGGTTCTCAGGATCTTCACCTTTGGAAAATGTAAAACAAAATTATCGATTCCATACAATGAGGGGAAAGGGAAATTCAAAAATTTAAGTCAGCCCAGTCATCTTTTCATTGTTTTTTTTTTAAAAAACAAGAAAGCCAGTCTTCCTCAACAAGACTGTAGAAGTTGGTTAAATAACCTTCACTGCTGGGAATAAGAAGCTCTGCAACTGATTCAGTTATGTGATATTTTCTAGAAATAGCAGGCCTTCCTGGAAAAGGGGCAGTCAAGGGACTTAAAAGTCATTTGTCCTAAGTGTGTGTGTGTTTGCAATGTAGTAGTAAGAGTCCTGCATTTCTAAACGTTCCTGAGCGATGCTTTACTCTCCCCCGCCCCCCGCCCGGGTATTCTTTGCTCTCGCCTTTGCCTGTGGTTTTTCTGGCGATTCAGCTGATAGAGTACAGGAAGGAAGGGTGGATCTGCTGAGAGTTCCTGTCTTGCTGTGAGTCACTGATACAGACTGCTGTTCTTGCACTTTGCATGCCACTGTTGGGATGTCAGGAATGCGGGCTGCAAGAGGTGAGAAGTGACCGCTGCTCATAGTGCTGTTAGAGACCACAGTTTACGATTCTGCAAAGGGAACTTCTGCCTCCTTTCTTGGAAATTAAAGGGAGCAGCAAAAAAGGAAAGCACAACTTGGCAACAGACTGGTTTTTGCATCCTGGGATAATTCGCTAACGTCAAAGATCACAACCTCAGTAGCTTACAAATCATTGATGGGATTTGCTTTACATCATTATTTTCGGCTGTGCCTTTTTCTTTTTGCATCTATATCCAGGATTTCTATATTCAAGCATTGAAACAGTCAGCATTTCCATGTAAAAGTGGAAATTAGGGTTCCATAAAAAGGTAAAGGGACCCCTGACCATTAGGTCCAGTCGTGGCCGACTCTAGGGTTGCGGCGCTCATCCCGCTTTATTGGCCGAGGGAGCCGGCGTACAGCTTCCAGGTCATGTAGCATGACTAAGCCACTTCTGGCGAACCAGAGCAGCGCACGGAAACACTGTTTACCTTCCCACTGGAGTGGTACCTATTTATCTACTTATACTTTGACATGCTTTCGAACTGCTAGGTTGGCAGGAGCAGGGACCGAGCAATGGGAACTCACCCCGTCGCAGGGATTCAAACCGCCGACCTTCTGATCGGCAAGTCCTAGGCTCTGTGGTTTAACCCACAGCGCCACCCACGTCCCTAGGGTTCCATAGACCAGGAGAAAATAAAAAGTACCCACGTATGTTTACCTAGCTTATGCTGTGCTACATATCACAGTGGGTGTTCCCTTTCAGTTCTCTCCCTTTATTTCAACTGCCTGACTCCACCAGAGAGATGATTTATAGCCATATGACTCAATTCTGCAAACACATGAGGTTTTCTTCTTCTTTCATTCAGAATCTAGTGGTGCAATAAAGTGGAAGGGTAATTGAAAGAGCAACGCAAAGAAATTATAAAAACGTTTTTGCCCCTTTGCAATCTTAGTTTTTGAGCTGGTTGATGTGGTTTGACACCGTATCTGATGTGGGAAACTGCCATTTTCATTTTGAATGATAACCCCAGCAATGTGGTTAGAGAATTTTCAGGACACCATGAGCATGTTTGTTTTCCTTGTTCTACTGTACCGGTGTGCCGTTTGCCACTGTCGGTTATTGGCCATTAATGAGCACTAGAAAAACAATTGCATCTGGCTTTGCCTCCTGCAGGCCTTCCTCTCCTGGGGCAAGGAACTTCTAAGCACACACGCTATGGGCTGCTGTGACATCACTGTGGCACATCAGGACATTTGAACCATGCTTTCAGCATCTTCTTTGAAGTCACTCAAGCACTGCACCAAGTTACTTCCACATTCATCAGACTAATGAGATATAGGTATCTCTTTACCCAGAAACTCTCCTTGGACCTGGGAGATCTAAATAACTAATTATTGGACCAAGTACAAAGATCTTATTTCTTGGTGAGGTTTATGAGTGGGTGGTTGCTGACCATTTGAGGCATTTTGGGGTTTTCCAGATTCATTTCAATTGGGGTGTAATGAGACCACCTTTGTCACCTTGTGCCAGGAGACATACAGCGTGAGTCCCCAGTGTGAGTGTGTTTATAATGATTACTGTACAGATACATTGGGTTACAGATGCTTAAGGTTGCGTTTTTTCAGGTTACAGACCGCTGAAACCTGGAAATACTGGAACAGGTTACTTCCGGGTTTCGGCGGTCACGCATGCGCAGAAGCATTAAATCGTGCTTTGCGCATGCGCAGAAGCGCCGAATCGCAACCCATGCGTGCGCAGACATGCAGCTGCGGGTTGCAAACGCTGTGAGTTGCGAATGTGCATTCCGCACGGATCATGTTTGCAACCTGAGTGTCCACTGTATTGTGTATTGTTTTGATATGTTTGTATCATGTTTTATTGTATTGTAACTATTGCACATCAGTTTGAGACCCTTTTAAAAGTATAAAGTTTAATAAATCAAATCAAAATCTATTAGCAAAGGCTTGTTGTGATCAGCACAATGTACAGGTAGTTGCTTTTGCCAGCTAAACAAATTGATCTGGGCTCCATATTTAGTGTCACAGTCTGGCTGTGGGAAACTGTTTTATGAGACTAACCCTTGCTCTAACTAGGGCCACATTCACACCAGACATTTAAAGCAATACCAGACTACTTTAAAAGGACATAGCTTCCTTCAGAGAATTCTGGGAGCTCTTGTTTGTTAAGAGTGCTGAGAGTTGTTAGAAGACCCTCTGGAGCTCCAATTCTTAGAGTGGCTTCACCATCAATCTCTCTTCACAAGGAACTCCAGGAACCATAGCTAGCAACTCTTAACACCTATAGCAAATTACAGCCCCCAGATTTCTTTGAGGGAAGCCATGTCTGTTTAAAATGTTACCTAGGGCTTTAAATGTCTGGTGTGAACGTGGCCCAGGGGTTCCGCTTTCTTGTGTGATTTCAATCACATGAGGGACAGAAAGTGAAGGAATGTTCTACGACCCCTCTCCCTCTGTTATGTTCCCATCACCAACCCCCAAACTATCTTTTATTTTCTATGTTGCACTTTTATCCCTCCAAGGAGGCCAAGGTGTCATGCAAGGTTCTCCCCTCCTCACTTAATCCCCACAACAACTCTGTGAGGTAGGTTAGGGTCAGAGACAGTGACTGGCAGCCTGTCTTCAGGGAAATTCAGAGAAGAGTGACTTCAAAAATTACTAAATAAAAATTCAGGTCTGCTGCCTCTTCTGTTTCCTATGCTGAGGCAATAAACATCTTTGTATGTCTTCTCCACTTCTTTCCCCCCCTCTTTTGTCTCCAAATGAATTCCTGAAAGACTTGGGTTTTTTTTACAAAAAGAGTTAAATTTGATATATTATAAAATTAAAAACTTTGAGGCAAATTTCCTGCAAAACATTTGAGGAAAAAACTCCCCCTCCCTTTTGGGGGGGGGCTTTTTTATATACCCAAACCCAAGACAATTCCTCCTCTGTTATTCCAGCACTCAATAAATCCTTATGGGAGTGGTCATATGAGGAATATTAGTTGATCTGTCATGGCCTAAGAATGCACAAACAGGAAGGCTTTTGTGCAGAAGCCCCAACCACCTTCTTCAGCATATCAGTGTGATTATTTCCTCGCTTCACCATTTAACAGGAAATGAATTTGTTCAAGGAAGGCTAGTCAGAAAGGTTTCTGGGCCAAAGAAGAAAAATGTACAGAGGAACTTCATGCCACGTCTTTGAACATATCTGTATGAGACAGTTGTTGATAAGCGTCTGTACTTGTGCCCAAAGCAATGCATTCATTTGTCAAGACAAGCTGAGGCCTATGGAGCCAGAGAGAGAACTGCTAGACTGAGGAGCCCAAAAGAAGAAGAAAGAAACACATGGGAAGTAAGGATGATTTCAGTTTGGAAATGCATATTTCTATTAATTCTTTCACCTCGTATGCAGCGATATGTACACGCCTAAATTTCTGCAACATGACTAGCAAGATCTTCTTTGCAGAGTGAACTGTGTCCAGCAAATGTGATGGAACACTCTCTGCTCATCAGTTATGTGTGATATCTGCTATGAGGCAATTACACCAGGAACAAAATTATCACCATTACGTATGGGTGGACTAACTCTCAGGTGTCTCCATGTGCCAACCATCTTATTTTCACTTTCCTGTTTCAACTGCAGAACTGATTTGTGGGGAGATTCAGGTAGGTAGCCATGTTGGTCTGACGCAGTCAATATATATATATATATATATATATATATATATATATATATATATATATAAATGTCCAGTAGCACCTTAGAGACCAACTAAGTTTGTTCTTGGTATAAGCTTCCGTGTGCATGCACGCTTAGTTAGTCTCTAAGGTGCTACTGGACAATTTTTTAATTTTTTTATATATATTGATTTGCGGGGAGCAGGAGACATATTCAGTGACACTGTCATCTTTGACATACTCACCTTGGAATAAGTCCCCTTGAATTCTTTTTTTATGAATGGCAGTTTACAGAGTATTATGCTGAACAATGCCAGCCAAATGACACAATGGGGGAGGAGGGAGGCCAGTTTATATGCTCAGGGCAATGCACGTGGGAGTTATATGATTTTTGTTCACAAAATGTGAGGTAGGTCAGGTTGAGAAACCATGGTTTGCTGGAAGCAGCAAGTTCTAGGAGCGATTTGAACCTTCCTAGTCTACCCACTATACCACACAGATGTCATTTTTAAAAATCTGTGAAGAGTCCTTGAAAAGTGCCCTTAAAGCCATTGTGTGGTACTTGTCACTTGAAAATTCTGCATCTTCTGAGAAGGTTCATTCGCCAGGGTTATATGTGAATGGTGACAGGACTCCTGTTTTGTTGCATATATAGTTATCTGCTTATTATCTTGAAGAAATGATCTGAACACACTCACCCACTTCTGTTTGTTTCCTCCAGACATGAGCTGTTTTCCCTCCTACCTTAAAAGAAGGAACTGGAAAGCCCATACCTCAGCTTAGTGCCATGGAGGGTTCACCTTTGGACAGCAGCCAAGAATGTGATAATTCATTGTTGGGAAAGCATAATGATAACGCAGCTGTGTAGCACTGGGAAGTCAGCTCCCATGGGTTGTTAAATATGGAAACACATTGACTGACTTTTTAATAGCTCGGCCTACTGAGTTACAAAGTTTTTACTACCACACACTGCTGCAAGAGCAATGGATTCTAGCACTGGATTCCCTCAAAGCATCCATATCAAAGATCTTGCAACACAATCAGCCTTTCGTTACAAAGAGTGTTTCCAAGATACATTTTCCATTATTTGAAGCTTTAACTTAGTGTAAAATAAATACTATGAAATTGTGTGTGTGAGAGATTTTGATTCTGGTTTTATGCTGCTTATTATTTTCTGCTGGTGCTGCTTTTATACATTGATTGTTTTAGTACTGTTGATTGTATTTGTATTTTATTGATTTTAAATTGTGAACTGCCCAGGGGACACAGTCGATTGGGTGTGGATGGCACAGAAAAAGCCTAAAGAAAGGAATCATAATGAATCCACCAGCCAGAAAAACACAGAAACACAACTTTGCTTGACTACTGTCTCCTCAACGAATTGGAGACGTGACGTTTCCTTACAATGGAGATTCCTTGGGAAGTTCTTCCTTAAGGAATCCTGTGATCTTCAGCAAGTTTGCGTTCTGGCACCTAAGATGTCTGGTGAGGTGCCTCTGTCTCCCTCATTATTTACTTGCAGTAGGAACTTAAAACCATTTCTGTTTCCCCAGGCATTTGATGGCTAAAATATACTGTTCTTGGCAACCTTGAAATCAATAGCATGTGACTGCTTTGCTGGTTTTTGTTAGAGGCTTAGAGAAATTGTGGAAGCAGGGAATCAAACACTGGCACATCAATGAGAAACCTCCCTCCTACTAATGTCAATGGAATGTGAAAATAAGAATTTTAATTCAAGGGTAAGCCAAAATGGGGCTCTCGAGATGTTTTCCTCCATCACTGCCATCAGCCCCATTCAGCATGGCTAATGATCTTGGGAGTTGTAGTTCACTGCTGGCTAGCCCTGTTTTAGAGTCTAAACATATAAAATTCCATCTAGCTAGTATTGTCTCCTTCAGCAGCAGCTGTGGAATGCCTCTTGCAGAGGCTACTTGAGATCCAATTAACTGTACATGCTATTGAATCTAGGATCTGGTGCATGCAAGCTACATTCTTAACCACCAAGCTATCTTCCCTACTCTATTTAACTTTGGCTAGATTGTATCTAAATTGTTGACGCAAGCAGCTCAAAACAAGAACTATCTAACCTTCCAAATGGGTTTTGGAGTCAATACCATAAATACAGATAATAGAATCTGCCATATGTACAAATTGTGTAAATGGGGAGAAATCATTCAAAACAAAGCACGATCTTTTTCAGGAACATAGGAAGTTGCATTTCTGTTTCACAGTCTAGTATGCAGCATGCATCTTTCTTGTGAACGGTTTCAATACATCAAATCTCTTTTGCTTTAAGCATTTAGATCAGATGAAAGTCACATGCAAAAGAAGACATTGCTGCTATTAATTGTTTTTTGTTTTTTTTTTACTTTTGCAGCTTTCTTTGGCTTCTTTGTCTTGGGATTTCAGCATCTCCAAATCGAACATTCCTCATAAAATTGACTAATAAGAGGTCATGGTCACCCCTCCTCAGTAAATCTTCAAAGTCCAGCTTTCCAGTCAGTTTTATTGACTTGAAGCCAATTTTACATGCAAACATAATGGTGAAGAACTATTATTAGCTTCCCCATGTGATGTATGGCCAAATAGCCTGGAAGAATACAAACACACATACACGATGCATTTTCTATAACTGCTGACTGGCATGCAACTGAACTAGGATGAAAGAAGACTGTTTTGGAAGACCATGATCACAAAAGTGAAATAAAAAAAAATGGGTAAAGTTGCAAACTGAACCTGGAATGAAGCTCACAAATAAGAATAAGAATAGAGTGGTACCTCAGGTTACATATGCTTCAGGTTACAGACGCCTCAGGTTACAGACTCCGCTAACCGAGAAATAGTTCTTCAGGTTAAGAACTTTGCTTCAGGATGAGAACAGAAATCGTGCTCCGGCGGTGCAGCGGCAGCAGGAGGCCCCATTAGCTAAAGTGGTGCTTCAGGTTAAGAACAGTTTCAGGTTAAGAATGGACCTCCGGAACGAATTAAGTACTTAACCTGAGGTACCACTGTATACAAAGGCAGACTAAAGTGATTTTCAAGTCTATAGATAGCTAAGGAGGAACGAGGTGTCCCCTCCCCCAGAATGAAGACACAAGACCACATGTATGGAAGGTGAGGCGGTATCCAAGCAACTCATTCTGTTAGTGCGAGGTTCTCAATGTTCCACTCTCTTCTCTCGCCATTTGCCCCCACCCCAAATCTGCTACAAAGTGTTGGGGGGCACAGGGGGAGGAGGAAGAAAGCTCCAATGTGCAAGTGGAAATCCAGAGAAGTGTACCAGTGTGGTGAAAGTAAGTGCCCACTTGGAGTCCCAGTTTGGGCCTGCAACCATTGGTTCCCCGTGCCCATGGGTGCCATGCTGCATGCATGGCCCTGGTGTCAAAATTTGTGGGTACCCAGCCCCTTCATGGGGAATTTTGTGGGTGCCCGGGCACCCAGGGCCCCAGGGAGCTGGCGCCAAATCTGCTTTAAAATTAACCACAGTTCCCTCTGACATCCATACGTGGGCAACTGTGTTTTATAACCTTCACGAAGAACCAATGGGGTACCATTGATCAATATTTTACTCTGAACCATACCATAAGAAAAAATGCCAAGAACACTAAGAATAATCTTTATGTAGCCTTCGTTGATCTTTCTGCTGTGTTCGACTCTATTAATTGGTACCTGAAGAAGTGTGCACGCACACGAAAGCTCATACCAATAACAAACTTAGTTGGTCTCTAAGGTAAGGCTACCAGATTTTTTTTCAATGAATCTGGGGATGCTTTAATTAATTAATTAATTACTACACATTCGGGATGTTGATGCTGCAGCGATGGAAGAGGGGAGGCAGCTGCCTTGACCTCAACTGCTACATTTCCCCTTCCTCCGAGGCTTCTATCTCCTTTCTCCATGAGCCTGGACAACCTCTGAGTTGTTGGTTCTTCGGTGGTGGTGGTGGGGAAGCAGTGTGCAGTGGGTCAGGCATGGAAGGTGGAGAAGGAGGGCTGAGAGCGGTGGCAGTGAGGCCATTGGAGCAGCCCCAATCCCATTCCTACTTGCATGCAAGCGGGGGGGGGGGATTCCTCAACTGGGAAGGGAGAGATCCCCGCCCCACTCCTGCTTGCACACAAGTAGGAGTTGGGAGGCTGCTCTGATAGGCAGCATGAAGCCTCCCTTCACAGCTTAGTTGCTGGGGTCAGGGAAGGTGGAGGCAGCCCAGAAGCTGCATCTTAAAGCCCCTGCAACACCACCATATGGGGACATCTGAGCAGCTTCTGAAGCCAGCCAGAGCCAACTGCTCCGGGCTGCTGAGACTGCCGCTGTTGCATTTCCCGGGGACATTAGATGAAATCCGGGGACATTCCGGGGATGGAATTTGTCCGCGGACTTATTTGCAAATCCGGGGGCTGTCCCGAGGAAATGGGGACATCTGGTAACCCTACTCTAAGGTGCTACTGGAAGGAATTTTTTTATTTTGTTTTGACTACGGCAGACCAACATGGCTACCTACCTGTACTGTATCCATTACATAATTGAAACAGAGACATTTCAACTTGCCAACGTCAACTGTAGACTTCTGCTGCTGATGTAAGAGCTCTCCTTTCTTGGAGGTTTTGAAGCAGAGGTTGGATGGTCATCTGTCATGGATGCTTTAGCTGAGATTCCTACCTTGCAGGGGTTGGACCAGGGGTCCCTTTCAACTCTACAGTTCTGTGGTACAGTGGTGCCTCGCAAGACGAAAATAATCCATTCCACGAGTCTCTTCGTCTAGCGGTTTTTTCATCTTGCGAAGCATCCCTATTAGTGGCTTAGCGGATTCGCGCTATTAGCAGCTTAGCGGCTATTAGCGGCTTAGCGGCTAAGCGGCTATTAGTGGCTTAGCGGCTTAGAAAAAGGGGGGGGGAGGAAAAAAACTCGCAAGACTCACAAGACGTTTTCGTCTTGCGAAGCAAGCCCATAGGGAAATTCGTCTTGCGAAGCGTCTTGAAAAACGGAAAACCCTTTCGTCTAGCGGGTTTTTCGTGTTGCGAGGCATTCGTCTAGCGGGGCACCACTGTAATATGATTCTATGATACAGCAACACAGATATGAGGGTCAGAGTAGGTTTAAACGGTGGTCTGACTGATGCTTTAAAAATGTCACGAGGTGTAAAGCAAGGTTACATTCTGATTTCCTAAGGGGATCCTGAGCTCCTCTCAGGAAGCCAGTCCATTATTTCCTCTGGCTACCCTGTCTGAAACCCCTGACATTACAGAGCCTGCATAACCAACCAACCAACCAACCAACAGAGATAAGGTGGGATATGTCAGACTGGGGCTGTGTAGTCAAGCATTTCCAGGTCTCATTTAATTTTTGAGGCTTAGCAACAGTTTTCCCTCAACCAAGTCATTTTCACCTAGGTGAGTGACAATTGCCATGGAAATGCAGAAGGGCTCATTAGAGCAAGAAATTCAGAATTATGCATGAGGAAATAACTGGTCCCACCACATTCTCTTACTACCTTGGCATCAGCCCCCACTCCCACTAAATGTATGGGGAGAACAGCATTTTTGTTTTGTTTTGTTTACCTTGGTCTCTTGCAGACATTACAATTATGTCAAAATCTATGACCAGGAAGTTAATTTCCAAGCCTTATAGCTGTCAGCATTTTGGAAGACATATCCCAAACACCCCAGCTGAAAATGTAATCCCTGCTATGAATATTTCCTAGGTAAACTTCAGAAGACAATTTTCTGATTCCTTTTCTATTACGATGAATCTGGTCATATGCTCTGTTCCAACTCCGTTTGCAATTATCTGAATAAATGCACATTTATTTATGTAGATTTTGCATGGCATCCTTAGTAGCTCCTGCAGGCTGACATTCAATTGGGTGTCTTTCATTTTGCTCTAAGAAGCTTAAAATGAAGTCTTACCACCACTGTTTCTGTATGTCATGAAAACAAGTACCTATATGAGGTACTCATTTATTGGTGTATAGACTGCAGAGTATCTATAAAGAGTAGTTTTCATATTTAAATGAAGGTTGATGCTTTGTTATGGCATTGACCTGTGTCTTAACAGATTAAGGCTGCATTCCTAACCCCACATATTGGAAGTCAGTCACACTGAATTTAATAGCACTTGCTATTTAATAGCACTTGGTTAGGATTTCATTGCGAATATATTAAATGTAAAGGGACCCCTGACCATTAGGTCCAGTCATGGCCAACTCTGGGGTTGCAGCGCTCATCTCACTTTATTGGCCGAGGGAGCCGGCGTACAGCTTCCAGGTCATGTGGCCAGCATGACTAAGCCACTTCTGGTGAACCAGAGCAGCGCATGGAAACGCCGTTTACCTTCCCGCCGGAGCAGTACCTATTTATCTACTTGCACTTTGAAGTGCTTTCAAACTGCTAGGTGGGCAGGAGCAGGGACCGAGCAATGGGAGTTCACCCTGTCACGGGATTCGAACCGCTGACCTTCTGATTGGCAAGTCCTAGGCTCTGTGGTTTAACCCACAGCTCCACCCACGTCCCAGCAAGTATATTAGCGCAGTCCTAACCATATCTGTTCAGAAGCAAGTTCTATTGAATTCAATGGGGCTTATTCCCAAGTAAGTAGGGTTAGGATTGCAGCCTTAGACAATTTAACAATTACATCTGCATTAAATTGCTTATGGAAAAAATAGTTCTGGAGGCCCAAGTCTCAACCTCAATGTGCTTGTGGTCCAAAAATTTTAAGGTGGGAGAGGTTACACAGGAAGAAAACAAGTAATTGAAACAAAGTTCTCAAGGGAAGAACTCAGGACAGTCAGAAATAAGCATAGAGGAATGCTTGCTGTGTCAGTTTCAGTCCAATATAGGGATAGGGTAGATTCCGTTCACATTCAAAGGCAAATCTACTTACTGTATTTTTTGCTCTATAAGACTCACTTTTTCCCTCCTAAAAAGTAAGGGGAAATGTGTGTGCATCTTATGGAGCGAATGCAGGCTGCTCAGCTATCCCAGAAGCCAGAATAGCAAGAGGGATCACTGCTTTCGCTGAGCAGCACTCCCTCTTCCTGTTCTGGCTTCTGGGATTCAGAATATTTTTTTCTTGTTTTCCTCCTCCAAAAACTAGGTGCGTCTTAAGGTCTGGTGTGTCTTATAGAGCGAAAAATACGGTAATTTGGTTTCCCCCAGACAACACACAAATTGAAACACAGCTATCCTGTCCAGTGTGAATTAAAATGTACAAACCAGTGAAAACAACATGCACAAATATGATATATTAGGAGGAGGTGCATTGCAAAAATGTGTATTTTAAGTAAAAATTACATATGAGCATGTGTATAATAGGATGAACTCTCATTAACACACTTATGAAAAGGTGTTAATGGGGTGTTATGTGGGTTTTATTTTCTTAACATTGCAAACTGATGTTGAAATGCAGAGTACTGAATTTAAGATTAGAAAAATGAGAACCTGAGAAAAAATAAAATATAATTTTTGGCTGTAATTAAGACTAGAGACAGAGGGGATTTAACATTTTCTGGAGACGATTTGTTCTGGAGAGGGAAATGGGGCTGATATTCTACTGCCCACATGATTAAGGTTTCACGAGCATGGTGCATAATCAAGAAGATATGATTGGTGGAGGGAAAATGTGTTTGTGTAAGCACTGTGAATAGCACAAGACCTGCTTTAAGCCAAACCCTTAGTAAGAGGGGTGACGACATCTGGGAAGTTTTTGTGTGATGAGGCAGCATGGAAACTCCCTGCCATGACTTCTGCTGAAGCAAAGGGAATAGCATTGTGGTCTATCAATGAGAACCCTTATTATCATCATGCCTCTGTTTCTTGATCATTGCTCTTAACAGGGTCCTCGCTGTTCTGCAGTGTTTCTGCGGCAGCTGTGAGCTGTGGCTGTTGTATTTGCATTAACATAACAAACAGCAGGAAAAAGATAGAGACACAGGGCTTTTTCATCCATTATGCAGCATCTAGCCCAGGTTTGCTACTGAATGTCACTCTGTGAAGAGCAACAGCCAATCCAAGCTCTCAGAAAAAGTGTGCCTTTTTATGATATACGTAAAAGCACCTGCTTTGCCACATCCATTCTCTAGTCTACATCCTTACGTATACTTGAAAAACAACAACAACCATTAGGTGTACATCTAAAACAAATCAATATGTGACATATCCCATCAGTTGGGCAGACTCCTACACCACCATTTTTTTAAAAAAATCCTTCAGTAACTACTAACTGGTGGTTCCCTCATTGCGAGTAGTGAAGTTACAGGGAGCCATGCAGAGGGCCTTCTTAGCAGTGGCACCAGGCCTGTAGAACCCCCTCCCATCAGATGTCAAACAGATAAACAGCTATGTGGTTTTTAAAAGACATCTGAAGGCAGCCCTGTATCAGGAAGCTTTTAATGTCTGGTGTATCATGTGTTATTTTATATTTTGTTGGAAGCTGCCCAGAGTGGCTAGGGCAACCCAGACAGATGAGCGGGGTACAAGTAATAAAATTTTATTTTTATTTTTATTGCTTCCCTTTTGTCCACCTGCTGCAAGGACTCTCATGCAAGCTTTCCCAAATATGCACATTTCTGTAAATGCTGGAGAACTGCATCACAAAATCCAGAGAAGTGTAAAGAATGGTTGTATTTTCATTCTCATGATAGCTTGGAAGCTGAAATCTAGATAGGTTCACCTTTAAATGTGATCCAAATTTGATCCCAACCCCCATCCTACTCTTTTTATTCCCATGTGTTTTCAATGAAGCCACACACAGTATGCAACATGCTTTCCCACCATATAACAAAATGGCTAATAGATTCTGCTCAGCTCAGAAGTGTTACTGCAGGAACAGATAAACTACTACAAACAGCTTTGCAAACCAACCAACCAGCTTTGCCAATGCTTTTTGTAAAGCAGATTGTCAAAAGCAAACATAAGTAGCTCGGCTGTAATTTTGAGTCTTTTCTGCGTTGACTATTACTGCGAGTTCAGAGTTCGAGAGAGAACAGTAATTACTGTGTGGGTAGATGCAGGCTACACTCTGTTCTCAGAGTAATTTTCTTGTTGTGTGTCACCTTGCAATTTGAATGTTTTTGTTTTGCTCAAAATTTAAACAGCCAGGAATAAGCTGTACTTCGGCATGCAACAGAGCTGGGCTTGCCTTGTCCTAAGCCCTGGGATCCAGAGAGCTCGTGTAATGTGCCACTAGGACAGCTCATGCTTTGCATGCAGAAGGTCCCAGGTACAATATCCCTGGCATTTCCAGGAAAAGCTGGGAAATATTTCTGCACGAAACCCTGGAGTGCCATTCGGTGTTGACAATACTGAGCTAGATGAACCAATGCTCTGACTCAGGTTCCTATGCTCCATGGCAGCTAAGATGGTTGAATGCAATGTTTCACCAGTGGGAACCACTGGCCAATTGACAGCAGACCCCATCACTCCTGCTAGTTGGTTGGGAGTCTTGTAAGGAAAATGAGATGGGGTGGGCCTTGATCTGACCCAGCAAGCCACTTACATCCCATAAAAAGTAAAGGGACCCCTGACCGTTAGGTCCAGTCACGGAAGACTCTGGGGTTGCAGCGCTCATCTCGTTTTACTGGTCAAGGGAGCCGCCATACAGCTTCCGGGTCATGTGGCCAGCATGATGAAGCCGCTTCTGGTGAACCAGAGCAGCGCACAGAAATGCCGTTTACCTTTCCGCCAGAGCGGTACCTATTTATCTACTTGCACTTTGACGTCCTTTCGAACTGCTAGGTTGGCAGGAGCAGGGACCGAGCAACGGGAGCTCACCTCAATGCGGGGATTCGAACCGCCGACCTTCTGATCGGCAAGTCCTAGGCTCTGTGGTTTAGACCACAGCGCCACCCGCGTCCCTTACATCCCATACCTCCCCCCAAAAAAAATTTAAGAAGGGCAAATTGGGGCACCTCCTCCTCTGCCAGGACCGCAGACGTACTTCTAGAATCCAGCTTCCAGAAGTGCTGCAACGGAAGGAGGAAGAAGAGTGGTGACGCCTGGGGTCAAGGTAAATTGATGCGTCTTTCAATTCTGTGTTTTGGTCCCATGCTCTGGTGTGAGCCAACTAAACTCACGCCACAGGGCCGGAGTCCGGGACGGAAAAACGCCTGTCTTTTGGTCCCGGGTTCTGGCATGGCCAGAGCGCAGGAGTCAAAATGGGACATCCAGGATTGGGAATGGAAAGTGGGGTGGCTTTTGTCAATCTGGGATGCTTAACCAGGACACTTAGTGCTTAAACAGGACACTTGGTGCATAGTCAGGAGCACATAACATAGGTTGCGTGTCAAGGTCCCCAAGCCACCCCAAATAAAACACAATTGACGCATAATTTTTGTTTAAGGTTTTTGGCATAATTTTGGCCACAACTTTATTAAAATACAGAAAATGTGGGTGGTTGCTTAGGCATTGGTTGTGACTATCTGACCCCGCATGGGGACAGACGGACATTCGCCCGCCTGCGAAGTCAGAAAGGGAAAACATTTTGGGGAGAGAGACGGAGCTGGGTACCATGCCCTTACTTCTCCCCAAATGCTCCCAGGGGCCCTTGAGTGGCCCTAGCCCCTTTGACAGGGGTTTGGACAAAAGCATGGTGGGCCCCTGGATTCCTTTAATGGAATACCCTTGCAGCAGCAGCATTGGAGGGGCAGGCACAGCCAATCCATACCCCTCCACCAACCAATTTATAAACCAATGCCTAACCGCAACCTTACAAGTTGTGAAGAATTGCTATGCAGCAAATGGCACCAGCCAATCAGCCAAATGGACAAAATTCCTACTGGGCCCCTGCCCCAAAAGCAGACAACCCCGTGACAGGCATAGCAAGGTCAACACGAACAACCCTAAATATAGGGAGGGAGGGCAGGTGATCTGATGCGCGCAGCGAAAAGAGGAAGCTCAACGCTGCGCGCAGGGCTTTTATCAGCTTTGGCTGTCAATCATGAAATGGCATCATATAAATCTCCCCAGCAACAAGAAGAACCCAATTACAAATGGTGGCCAACACTCTTATTTCCTGCCCAGCAACAGTGGGGTGTCTTGCTAGCCCCCACTGCAGCACATGCCCTCCAGGAGGGAGAACATGCTTTAACAGCAAAGAGTAGCGATGGAGTGGGCATCTGAAGCACTGTTGCCATCGCTCATGTGCTTTTATCATCTTACAATAGCAGCTTTTACAAGTGAAAGAAATGGCCCTTCAGTCCAATGCTGATTTGGGAACTGGAAAAGCACCAACAGAAACAGTGCAGTAGGACATCAGTGGATAAGTCTCTCCATGTTTGAGCAAGAAATCAGGGGCACCATACCCCATGGTTTCCTGGGACTGCAGGAAACTTGCAATTATTGTTTTTTTATTAACCTACAAACTATTTAGACAAGGCTAATCATGCTAAGATAGACTGATGGCTTATTCAATATACCCTGGACCTAATATGGATAAGTTTGAGTTTGATTGCTTGTTTGCAACTGCTAATCCATCACTGAGTGCCTGGAGTCAATATGATCTGAATCAAACTACCAGAGTGGATCAATTCAAGTAGTGATATATGGCACATAGCCGCCAATCAATGCAAATAATCACCTTAAAAGGACAGGCAAGGAGAAGTGTTGTAGCCAGCAATAGTTCAGCTTGCAGCACTGGAAGTATGCAAATGAGTACCCTAAATCAGGTGTTTAACTGTCAAGCATTTGGACAAAGCAAGACCCACCCCCCACTTTCAAATCAAGTGCTTCAGGCTGTGTTCAGCTCTTGCCCTGGAAAGAACATAGGAAGCTGCCCTAAAGTGAGTCTGACTGTTGGTTCCTCTAGCTTTGTACTGTCTACACTGGCTGGCAGCAGCTCTCCAGGGTTTCAGACAGGGGTCTAGCCAAGCCCTGCCTGGAGATGCTGGGGATTAAACCTGAGACCTTCTGCATACAGACCATGTGTTCTACTTATGCTAATGCATAAAAGAAAGATTTCCTTCTGCACAGCATGATGGATGCTGCATGAAGCTGCCATCAAGGCAGGTTACGGGGGCATATATCTAGGGTCACACTCAACAGAATGAGGAGAGGGGTCCCCAGATACAGTAGGGCTGGTGTACTAAAATTTGAAACAAATGAATTGGCACACAATGTGAGGTTTTATCTTGGGAGAAAAGCAATGACAAACCTAGACAGCATCTTAAAAAGCAGAGACAGCACCTTGCCAACAAAGGTCCGTATAGTAAAAGCTATGGTTTTCCCAGTAGTGATGTATGGAAGTGAGAGCTGGACCATAAAGAAGGCTGATCGCCGAAGAATTGATGGTTTTGAATTATGGTGCTGGAGGAGACTCCTGAGAGTCCCATGGACTGCACAAGGAGAAGGGGACGACAGAGGACGAGATGGTTGGACAGTGTTCTCGAAGCTACCAACATAAGTTTGACCAAACTGCGGGAGGCAGTGGAAGACCGGAGGGCCTGGCGTGCTCTGGTCCTACGCGAAGATTAGGACATGACTAAACAACTAAACAACAACAACAACATGAGGTTTTATATAAAAAAACAACAACCCACCAATCACAGAGCCTAAAATTATCTCATTCAGGAGTGGGAACCTATGGCCCCCCAGATGTTGCTGGACTACAACTTCAATCATCCCTGACTATTGGTCACGTTGGCTAGGGCTTATAGGAGTTGGAGTCCAACAACATTTGGAAGGTTGCAGGCTCCCTAGTCTTAGCCTAACTGCACCACTATGTAGCCTACTGATAGGGAAATCAACACGTCCCCTTCCTTTTACAGCTGCATCCTCAAGCACAAGCGTGTATGCGTGTGTAGGTTTCTGGAAGAGAAAATTAGGAGACAGGCAGCAAGTCACTACTATGGCCGTTGCTAGGCATGCCACAAGACACCTGAGTTTGCTTTGGAGTCATTTAATTCGTGTAAGCTTAGCTATGCTTCGCCTGATTCCTCACCTGGGGTGGAGGCAGGATGTGGACAAATGCCATAATTCCCCCCCCCCCTTCTCCCCAGTAACCAAACAATCATTTAAAAAATGTTCAGTAGTAAGTATGTGCTGAAATATTGCTGCACTCATTTGCCCAGGAGGGAGGTGGGGAGACAAATGAGGAAGAAGCCCTCTGTATTAGGAAATGTGCTTGCCAAACCAGGAAATAACGTTTCCTGTTTATGTGAAAAACATACAGACGGTATCACTGATTCTCTTCTACCTGCAAAAGCTGCAAAGCCCACCACAGCCTCTCTTTCCTGCTAATCTGAAGGAAAATCTATTGCCTCGTGCCTTTGCCATGTATGGAGATTTTTGTTCATTGGGAAGGCGGGATATTCTTACAACAAACTCTACTACTTGAGATGAGGCAGGAGACTCTAGGTAAAGGACCTCTGGATGGTTAAGTCCAGTCAAAGGCGACTATGGGGCTGCAGTGTTCATCTCGCTTTCACACCAAGGGAGCTGGCGTTTGTCCACAGACAGCTTTTTGGGTCATGTGGCCAGCATGACTAAACCACTTCTGGCGCAACAGAACAGTGTGACAGAAACCAGGAGTGCATGGAAATGCCGTTTACCTTCCCGCCGCAGCGGTACCTATTTATCTACTTCCACTTTCACATGCTTTCGAACTGCTAGGTTGGCAGGAGCTGGGACAGAGCAATGGGAGCTCACTCCATCACAGGGATTCGAACCGCCGACCTTCTGATTGGCAAACCAAAGAGGCTCAGTGGTTTAGACCACAGCACCACCCGCGTCCCAGCAGACTCTACAATCTATGGAACTCCCTTCTCAAGGAGGCGAGGTTACCTACTTTCCTCCAAGCTTTTATCAGCCAATGAAATTTAGAAAGGTGGCTCTATTTCAGAAAGCACCCGCATAACAAAGAACATTACTACTGGAGATTTGAACAATTCCTGACTCACGTTTTTGTCATATTAGATTTATTGATCATAACTTGCCTTCTTTTAAAGGTTAATTGTTTCTACTGTTGTTTTAAGCATTTTATCGTGACCCACCTGGAAAGCTTGGCTAAGAATGGGCCTACAAACCAAACAGTGGGGGTGTTATATGTGAGGGAGCTCAGGACAAGATACTATTGGTGGGCTGTATGTATGCCATACTGCTCTGGCTCCTCTACCATGGTGGCTGACAATGTCATCTTTGAGAATTCCTGGAGAACAGGCGAAGTCCCGGCAGACCAGAGGAGGGCAAATGTTGTCCCTATTTTCAAAAAGGGGAAAAGAGAGGACCCAAATAATTACCGCCCAGTCAGTCTGACATCAATACCAGGGAAGATTCTGGAGCAGATCATTAAGCAAACAGTCTGTGAGCACCTTGAAAGGAATGCTGTGATCACCAATAGTCAGCATGGATTTCTGAAAAATAAGTCATGTCAGACTAACCTGATCTCGTTTTTTGACAGAATTACAAGCCTGGTAGATGAAGGGAACGCTTCATTTCAGCAAGGCATTTGACAAGGTGCCCCATGATATTCTTGTAAAGAAGCTGGTAAAATGCGGTCTTGACTATGTTACCACTCAGTGGATTTGTAACTGGCTGACTGACCGAACCCAAAGGGTGCTCATCAATGGTTCCTCTTCATCCTGGAGAAGAGTGACTAGTGGGGTGCCACAGGGTTCTGTTTTGGGCCCGGTCTTATTCAACATCTTTATCAATGGCTTGGATGATGGACTCAAGGGCATCCTGATCAAATTTGCAGATGACACCAAACTGGGAGGGGTGGCTAACACCCCAGAGGACAGGATCACACTTCAAAACGACCTTGACAGATTAGAGAACTGGGCCAAAACAAACAAGATGAATTTTAACAGGGAGAATTTTTGCACTTGGGCAAAAAAATGAGAGGCACAAATACAAGATGGGTGACACCTGGCTTGAGAGCAGTACATGTGAAAAGGATCTAGGAGTCTTGGTTGACCACAAACTTGACATGAGCCAACAGTGTGACGCGGCAGCTAAAAAAGCCAATGCAATTCTGGGCTGCATCAATAGGAGTATTGCATCTAGATCAAGGGAAGTAATAGTGCCACTGTATTCTGCTCTGGTCAGACCTCACCTGGAGTACTGTGTCCAGTTCTGGGCACCACAGTTCAAGAAGGACACTGACAAACTGGAACGTGTCCAGAGGAGGGCAACCAAAATGGTCAAAGGCCTGGAAACGATGCCTTATGAGGAACAGCTAAGGGAGCTGGGCGTGTTTAGCCTGGAGAAGAGGAGGTTAAGGGGTGATATGATAGCCATGTTCAAATATATAAAAGGATGTCACATAGAGGAGGGAGAAAGGTTGTTTTCTGCTGCTCCAGAGAAGCGGACACGGAGCAATGGATCCAAACTACAAGAAAGAAGATTCCACCTAAACATTAGGAAGAACTTCCTGACAGTAAGAGCTGGTCGACAGTGGAATTTGCTGCCAAGGAGTGTGGTGGAGTCTCCTTCTTTGGAGGTCTTTAAGCAGAGGCTTGACAACCATATGTCAGGAGTGCTCTGATGGTGTTTCCTGCTTGGCATATTGTGGTCTCTTCCAACTCTATGATTCTATGATTCTAATGTCTGCCAGGGCATGGCATCAGCACTCTCCCTCTTACCTGTCACTCTGCTCTGCAATTCCTCTGAGCATGTCAAGTAATATTTTCTCTGAAGTAGGATGGGGGAAATTTTGATTCAGTTGGCTTTTATTATTATGTCTTTTCCTTCACCACCCCACATTTATATTCCACCTTTCATCCCAAGGAGCTCAAGGTGGTATACATGGTTCTCCCCTCATCATTCAATCCTCACAACAACCTTGTGAGGTAGGCCAAGCTGAGAGTGAGTGACTGGCCCAAGGTCATGGCAGTGAGCTTCATAGCCAAGTGGTGATTTCAACCCTGGTCTCCCAAGTCATAGGCCAACACTCGAACCATTACACCACATGTGAACCAAAACCCAGCCATAGTTCAAAACTTGCACTTCTCTTAAATTTGCAATGCAGTTCTCCAGTCACGTAATATGCACAAATGTGGATGTTTGAGGGTGAAGTCTGCATATATGGATGAAAGTAACATGCAAAAATGTGTTAAAACAGGAAAACTGCTTTTGTAAACATGTATATATGAGGCAAAAAAGGTTCTTATTATAAACATTAAAAATTGTGAGTCGTGGAAAGTTGCAGCAATATACCTGCTACTGGAGAACAGTTTTCTTAAAAAGATAAAGAAATAAGATGCATGCCTATCCTTAGCAGAAGGCCCACATTTTCATGGGAACACTCTTTCAGGCTTTTATAGACTCCTAGAAATTCTGCAAGAACCAAAATGTCTGTTTACAATCTGTGAAGGTAATGAAATTTGCTATTATTGACTGATTGAATTCATATACCACCCTACACCTTGAGGTCTCGATGATGGTGATGATGATTACGATTTCTATACCACTCTTCATTTGAAGCTCACACGGTGGTTTACAATATCATTATTATCATTATTATCATTATTATTACTACTACTACTACTACTACTACTACTACCTGTCCTTCACCAGGCAGGGCCTTAAGTCAAATTCTTTGCTACTTGAGTTGTTCTTGGGGAGAAACAAGGGATTGTTATTTTTTAGGCTGATTGGGGAAAGGGCAGCCTTATAGAACTATTCCTCTTTTCTCCCCTCAACTGCCCCAATTAAATCGGGACATCCCATTTCCGGGCACTGTGAACTTGCACGGGATACATGACTTGCCTCAGGAGATCAACCGGCAACATGCGCATCCAAGTTTGGGGCATCAGCACATTAAAATATGAAGTCCTTCAGCAGGGAGGGTAAGCAGACCGAGGCCCACACTCTGTTGTGGCTGGATCTGCCTCCCCATTGTTGCACAAGACCCAGGGTGGCTGGGAGGCAGTCACAACGTTTGAGAGTGGTTTTATATCGAAAACACAGTAAACTTGAGGAGAACAGAAAATAACTGAGAAGATAGGGCTGAAACATGAAAGATATTAAAATGAAGGTGGTTTGCATTTTGGAAAACAACTGTTGAATGCTTTAAGTGTACAAGTGAATCAGCACAATATATAGGGATGTTCTGCCTTGATTACCTAATTAAATTCTCTCCAAGACTGCCTAATAAATATGCAGTCAAAAGGCTTCTTCAATCAGCAACTAGTTCCTGTATTGCATTAAAAGTCAGAGAAGATAAACAGATTCTGGCAACATCACCTTGTTTGCTGCATATGAGTGAAGCTAGGATGACGAGCAAAGATAATAATACGCCTTTCTTGACTGTTGCCACCTCCTGAATTTCTACATTTTGAATGTTTCACATACCCTGACTAACTGCAGACCAATAATGCTTCTTCTTTCTCTGGCTCCACCATTTTGTTCTGCTGTGCCACAAATATCAGGTGCTCTTCTTCACAGCCCAGTTCCTAGAATCCTAGAGCTGGAAGGGATCTTCTTGACCATCTAGTCCAACCCTCCTGCTCAAGGGATTGCCACCCACCCTGGGCTTCAATAGCTCCAGAAAAGAAGGTTTGTCCCAGGAAGTTTCTTCCAAGGCAAAATCTGCTTCCCTGCCATTTCCACTCATTGGCTTTGAACCTGCCCTCTGGAACAACCAAGAACAAGTCTTCATCTTCTGAATGACAGGCCTTAAGATATTTAAATATGCTGCCAATTGTCTCTTCTCCAGGTAACACACACAATTATTTGATATCCAATGCAGCTGAATGTTGGAAGATTTAGGACAGACAAAAGGAAGTACTTCTTCACATGGTTAGACTCTGGAACTAACTCGCAGAAGAAGTATAATGGCCGCTAACTTGGATGGCTTTAAAAGAGGACTGCAGTAGCGGCCCGTGTTTTGTTAGCCCATAAGTGGAAAAGGAGCGAGGTTCCAACTAAAGAAGAATGGCAATTTAAGCTGACGGAATATGTGCAGCTTGCAGATTTAATATACAGTGGAACTTTGTGTTACAGATGGGATCCGTTCCGTAGGCCTGTCCGTAACACGGAACTGACGCAAGCTGAAGCGCCATGTCTGCACATGCGCAGGGTGCGATTTAGTGCTTCTGCGCATGTGCAAGCGACAAAACCCAGAAGTAACCCGTTCTGGTACTTCCAGGTTGCCATGGGACGCAACACGAAAATACGTAACCTGAAGCGGACGCAACGTGAGGTATGACTGTATAGAATAAGAGAAGAAGAAGATACGTTTAGAGAAGATTGGAAAATGTTTATTGAATATATGGGGGAAATTGTGTACACTTGTAAACATTGGCAGCATTAAGATAAATTCAACAGTGTAAACAAGTTTTGATGGATGTAATAATGGAATACTGAACGGTTTAGTTTATGTAAAGTATGCAAGGGACTTATGATATGCAAAATGAACCATGGAAAGAGAAGAAGGGAAATCATTGATATTTTAAGGATGTTTAAATGAGTATTCTAAATTGTAAAATAGAAAATTTAATAAAAATTATAAATAAATAAATAAATAAAAGAGGACTGGACAAATTCTGGAGGAAAAATGTCTACTAGCTATGGAAATTTTCACCCCCTCCCATTGCAAGAATCTCCTGATATGATGTTTTCAGAATGGAGGGGGCGGAAAGTGCTCTTCACTTCCTCCACTCCTGCCTGACTCTGTGTGGAGTCTGAGTGTTATCTATGTAGAGATTAGATGGCTGAGTGAGAGCTGTAACACTCATGCAAGCCAGTAGCTCTTTAGTTTTAGTTTGCAGTAGCTATTAGAAATAAAAGAAGTTATGCTTCACAGCTTTCTTCCGTGTTGTTCATACTCTGCTGAGTTTGGTGCTCACAATGGACAGTTGTGGGTCCAGTGCACTTAGACCTGATTTCCAGGAGTGAAAGGTCTCTTGAAGGGCTCCAGTTGCCTAGCCCAGTCGGGGCAGGACCAGTTGTTGAGTCCAGTCATTGGCATCGGCTCAAAGGCGTACTGACAGATGGATTTAGGGGAGCACAACTCATCCAATTGCACTGGGCATGGTGTGCTGCAGGTATGGTGCAGGATGGAAGGCAAGAGGCAGGGGCTCACAAAATTTTGGCGTCGCACAATGCACCACTGAAATTTGAGAACCCAAAGTTTGCCACTGTGCTCTGCCTCCATGTCAGAGGTGGCAATGCTCCTGAATACCAGTTGCTGGAAGCCATAGGCAGAGTGCTCTTGTACTTAAATCTTACTTATGGGCTTCCCACAGGCATCTGACTGGCCACTGTGAGAACAGGATGCTGGACTAGATGGGCCATCGGCTTGATCCAGCAGAGCACTTCTTATGTTCTTACTTTGCTTTAACAAATTGTAGATTGTTGTTGTTGTTTAGTCATTTAGTCGTGTCCGACTCTTCGTGACCCCATGGACCAGAGCACGCCAGGCCCTTCTGTCTTCCACTGCCTCTTGCAGTTTGGTCAGACTCATGTTTGTAGCTTCGAGAACACTGTACAACCATCTTGTCCTCTGTCTTCCCCTTCTCCTTGTGGCCTCCGTCTTTCCCAACATCAGGGTCTTTCCCAGGGAGTCTTCTCTTCTCATGAGGTGGACAAAGTACTGGAACCTCAGCCTCAGGATCTGTCCTTCCAGTGAGCACTCAGGGCTGATTTCCTTAAGAATCGATAGGTTTGATCTTCTTGCAGTCCATGGGACTCTCAAGAGTCTCCTCCAGCACCATAATTCAAAAGCATCAATTCTTCGTCGATCAGCCTTCTCTATGGTCCAGCTCTCACTTCCATACATCACTACTGAGAAAACCATGGTTTTAACTATATGGGCCTTTGTTGACAAGGTGATGTCTCTGCTTTTTAAGATGCTGTCTAGGTTTGTCATCTCCTTTCTCCCAAGAAGCAGGTATGTTTTAATTTTGTGACTGCTGTCACCATCTGCAGTGATCATGGAGCCCAAGAAAGTAAAATCTCTAAATTGTGGATTCGTTGTTTGCTTTTATCCTAATCAGACTTCAAGCCCTGCACAGGATCAAGTAAACACTGGTGACCTGCAATTTCTTCAGAATTTTTATATGAGGACTTGATTTTTTTAAAAAAGACACCTCCTTATTACTCTGATATGACCTGTCACAAGGGCTGCATTTTAGATCTTAATAAATCTCTGGCTCAACAGCAAGTAAGAAGGTTGAATGCTAGTTAACTTCTGATTGAGACTGTGTCAAATCCCTGTAATCTTATGTCAGTTCCTAAACCTCAAACCACTTATTACCTAAATGATAATAGCCTGCACTTTGTTAGAAGGCAAGTGAGGGGCTGTTACAATCTTTGAGGCCTGTGGAGACTATTGTACATCGTGAAACAAATCTGAAATGCTCTTGCAAATGATACATTGAGCCCCTTTGGACTATTGTGTTTTGCTGCCTTTCATAAAGGAAAGAGTGAGGTGGGTGAATGTATGGCAAAATTCATATCATGGTTTATTAAGCTAAAATATTATTGTCTCAATAATAGGGTCCAATTCAAAGTGCTTATTTTGACCTATAAAATCTGAAATGGCTCAGGACCACAATACCAAAAGGGCTGCCTCTCTCCATATGAACCTACCCAGACCCTGAGATCATCCTCTGAGGCCCATTTTTGTGTGCCTCCTCCATGAGAAGTCCAGAAGAAGGGAACATGAGAATGCGGCTTTTCTGCAGTGGCTTCTCCCCAGAGAGGCTCACCTGGTGCCTTTATTATGCAACTTTTATTATGTATTTTCCTGTTTTTATATTGTCATTTTATGTTGTGAACTACCCTGAGATCTACAGATGAAGGGCGATATACAATTTTATTTTTTTTAAAAAGTCATTAGGTAGATGACAACATATCTTATGGATAATGAGTGTCAATAATTCATATACATTCATGTATAAAAGCCTGTCTACAGCATTTCGTCTTAGCTTGCTCTAAAACAGGGGGTGGCAACCTAAAGCCCATGGGCCACTAGCGGCCTATGGGGGCCGTTTAACCGGCCCATGGACCCCCGCCACCCACTCAGGGACCCCCACTGCCCACTTGGTTGGCTCCCATGTGCCGCACTAAACTGGCGTGGAGCAGAACGGGGACTGCCTTCCGCGATGCTGGCTGGCATCCCATTGGCTGCAGGAAGCTCCTGCAGCCAATGGGAAGCTGCACACGCCTCCTCTGCGCCAGGAGGAGCGTCGGAAATAGCATTTGCGTGTGCGTGCATGTGCATGTGCACTCTGGCCCACCGCAGCGTCTGCACGACCGTGAACCAGCCCAAGCCACAAAAACTTTGCTGACCCCTGCTCTAGAATATTGGTTTACAGCTAGTGAGTTGGGCCCATGCCCCTGATCTAAGATGGGTCACAACAACAGAACTACTGCCATACAAATCTATGGTAAAAATTAATATTAATAAGAAATGGGTCCCCAAATGCATGTTTGAGTTAAACATGAGTCCCAGGTCTCAAAAAGATTGAAAATGACTTCTCTAGAAGAACCAACAAACGTAACACAGAATGGAGTACTATAGACAATTACCTGGGGTAAGTAGATTAGATCATGCTTTGCTTTCCATGATTGAGGTTGCCAGGCTCAGGGAACACATCTATCCCCCATCCCAATATTGTCTGTTATGGGATGAGCCATAGCTTAGTGGTAGATCACCTACTTTGCATGCAGAGCTGCTCAGCTTCAGTCCCCAGGATGTCTGGAAAGGACAGGGAATGACCCTTGCCTGAAACCCCGAAGAGCTGCTGTGTTGTAGACAACACTGAGACAGATGGATCAATGACCTGACTCAATGTGATCTTACCCACTGAGCCAGCAAGGTCATCCATCCCTGTCCTTGAGCTTCCTTATTTGGGAGGTATATGTGCAACTTGGAAGGGAGATCCATTTGCTAGCAGAAAATTGTCGAGTTTTTTGAGAGTTTTTGTTGTGGCTGTAATTCTGCTCCAGTCTTGAGACTCCACAGGGGCAGATCAACCTGACCCTCAGGAATTCACATTTGATACTCATGGAGCTGTGACAGAGCAGAACAGTCTGCCTTTTTCTTGTTGGTTTTACAATCCCAACCCTAGTGTAGAGCCAGGACTAATTTACATCTTAGTTACTGTTGGTTGATGACAGAGAGAGCAATGATGTTTCACAATGAAACCAAAGTATGAGTCATACTCATAAATTGGGGGGTGGGGGTGGTGGTGGCTGACCTATGACCTCTGTTCTCTAAATTATTATTCCAGAGACCCACTTATTAAACAAGTATATTTATAATAAATGAAACTTATATGGCTAAGACATGAAAGTCATTTCCATTAGCCACTGTAAGGATGCATCAAATAATCCATATGAGATGATGCCTCAGTTGAAAGCTATTGACAAGCCACATGGCCGTTGGTCTTTTTGATATTTAGCTTAAGGTTCAATTAAACTATACAACTTCTCCTCCTCCTCCTCCTCCTCCTCCTCCTCCTCCTCCTCCTCCTTCCCCTTCTCAATTTTCAAAATTATGGCACAAAAGCATTAAGAGAAGAACATGAAACATTATAGATGACCATACAGCAAGCAGAAGCACTGATGTCAATATCACCAAGATTTAGTCATGTGCATCCACATACCGTATTTTCGCTCTATAAGACGCACCAGACCACAAGATGCACCTAGTTTTTGGAGGAGGAAAACAAGAAAAAAATATTCTGAATCTCAGAAGCCAGAACAGCAAGAGGGATCACTGCGCAGTGAAAGCAGCAATCCCTCTTGCTGTTCTGGCTTCTGGGATAGCTGCACAGCCTGCATTCGCTCCATAAGACGCACACATGTTTCCCCTCACTTTTTAGGAGGGAAAAAGTGAGTCTTATAGAGCAAAAAATATGGTATGTGAATGTGGGGGTGCTTGAGAAATTAGATATTTGCAAATTCCAGTGCAGACTGTCCTGATCTGCAACTAATCTGTCCTTGATGTTGAGATCTGGAACACAGCAACCCAACAGATTTCGCATCTTTCCAAACTGCATAGAAATGTATATTCCAATATGGCTTCCCATCAGCACGAGGTTGTCAACTGTGAGAAAAGGATGCTAAACGAGATGGGCCATTGCTTTTATTCGGCAGATTTGCCTTATGTTGTGCATTTAGAAATGTGCTTAGAAATACCAATGTATAGAGAAAACACATTATTAATAAATGCCATACTTAATTGCAAATTTTGTTATTTTAAAGATGTAGATTAATTCAGAAATACGACCTACAGACTTATGAGTGACAACATGCAGTAGCTAAGTGGCATAGTATGGAAACAGACTGATCTGTTTAGCTGCATCAATTTTTCACAGTTTGCCAACATGATGCCCCAGGTGTCATTTGAAATGGTTTTTCTTTAAGGTGGAGGGCAAGATTTGCAACATGATTCAATGTGCTGAGTTTGCATGTATTTATATTGATTTATTGAACATTTAATTGCAAAAGAGCAGTAGATTTAAAGAGGGTTTTTTCCTAGTTAATCCATTATATTTCATTAAACAGAAATAGCACTGGTGCTCCCAATGAATAATCAATCTGGGTGGAAATGGGGCAGTGGAGGGGGAGAGATATTGCCCTTCTCTGCCCTTCCCAAAAGGGGCTCTTGCATGGTGTCCCAGGTTAGTTCACAAAGTCAATGCAAGACAAATTGTGCTGGTACCTTGTGTGACAACCATAACTGTGGACTTGCTGCTGCAGCAGGTCATAGGACCCTTAAGAACAGGACATTGTGAAAATAACACAACATTAAAAAAAAAAAAAATTCAGTCTAACTGCGGTGCTACAGATTTAGCAGCATTCTTAGGAGAAGAGACCAAAGGGATCAAACATGAAGGACGTTTTCATTTCTATTCACAGAGTGCACTGATAAGCCACAGTCAAATTTAATCAAAACTCAAGGATCTCCGTTAACTAAATGGATTTCTATTGCCTCTTGTGTCATAAAACAATTACTGAGCTGAAATTATTTTGGACAGCAAACAATAGGGGCATTTGCATACTTTGTGAAAGATCAGCAGCAGCTTGGCTCATTATTTTATCAACTTTTCCCCTATGAGACCAATGTCATTAACAAATGAGAGCACTCATAATTCAGCCACACAAATATGTGCTTAATTAGGGTGTATTCACTTGGGGAAGCTTCCTGGCTCATGATTCAGGAGAGAACTGGATATGCCAGAAGCCACCTTAATCGGGGACCAGGGGGTGATAGGGGTGGTGCAATGTGGCAGCCTTACATTGGTGCAAATACAACTATTTGACAGGAAAGACATTCATGATTGCTGATACTGAAAGATAATGTACTGTATGAACTGGGACACAGCCCTTTAAGTCTGAAAAATTGTCTCATGTGCAAAAAGCTGTCGCGTGTGGCCCTATGTAATGTCTCACCAGCAAAGGTTGTTTGGTTAGCAGGAATGTGAGACAGGGACTTTTCTGTGGCAGCACCCTGGTTGTGGAATTGCCTCCCAAATGCCAGGTGGTGCAATCATTCCAACTAGCTTTGAATGGCTTTTAATACACATCAGAAGCCTTTTAACTCTGTCCTTTATGAGTTTAAAGTTTTCATTTTAACATTTGTTATATGATTGTGGTGTTTTTTCCAATTCTACAAACCATTTTGGGGGCACTTTATTACAGAGGTTTTCAACCTTTTTGAGTCCATGGCTCCCTTAACCAAATACTTTCTTTCTGTGGCACTCTTGTGGGGCTCAGGAGCTCAGTTATGTCACCCTTTGCCTGAGGCGCTGGCAGCCTCTCAGCCATTTTTGAACACCCTCCCTTTGTGGAGTGTTCCCTCAGCCCCCTCTCCCCTCTCCTTGGGAGTTCTCCTGGCAGCTGCTGCTGCCACCCCTGGTCTCTGAGCTGCCCCCTGGCCAGCCCCAGAGGAACCATTTGTGGAGCTTGTAGTCAGGGCTGCTGCAGCAAACAGCTGTGCAAGCCTTTGGGAGGTAGAGATGTGAGAGGGCACGAGAGGAAGGAGGGAAGGAAAGAGGGGCACAGGCCTGTGTTGTCTGCGGCAACCAATACCATCATTCAAGGCACCCCAGGGTGCCCCTGCACACTGGTTGGAAACCACTGCTCTATTAGATCTAAAAAAGCAGTATTTTTTCTGTAAATCTCTAATCATCAACAATACCATCAACACTATCATACTGAGTTCAGCACATGCCATTGGCAGATCCCTCATTGCCTAAGTCTGTGGGCAGCATGGCTGAAGGTCAGCATGGAGCGATAGAACTCGTATTCAGACCATTTGTCCATTCACCTCAGTATTGTTCACAATGATGGGCAACTGCTCTCCAGAGGACATTCCGAGCCTTACCTGGAGATTGAACCTGGGCTCTTCCACATGCAATGCAGATGCTCTACCACTGAGCAATGACTGTTCCCTGGAAGAAGAACCTTTTGCTGGGGTCAAGTCTCACCCAGACTGAGAACCTTAGGTCTCCTTGGAGGAGAATCATGGAAAGCACAACACCTCCACCAGCATATCTCCACACTGACAGTGACCTTGAAGAGCCATTGGTTGTGGAGACCCCTGCTCCAGGACTGGAGGGCACTAAAACAACTACATGGGTTCCTGGCTGGTTCTCTGACTTCTCCCATGTCCTTCAGGGCCACAGGAGGAGAGAAGGGAACAGGCCAGGTAAGAACTTCAGGGCCACTGTTGAAATGCCTGCTGATCTGCACTTGGGAGAAAGGGAAAGTAGATGGAAGCACCTGTATAGATCGGAATCTGGCTAAGAGCTAGGGAGGGATGGAGTCTCTAGTTTTAGCTGCTACACTGCTGAAATGACAGTTTTAGCCCAGAAGGGCAGTTTTAGTCTGAACTGGAGAAATGGGCAACAAGTTCCAAGCGTGGTGTGGATGTGTCTTTACTCTGAAGATCATGTCAGGTGAATGAGCTTTGTCAGATGTCTCAGATGTCGGGTCAAAGTTCCAGGCAGAACATTGGTTTCGTTCCTCAGTGCCTCGCTGTCATTATCTCATGTTAAAGGGAGCAAAATGCTGTTATCCTCTGCCCTCTAATCATGTCCTATTAAATTCTGCTCATGGACATTAATTACTGAAAAGTGAACTGTAATGTAGCGCTGGAGGGAAGTGGTTTGAAGAAGCTGATAATTAAAAGAAATTGACACACCGCACTAGTTTGTGCCTTCCGGAGATTCAATAGAGCTTTATCAAAATAACTTTACAAACCGTTTCATTTGATAGAGATGGCCTGCTTATCCTTTAAGGCAGAAAAGTGCGGGGAGGGACAGAAAACAGGAAATATGAGAGTGAGAACTATTTTGGAAATGTCTAAAAATGATGGGTCCCTATTCTTTAGCTCAGGAAGGAGTGGAATTTTCCTCTAAACAAGAAATTGGGGGGTGGAGTGGTCTATGGGCTTTCTAGATTTTGTTAGATTTCCAAGCCAGGATTTGTTCAAGCTATTTTGCTCTTTGGTTTGGTGTAGTGATATTGGCAGGGCCAAGATGGGGAAGCACCTTTGGCTTCTGCGTTGAAACACCCAGTGTGTGGCTAAACTGTCATATTTTGCAATATCTGCAGCTTCCAAGCCCAATCATCATCATAATCTCCACCATCATCATAAACTGTATCCATAGCTAGTCCTACTCAGAGCAAATTCATCAACGCTAATAGACACAACTAACTTAGGTTCATCAGTGTCAGTGGATCTATTCTGAGTAGAACTTAGCTGGATAGGACCCAACAACAACAATTCTAATGATTATTTCAATGTATTAGTTGTTTGCCACATAAGGAGCAACTTACAAAATGTTAATATCATAAAGCATAACGTAAAATCATAAAAAAGAACTCTGAATTACAATAAAAGCCATAGAATATGAACTGGATTGTTTTATGTGTGCATAATATTGATTTGTTCATTGACCTATTGTTATTTTTCCTGCTCATTTACACTTTTGATATGCTTTCAGTGAACTGTGAATTGTTGAACTTTCAATTTTATATTGCAGTGGTGTGCGTGTTGACTATTGTATTTATATTGCATTTCAGGTGTCTGGTTTTTGTGAACTGCTTTGAGCACAATGTTTTTGTGGGAAATGTGTTATTGAAATACACAGGCTATCAGTGCAATCCTAAACACGTCTACTCAGAAGGAAGTCCAATGGGGATTGTGCCTAGATAAGCAGGGTTAGGACTGCAGCCTATGACTATGTGTGACTCATAAAATAGAAGCATTTTTCAGGGGGACCCCTGACCCACAGGTGTATCAGCTATCATAGTCCATGGTCCACAATATACATCAACACTGAGGAAAGCAGAGATATGATTCAGCTGTTCCCCTGCTCTCCCCATTTCACACAATGTATTAACAAGCTCTAATACAGTACATCTGTAAAATGAAAACAGACGCAATTTGCAAGTTTATTGTGACGGTGCATGAGATAAATAACAACGGTAAAGAATTTGATTTATAATTATTGGTTTGTGCCCTTAATGATTTGCACACTCTAAAATATATTAATATTGTTCAATATAAAATTCAGTAATTACTGGATTTAAAAATAAAAAATAAAACAAGAAGTAGCAGCTCTGGAACAAAGCATTAGTGTCATCTCTTTTGGTTTCTAAATGAGCCCATGTATTCAACCATATCCAAGTTATCTTTTTTTCTTCTGTTCTGAAAATTGGAACAAAAGTTATTTATGAAAAATCTTTACTCATGGATTGATTTGCAAAAATAATGAGCAAAGAGTGAGTGTGTTGGGTGGGTGGGAATAATAATTCAAGGCAAATGGATGAAGAAAGTAGCTGAGTGTATTGAATGCATATTTTCTCTCTCCTTCTGAGTTATTTGGCCTTCTCTGTGGCACCAGAGGAAAATCCTGTGCGGTACTAGCTCAGGCTGAGTATCAGCATTTTGGAACAGTGGCTAATCACTTGCAATTAGCACCCTATTGTTCATCCTGTACATTTTATTCAAAATTCCAGCCAATCTTGACAATCAAATCAAGAAGAAACAGAAAGTTAAGCTGCCGCTGCTTACCTCCCTTCTTTTTTCTTTTCTGTACCTGCTAATAGCTCTCAGAGCAATTTAGCAATTTGCAGAACTGAAAAGCCAACCATTTTGCAGAAATGCACAAACACAATAGACTTGCTGGAGTGTCGGTAAGCTTTCTTTTTGCTTTTTTCTATAAAGTGCCCACTGGAAGCCATGCATATTTGCAGGCAATGTTTTCCAGATCTCCATATGTATTTTATTTTGGTTTATTGAAGATGCATCTAAAACTATATCCCCCTCTGTGACATAATAAAAAATTCATGCAACATAGGAATTGGTCAAACTACACCCAGATGTAAAAATCCTCAGCATCCTTCATTCATATCCTCCTTGCTCTTACCCCTGTCCTTTCAAATCTCTGGTCTAATCAGTCTTTTAGCAGGAAAAAAATCTATGGATAAAATAGATGGAAAGCTCTTAATTAGAGTGTTGATGGATGATACTTTAGGTAAAACACAACAGAGTCACACATAGTTAAAAATGTGAACTTCTCAGGTGTTATCTAACCTAAGCACTTACTCGTAAGAATATGAGACAAGCCTGCTGGATCAGGCTCACAACCCATCTTGTCTTGTTCTCACTTGTTCTCACAGTGGCTGACCTGTGGGAAGACTGCAAGCTGAACATGAGAGCACTCTGCTCTGCCTGTGATTCCCAGCACCTGATATTTAGAAACATAATGCCTCTGACAGTGAAGGTGGTTTTGGACATGTTTTGTTTCATCATCATCATCATTATCATCATCATCATTTTTAATTTGTATACCCCCTTTCTATCTTACAATACTCAAGGCGGTTTACAAGCTGACGAAACAAAAAATGTACATCTTATAACAATCTAATGCAATACAAAAATGTGATAATAAAACATAACTTTAAAAAAGGCGACCTCCATCAAAAAAGTAACATTCAACAATCATTAGAATAGTATAAAATGATAATATCAACATATAAAAGTTAAACAGAAATCCATTCAACAGTTACAATAGTATCTAAACTATAATCAATAAAACAACAGCAAGCCACAGTACATAAAGCAATACAATACACATTGAGAAGCAGAGGGTAGAGCAAGGCAGGTGGAAGGAGGCCTTGCCTGATGGAGTCTCTCCCCTCTTTCATATGTTGTCCTAACTACTTGACATTAAAAACGGTGCCTTATAGCTTAATGGACCAACTTCATTATCCACTGGACCTAGCAACAAGGAGTCCTAATGCAATTCACTCACTTTTGTCCTGCAGAAGGCTTGGAACTTTCAGGCAATGCAATGAACTCAGTTTCACCATCCTCCCCATCAGCTACTGAGAAGGGATGACCAAGTCCCCAGTTTCTGCAGGGCAGAAGTTTACAGAAGGCAGGCAATAGCTCACAGGAGAAGGAAGGAAGGAAACATCTCACATGACCGGTCCTGCCCTACCAGGGATGAACAAACAAAAAACCCACAAGGATTGGAACACAACCTTGAAGTCTGAAAAGGAACACAACTGCATATGGAATGCAGTAGGCAAGAACAGAGGAGTAGAAGCACTTATCTTGAGGTCAGAAGGTCAGTCTTTAAGGAGTCACACTCTTCAGGCAGAAGAGGTTGAGCTTAGGAGGGATGGACTGGATAGAAGCTCTCAGCAAGGACTCAGAATACCTTCACCCTTCATTAGAGTAAGTGGCTCACTTGGAGCTTTCCATGGTGCTAGAATCACTAGACTGATTCGCAAGTACCTGTTAGGGACTTAGCACATATACTACCTACCTGCCAGTTAGAAGGCTTGATGCTGCACACAGCCCAAGATTTGAGTTATGTGCAGTGATAGCACACCAGGCTCACAGTTGAAATCCTAGTTTTCTAACAAGTAAGGGAGGCTAATGCTTCCTTTTCTCCTCTCTTTGCCTCCCTTTCCTCCCTGCACCTCAGTTCTGTAAAACTGGAAGTAGGACCACACAGATCACTTCCTTTGCATCTGAAATATTCTTTTCCATGGTCGCAACGTTATTTAAAACAAGAGCTAGACAAATTATTTATAGCTAATAATTTATCCCTCGTGCTTGCAACCCAGCAGTTATGCTGAACTCAACATCAGCCACAAATTAGAAAGTCAAATAAGCTAGTTTACTTGGCTCCCTTGGTGAAAACTATATACATATTTACAGAAGAAGCTTGACACTATCAAGAGCCGTACAATAAAGGCAAGCTGTATAGTTTTCTCTCCTCTATTTCCTTATTCTAACTAATCTATTCCCTCTTTTTCTAAGAGGGGAGGCAAGACCATTTCCTAAGCCACAGACATTTTTCATTCAGCTGCTATACCTCAACAGGCTCTTCTGCCTGAAAAATACTAAGGATATCTCCACTGGAACTCACCCCATGGGTTCATGAGAATAAATTAGGGCTATTTGGTTAATGTGGAGGGACACACACACTTTGGCCCCATCTGCACTACACATTTAAAGTAGTATCATACCACTTTAAACAGTCATGACTTCCCCTCCAAAGAATCCAGCTTTTTAAGGGTGCTGACAGTTATTCAGGAAACCCCTATTCTCCTCCCAGAGCTACAGTTCTCAGAATGGTTCAACAGTCAATCCCTCTTCCCAGGGAACTCTGGGAATTGTAGTTCTGTGGAGGGAATAGGGAGTAACCCCTATTGAATTCAACAGGACTTACTCATGACTAGAGATGGTTAGGATTCCTCTGTAGATCACCCTTCCTCAGATGTCAAATTCCTTCTCCGATAAAATGAAGATTAGGAAGCAAATAAGAATCTAAGAGCAAAGAAGATCTAGTTCTCTTAATGCAAAATTAATGCCATTCAAAAATCTGTGTTCTGGATTTGTTTGGTGGGGGGAAGGTCACAAAATGGACACAGTTGGGCTTCTGTGACAACAAGCCCCCTTTGTGCATTAGATCATGATCTAATGAATCGAGCACATGATACATTATTCTGCCTGCGCACATGCCCTCGTCACTGGAGTTGTTTCCTCCTCCTACATTCCAAAGTCAAAGAATAAAGCGACAGAAATGAAAGCTCAGCCACCATCGAGTACTTTGTTGACTTCCATGCAATGTGTTTGCATTTGAACATCCACAAGTCACAGGGAGCATTCGGTGACTACAATACCATGTGCCGTGCTGGAGGGTTGTTAGGTCAAAAGTGTGGCTTATGCTATCGCAAGGGATATTGGCAATGACATCATAGAGCCAGGAAGGGGGCAGAAACATATTTCTACTTTGCAATTCATGCACATGCTTCTGGTGCTTGGATTTCTTTTACATCTAGAAAAAATCTAGGGGCCAATGCAGGCTGTGAAAAGCAAGTGTAATATATTAATTACAGCAATATCTGACTTGCTATACTTTGCATCTGTGTCTGAATTAAGTCTTATTCTGCAACACGAAAGAATGAAATGCTTACTTCTTAATATCCCAGAGACGTAACATTAAAAGGGTATAATCCAGATATAGGTGGAATCTACATGCATATAAAAACCATTCTGCAAATGCTTTTTTTTAAAAAAAAAAAATTTAATGCATTGAATTTTTCATAAGGCTCACCATCATCATTTAATGTTACACTTTATATTGCACTTAAAACACACTTAAAACATTTCATTTGCAGCTGTATAGCTGAGTCCTAAATTAGCGTCCCAGGATTTTAATGGGAGAATTGAACCTACAGTATGCTAAAATCTCTGAACCTAGCAAAAGTCAACTCAATATTTTCTTTTTTGTTTGCCCAGAAGTTGTGATTTTATATGGATCTCATATTTACTCAATTTAATTCTTTCATTTGCCAAATTCTTATAGTACTTAACAAAATAAAAATCTGACTGATTTATTCTCCTGTACTGTACACATCCTAGATTGTTTCAGTAAAGGGCAGTCTCAATTAAAAGCTTTGAAATAATATGTGCGTGTTTTTGCTTTGCTGAGCCCCCAACCCCACCTAATTTGCTCCTTGAGAAAGCAGGGTGTATTTTTCCATGGCTGTCTCAACTGCTCAGGCATTCCACAGGCAGCCCTGTGATGAACAGCCCTACTTTCCCCAAGGGAGGACCAGGGAATATAAGGAAGCACAATATGCTTCAGGCACACTGAAGATCTGTAGAAGCTATTTTTTTTAAAAAAAAAAATGTTAAAAGACAAATCAAACCTTCCTGAATTCATTGGGAGTGCAATCTTGCTCATTAAATGAAGACTAACTACTAAAGACCTATGTAATGTTTTCAGTGGGCAACGTAACCATCATCGTGCCTCCACAATGCCAAGCAACTACCTCCAAGGGTCCCCAAACTGTGGTCTGTAATTCACCAGTGGTCAGTGAACTTCATTCAAGGGGCCCATGGTGTGCCTGTGAAGAAGACTTACAGTTTGAATTATGTGGAATTCAACCCAGCACAGTGCCTTATAATTGCTACAACAGGCAGGAAATATAATTAAGGGATTTCCCAAGACCCCCAGCAATTTTCAAATGGTCCATTGAAGGAGGGGGAGTTTGGAAATCATGGATATAGTTCCTAGCCTTGTAGGCAGCTGGCCATGAAAGAATCCAGTTAGTGTCCATTGCTTGCATTTGCAACTTGAGGCTTATGCAAATCTGCTAGAAAGCAGTTAACATGCATTTAAGGGGAAGGTGATAGTTAGTTGTGAGGAAGCTTAATGGTTTATTTATCCAAGCAAACATGCAAATTTGCAAAGAGATGCAAGTTTATGCTATATATTTAATTTTCAGGGAGGCCAATTTGCTCAAGGTCTGCCCCCCCCCCAGTAATTATATGAAAATAGGGATTTGTAACTACAACTGTTTTCTAACAGATCATATTGACAAGGGAGAAGCTGCAAGGAGAGACTGCTCAAAAGACAGACTGGTGGGAATCTGAAAAAGCTCTATAGCATGCAAAGGACTTCTGATAACCTGAATTTTCTATTATTGTTTCCCTTGTGAACAGCTGACTCTCAGGATACAGTCAAACCTTGGTTCCCAAACACCTCTGTTTTGGAATGTTCTGGCTCCTGAACACCGAAAACCCGGAAGTAGGGGTTCCAGTTTCCGAAGGTTTTTCAGAAGCCAAATGTCCAACGCAGCTTCCGCTTGAGTACAGGAGGCTCCTGCAGCCAATCAGAAGTTGTACCTCAGTTGCTGAACATTTCGGAAGCCAAATGGGCTTCCAGAATGGATTACATTCAGCAACCGAGGTTTGACTGTATAGCAAAAGCAGCTTTTGAAACTCTCCTTTGTTTCAAAAGCAGATTGCTATGTGGCAATGAATGATGGTTGCCAGAGAAAAAACAAGCCCCCTGCCTTTGGGCTCACAGAAGTGATCTCATGCTCCCTTGGATCCTGGCCACTATTAATTTGCTACAGATTCAGATCTTCTAAGACTTCTTCTGTTCTCTGCTGAATTTTCAGTGGAGCAAGCCTTTGTTTGTCAAGTCCATGAAGTCCTTGTTCTTCGCCTTGCCTATTTTTTTCTTTTCTTTTTTCACTAATTTTTATGCTTTCTCATTATGTAGTATTTGATGAAGAGGAAGGATTGTGAAGCACACATTTCAATATTCCTCTGCACATGGTTCCTACTGAAAGGCTATTCCTTTGAAACATTATAAATATAAAACTGAGGAGGCTGTACACTGTTCTAAGTCTCCACAGATTACGTTGTAGACATCTGCACATTAAGCCTTCACAACTTGAGAAATGTCGCTGCACTAGGAATGGATACTGATCTAATCCTCTGAAAACAAAGACCCTTTTTAGTGTCAGAGGGAAAAAAATATTTGTGTGAAAAATGTCTTGATGCCAACCTTAGCTGGTATGGGGAGGTATCAACCAAGATGGGTTTAGAATTCTAGAATGTAACCAAAACCCAAACACTTGGCTATCATAGGACTTATCCACACTTATCTGTTCCCTCACTCTTTCCAGGCACAAATCTGCGGTTGTACTGGTCCTCCTTACAGTGTTCAGAATGGAAATGGTCAAGCACCGGAAAACCACAAATAGCCCTCCAGTTCAAGGCTGGTTTGCTAGAATATGACAAATAGTTCTAGCAGAAACACACACACACACACACACACACACACACACACACACTCATAAGTTCATCAGATCTGGTTTACATGAGATGTCATTGGACAGGATCACTTCCTAGGAATGTGGCCCCCATTTTTCTCTGCAGAGATCCTATATCTAAAAGAGAATACCTCAACCTTCGTCCACACTGCCTTCTGGAATGTGGGGTTTTCTTGATCTTGGATGATAACACATCAAACTCAAGATGGGAACTTTCTTTTTGAAGAGCTTAATTTATTGTTGACCTCTTATGCTTACATAGAATCTCTCTAGAGTGGTGGACTCATAATCTGGTGAGGTGGGTTCGATTTCCAGCTCCCCCTTATGCAGCTGCTGGGTGACCTTGGGCTAGTCACACTTCTTTGAAGTCTCTCAGCCTCACTCACCTCACAGATTGGGGGAGAAAGGGAAAGGAGAATGTTAGCCACTTTGAGACTCCTTTGGGTAGTGATAAAGCGGGATATCAAATCGAAAATCGAAAATCCAATCTCTCTCTCTCTCTCTCTCTCTCTCTCTCTCTCTCTCTCTCTCACACACACACACACACACACAAACTTCAAAGCAAAACAAAAACTAAGACATTTGGTATTTGCCATACAGTAGAAGACCCTCTGTCTCCCACACATAAAAGAACCTCTGCTGAGAACAACAGCAAAAGGGTACATTCCAGTGGGATCAGAGGCTCCTCCAATTAACCTGGTTTCAAAGCACAAAGGGCTTTAAAGGTGATCACTATCACTTTGAACTCAGTTCAGAAACAAATTGGCAGGGAGTGTAAATGTTTCAATGTGTGTGCAGGCATGTTCCCAATATGCAACTCCAGTTTCATTATCTAAGCTGCCCCATTCTGGATCCATTTGTGTTTGTGGACACTTTCAGCAGGAAGGCCCAAGCATGCTGCAGTCATCCAATGTTATGTAACCAAGATATGTGTTACCAATGCTAGGACTGCAGTGTCTAACCATGGGTATCGCTGCATCAACCTCGATTGAGAAAAGGCACCCCTGGCCACTATTGTCACCTGAGCATCCAGGGATGGGGCAGGACCAGAACTACTCCCTAGTTAGTGACAACTGAGTGATGCTGATAAAATACCCCATGCAGGTAGCTGTGAGGTTGACTGGCATCCCTCAAGTTTAGTTCAAAGAAACAAAAGAAACAGGCTTAGAAGTCTGTGTAGCTCAGTATTGTCTACATCAGGGGTCAGCAAACTTTTTCAGCAGAGGGCTGGTCCACTGTCCCTCAGACCTTGTGGGGGGCTGGACTATATTTTGGAAAGAAAGAAAAGAACAAATTCCTATGCCCCACAAATAACCCAGAGATGCATTTTAAATAAAAGCACACATTCTACTCATGTAAAAACACACTGATTCCCAGACAGTCCGTGGGCCGGATTGAGAAGGCAATTGGGCCGGATCCGGCCCCCAGGCCTTAGTTTGCCTACCCATGGTCTACACTGAATTACAGTTGTTTTCCAGGGTCTCAGGAAAGAGTATTCCCCAGCCCTGCTTGGAGAAACAAGGCACTGAACCTGCAACCTTCTGCATACAAAGCAGATGCTCACCCAGTGAGCCAATACTCCTCACACTTTTTCATATTAAGCAAGAGACAGGCAAAACAGATTCTCCATTTGATGAGCACAATGATATGTAAGAGCAAGCCTTGTGACTTTCCACTCATGTTCAGGAAAACAGAACTTGCACTAAGGGCATTGAAGGCCTGTTAATAACCTGTTGTTTTCTCACTGAGAAAAGAATGAATTCTTGATGGAATCAGGATAGTGGAGTACTTGCCTTTAGAAAGGGACTTATTTTAGCATATTGAGAAAATGGATTAACGTGGAAAGGTAGAGTTGGGAGTCCAACTCCCTGCAGTGCTGGAATCTCAACATCCCCCATCCAATTTGAAACCACACCAGACCCTGCTTAGCTTTGCAAGGGAAAAAGAAATCTTTGGTTTTTGACTGCACTTAGGACTCATTTGATGGTGAGTTGTGTGTTTTCATTCTTCCCACTGAAAGGTCAAGGAGAATTAACAGGGACACGTTTCTCCTGTCTCTCTCCCAACAGAGGTCATCATACAGGGTGACCCAAGCAGTTTTTGTGCCAAAACCGAGCCTAAAACCCAATTGAAACAGATCTATCATCATCATTTTATTACGCTGCCTTTTACATATATAGTTATTTACAGACATATAATAAAAACAGCTAAAATAGGTTTGAAAAGGTTTAAAAACAGTACCAAATGTACAACTAAGGCAGGTGCCTTTCCATCCTTCAAAGAAAGATGGTTGGACCAAAAATGTTGTCAGTTGCTTCCAGAAAACACAGATAGTATGCACCTGCCATTTCTCTCTTTTTAAAAAATAATAATAATTTTTATTAAGTTTTCAATTTTACATTTCCAAATAAACATTTTACAAACTTTAAAATATCCAGTGACTTCCCTTCTTCTCTTTTCATGGTTCATTTTACATATCATACATCCCTGCATATTTTACTATAAGCATTCAAATCAGTTTTCCACTTTTACATCCATCAAGAATTATTTACTCTGTTGAATTTATTTTAGTGCTGCCAGCGTTTTCAGCTGTATACAGTTATTTTCCATATATTCAATAAATGTTTTCCACTCTTCTTTAAATGTATGTTCTTCTTGCTCTCATATTCTATGTGTTAAAGCTGCAAGTTTTGCATATTCTGTCAACTTAAGTTGCTAATCCTCTTTAGATGGAACCTTACTCCCCTTCCATTTTTGGGCTAACAAAACATGGGCTGTTGACCATTGTCTGTCTAACAGACTGTCTGGGCTAAAAAACCATGTAACTCGGCCATTGACTGTCCATATTAACTCTCTTAATTGTAATTGTTTCAATGGGAGATAGCCATAAAGGTGTTTTCCTTTCCAGCAGTTTTTTTTAAAAAAATTCTCCCAAACGCTATACAGATTCTTCCTAGGAATGTGGTTCATAAAACTCTTGTAGATTTTAGCCTTCCCATACCAGAGACATGCATGTCAGTCAAATTTCAGGTCATGACCCTCTAAATCTAAGATGTCTGGATTGTCCAATACAATCCATTCTTTTAACCAACACAAACAGGCTGCCTCATAATACATGCACCTGCCATATCTTAACAGGGATACTAAACTGAGAGCCGTGCTCTGAATTACTGCAGAGCAGACTTCCTATAATTATGGCACATTAAGGAGAAACTGCCCTGCACAATGCAGTGACTTACTGGCATATTAGGGATATGGTGGCCAGGTAGGAGACTGGTAACCATTTCAAATCCTGCCAACAATATGTTGCATGCTGGAGGTAGCTTGCAGCCTACGGAGCCCAGACCAGCCCCATTTGGAGTGCTAGGGAGATTTTACTGGCATCATCATTGTTGGTTTTTAGGCAGGCAACAAAAACATTTTTATTCCATTGGGCTTTTACTCTGGGGTTGATAGTAATAGATCTTCTTTTTATGAGTTTTATATTCTATTGGAATTATGTTATTGTTTAATTTGGGCTATTTTCTATGCATGTAAACTACCTTGGGGGACCTTGTAAAGATTGGAAGACAATATAAAAATCTTATATAAACATATAAATATGGAAGGTTCGGTGATCAATTAAAAAACAAAAGCAAGGAGCATTACTCTTTTTCTTTCTTTCCTTCTAACCTTGGAAGCTTTCCTTGTCTCCATGTGCCGGTTAGCTCTGAGAGACAGCTGAAGTTGTTTTGCTATAGGTGTTGCTAAGGTGATTTTATGGGAATGAGAGCAGAGTAGTACTTCATTGTTAACTTGTTTACAAAGGAATATGAATGAAATCTCATCTCCTGCAGAAAGGCCAAGTCCTGCTTTTGATTAACTGTTTCAGGCCTAGTACAGAACAGGCTGATGGAATGAATGTCAAGATTTCCTCCTATCCGAATCTGATCTGAAAATAAAGGACAAAAGAAAGAGATCAGATGCTGGCTTGTGGTTTTAGCAACAGGCAGGAAACAGGAAACAGTATGTAGGGAACAATTTTAGTCCCAGACCTCTGGCATTGGAAGGAATGAAATTCCATGGGATGCTATAGCATACTAGCAAGCTGTGTAAATATTTGCACAGTGTTACTTAGTTGTGGCATTGAAAGCAACACTGAGAGACAGAAAGGATTGCTGTGGTGGTGGTGGTTCAATCCCATTGATCATGGAAATTTTGCTCAGGTTACTGCAGCATCTGTCTGCCTAGGTGAAGTGAATGAATAGACCAGTGGCGCATAATGTTAGCCACTGTGACAATTTCACAAGCGTGAAAGCCACTGGAATCAAAGTATTATCAAGGAGCTCACATATCACATTTAGCATGCCAAAAAAGTGGTGTCGGGAGGGACACATAGCTTCAAATTTAAGTTCCAATGGTTCCATTGGTATTGGGGAGAGAGATTTAAATGCATACAGTGGTACCTCGGGTTACAGACGCTTCAAGTTACAGAAGCTTCAGGTTACAGACTCTGCTAACTCAGAAATAGTACCTCAGATTAAGAACTTTACTTTAGGATGAGAACAGAAATCGTGTGGCAGCGGGGCGGCGGCAGAGTGAGGCCCCATTAGCTAAAGTGGTGCTTCAGGTTAAGAACAGTTTCAGGTTAAGAATGGACCTCCAGAACGAATTAAGTTCTTAACCCAAGGTACCACTGTACTTGATTTTCCCACCGAAATAAATTGGTCTTTAAAATAAGGTTACCAGATTTTTTTCCAATGAATTTGGGGACACTTTTCAGCTTCATTGGATTTTGTATGGGGACTGATTTGTAAATCCGGGGACTGTCCCCGGGAAATGGGGATGTCTGGTAACCTTACTTTAAAATGCTTCATTCCTACAGGATAGCATGCAGAGCACCATTTGTTCTCATCACAGGCATGCAAGTTCCCATTTCACTGAAATGCCTATCAGCCACCAGCTCACAAGTGGCAGCAGTAGGGAGGCAAACGTTGCATGAATAGGCGACTTGTGTGAGCCGTGTATTGCTGTGCCTGGAGGATGCTAGGAACTGAACTTGAGACTTCTTGCATGCAAAGTAATGTGCTATTCCACCAACCTATGGCCTTTCCCCATTTTTCCTACTGACGTACCTAATTCTATGTCATTTTGCAAGCAATTTCCAGCTAATCATAGTAATTGTTGCCATTGCTTTTGTGGTTATCCATTCTTCTGCGTTAGTATACAATTGGCCCACATCACCTGTGAAGAAACCAGACGTTGGCTGGCTCATGGGTATACATGTCCACCATTTGCCTTCAGCACCAAGTGCTTACCTTGTACTGTATGTATGAAGAAGCCATCATAAATCAGAGACAGAGTTTCAATATTAGTTTATAGGCACAATGTTTTCCAATGGAGTCAGCCTTGCAAGACGAAAAACTCGCTAGACGAAAGGGTTTTCCGTTTTTCGAGGTGCTTCACAAGACGAATTTCCCTATGGCCTTGCTTCGCAAGACGAAAACATCTTGCAAGTTTGCTTCCTTTTTCGTAAAACCGTTAATACCCGGGGAATCCACGCTCCACAAGACGAAAAAATCACAAGACGAAGCGACTCGCGGAACGAATTATTTTCGTCTTGCGAGGCACCACTGTACACATGAACAGGAGTCAGCCTTGAGACAACTGCACCAATGAAGCAGTCTTCTGACTTGTACACCAAACAGGGGCTCACAACCAGGCCACAAGTCCTCAGGTCTTGTACTCTCTCAAATGCTTTCAAGAAAACGATTCTTCATGTTTTGTAGCTCAGATGTACCATAGCACAAATATAGAAATGGAATGAGTTCCGTTATGACCTGGCTGGCTTGGACATCATAGCCATAATTCTAGGTTATTTGACATTAAAAATAATAATCTAGCAAGTGGTTAAAACTTTGAGACATTCCAACAGACAACAAATCTTGTTTAGAAGGAACCTTTAACATGTCACCATCTTAAAGAACATTACAAAAATCTGCCTTGAGTCCCTGTCAGGAAAAAAGGTGGGGTATAAATAAATTCATCACCAACACCGTCATAACAGAAGGAAAGAAACCAAATCTTGTTTAACAGTGCAATGTCTTGCTCTTACCTCGAACCTTCGTTTCCTTCTTTAAAATTACTTCTGGCAGGAGACTGACTCCCATTGATTATGTACTGATTCTCCAATTTATCATTCTGTCAGTTTGAGAAGCTAGAGAAAGTTTCTTAGAGGATCTCTTAAATCATTAAATTACTGTTTGCTAAATGGGTGGCAAACCTGCTGCCTAGGACCTTTTCCCTCTCACTCCAGACAGAATTTAAACATTTATTGCATGGGAGAAGTTTTTATTTAGCCAGTCCATTTTATTCCTATTACACACACTCTCAATTCTCCAAGTGGTACACAACTCCAATCCAGAATCAGTTCCCTCTAGAAGGGGGTCGCTGGAAGCTTATGGTGTTCATTTACCAATGTTTTATTTCATTTATTTCATTTATTATTTATTTCGCTTCTTATAAAGTATCTTAAAGCAACTTCACAGTACAATAAAAACACATATAAAACAATCACACACACACACAATTCGAAATCCAATACAGTTACTGCCTGATATTAGAAGGCTTCAACCGATAGCAAAAAGATAATAGAGATGGCATCTGTCTAACATGCAAGTGGGAAGAGTTCAAATGGTAGGCATCACCACCCAAAAAGATTCATTTTCACACAGTTTAGACAGGACTTCCTGATAACATAGTATCTGCAGGATTCATTCTGCAGAGCACCTTGAATGGTTGGATATACAGTGGTACCTCAGGTTAAGTACTTAATTCATTCTGGAGGTCTGTTCTTAACCTGAAACTGTTCTTAACCTGAAGCACCACTTTAGCTAAAGGGGCCTCATGCTGCCGCCACGCTGCCAGAGCACGATTTCTGTTCTTATCCTGAAGCAAAGTTCTTAACCTGAAGCTCTATTTCTGGGTTAACAGAGTCTGTAACCTGAAGCGTATGTAACCTGAAGCGTATATAACCTGAGGTACCACTGTACAAGGGATGATGTGATCTTTTAGGGATCCTGGTCCCAAGCTCCATAGGACCTTGTACACCAGCACCAGCACCTTAAACTTAGCCTGATAGCTAATTGGCAGTCATATGCAATGGCAGAGCATATGCCCGCGATGCCCAGGGTGGGCGCACTCCGGAGGTGGGCATGGTGCGGAGGGTGCCCTCCCAGCCATGGGATAGCCACTCAAGTGCCTGGAGCCGTGCGCGTGCCTTGCAGCCGGAGGTGGAGCGAGCCTCTCACAGGGCGGAGCAAGCCGCCAATAGCAGATATTCGGCGCACCACCCACTTGCGACTCCCAAGCCTCCCCCAAGCTGCCAAAACAAAGGGGGAAGGGGCGAATGCCGCCAGCAAAGCGATGCAGCCCTCTCCTAACCCTGATGGATCAGAGTAGGCTTCGGAGTCGCAGGCGGGCGGCACGCCAAATGTCACCCTGCTCAGTGAGGGCACTCAGGGCAGGCCGCCCCCACCCCACCCCTTCCTACACCCCTGGTTGTATGTAAGATGAGCACAGGCAGAAACACACTTTAAGCACTCCAACAAGCAGCAAAATACGCAACTCTTGCACTGGACCCATTTCTGGTCTCTTCTGCTCAATCTACATCCAGCCCGTCTTTGTATACAAGGGTAGTCCCTAACTCACTGAGGCCCATTGACTGCCCTCACCTGGTTTAGCTGGCCAGTCAAAGACATTTCCCAGGGTGTGGCCACTGTTGCATGCTGACAGCTTCTAGGAGCCACAGGTGAGAGCTGAGTGCAGGGTGGGGCAAACATATCCCCACTACTCCTCCCCTAACACCCCATACGGCCCATCCAATGCAGTGCTGTGCTTGCACAATGGGACTTTCTCACCTCTTCCTCCATGTGTGCCTCACATTGGGGCTCACCCAGAACAGATTAAACCATTTGGAGTCAGGAGTCCTTACAAATGGCTGCAAATCACAGAGAGGTCCCAGCCTTACTTCTGGATCCCAAGCTCACAAAAGGTGACTGCGGTCATTGCCAGAATGGGCCCAGCCATGGAGGCCTATTTATCTTCTCCTGAGGTAGGCTTCATCTTCCTCTCCATCCCAGCCCTTTAACAGCATCTTTCCTCCCTCCCGTATTCAGAGTAAACAACATAAAATATTCACTACCTGCTGGAGCTCAATAACTAACTCTATGCTGGCTGAAAGGCTGTCAGGATTCAGAGAGGATGACTCTTCCTGATGTTTATTTTGTTTTGCTTTTTGCTGGGCTTGCCCTGCATTCATTGCAAAAAATAAAATAAAATCAATCTTACAATCTGTGAATTTGTGCAGATGCTGATATTGCGGCATCGTTTCTCCATTATCCTTTTTCTATTGAATTCCCACGTCTTCTTAATTTACTCCACTGTTTTATTATAGTGTCTGGTTCTTAGTGCTGTTGATAGAATGGATGGTACAGAGGAAACTGACATATACTGAGACAGATTTTTGGTCCGTCTAGTTCAGCATTGTTTGCCCTGGCAGGCCGTGGCTCTCCAGGGATTCAGGCAGGAATCTCTCCCAGCCCTACTTGAGATGCTGCAGACTGAACCTGAGGCCTTCTGCATTTGGCAGGATGAATTTCACTAATTTTATCTGCCACTCCATCAGGGAAGAATCACCAGGGCAAGCCCAAAGGGTTAAATTCCCTCTCCCCACCTGCAGTACCATGGACCTGGCCCCGAACCTATCCACAGCTGCTACTTAGCAAATTATTTACTATTATTTAGGAATTATTTAATGCATTTATATCCCATCTCTCTCCCAAGCTGGAATTCAGGGCGATTTCCAACGTTAAAAAAATTCAAACTAATCAAAACAAACTTGTCAAAAGCAATGGTTATACAGTGCTACCTCGGGTTACATACGCTTCAGGTTACATACGCTTCAGGTTACATATGCTTCAGGTTACAGACTCTGCTAACCCAGAAATAGTACCTCGGGTTAAGAACTTTGCTTCAGGATGAGAACAGAAATCGTGCTTTGGCAGGGCGGCGGCAGAGTGAGGCCCCATTAGCTAAAGTGGTGCTTCAGGTGAAGAACAGTTTCAGGTTAAGAACGGACCTCCCAAACGAATTAAGTACTTAACCCGAGGTACCACTGTACATCAAAACACATTTAGCACCAGCAATAAAAATATTGTTTGCCCTGACCAGAGCCCAGTGACCAGCTTCTTCTGCACCTCATTTTGCAAAGACCTGTCTGAATAGGAAGAACTTAGCCTGCCGGTGGAAGGATAACAAAGAAGGATCCAGTCTAACCTGTTCATGTGGGGGAGGGGGGAACTGAGTCCCAGTGGGCATGTCCAGGTACATGCAATATACTGCTTTATATCCAATTAATTAATTAAGGGGATTCCATACCTGCAATTCTCATATCCTAATTTCCCTGCAAATTTACAATGTCAGAAGTATAATTTTGAACCCACAGTGATTAGATTAGCAAGCTCTCCGTTTCTCAGGAGCTTGTACATTTTGTCACTTGTAGAAGATGCTGCTGAAACTGAATGTGTTGTATGTTAAAAACAGAAAGTACAAGTTACTCGCTCATCCTGTCTTCCTAATATGCTAGCATACTATGTGATGGGACCGCTGCGGCATTGGAGAACGTTCTGTCATAGAACTCCCTGCCTTTATACTTACACCTAATAGTCTCAGAAGGGCTGTACCACGTTATTCTTCTGAACATGCAGGTGGGCTGCAAAACAGGAGTGAGAGGATAGATTTAGTTTTGGTGTCGCATCTGAATGAAAGACTGATGCAGAGATTTTTAACATCCTTTCGAAATATTTTTTTTAGAGCTGAATGGAAATCAGCCAAGTTAATGGAGCTGATATTCTAGTATTCTGATTCTGTTCGTGCTTTTCTTTTCATTTTCCTTTGCTTTTAAAATATCGAGCAACCTTGGACGGGCACACTAGAACCCCAGACAGGTGGGAGTTTCCATGGATACCATTAAGCATCTACTTTGTATCATTTCAGCATGAACATTTCTCTCTTTCTCTTTTCTGTAATGAGGGAGGGTTTTTGTTCTGGCAAGAATCTAATTCTGCCAATCATTCTGGCTCCCATTTTTAAAGCAAGGTATGTCAAAAAGACAATTTGGAGCTGAGATTCTCACACCTTTCCCCTTATCGTCTGTTTCTCCTCCAGCAAGTCCCACTTTCTCCCCATTTACCAGGTCACTCACATACCACACACACACACACACACACACACACACACACACACACAAATCAGGCAAGATGATACCACTTGCACAACTACTGCAAACTCTTATGTTCAGCTAAACTATAAAGTCTTCAGTGTTGATGAATGGTCTTCCATTTCAGAGAAGTGCTGGTTTGTTTGTTTGTTTGTTTGTTTGTTTGTTTGTTTGTTTGTTTGCTTGCTTGCTTGCTTGATTGCTTGCTTGCTTGCTTGCTTGCTTGCTTGCTTGTTTGTTTTAACATCCTGGCAGCCCTATATCTAGTGGTAGTACGACTCATGCAACACGTTGGCGACTAATATACACAGAATAATTACCAAAATAATTATACATTCTTTATCAATCTTCTGAGCATAGCTGTCAACTTTTCCCTTTTCTTGCAAGGAATCCTATTCAGAATAAGGCAATTTCCCTTAAAAAAAGGGAAACGTTGACAGCTATGCTTCTGAGAAAAATACAAAACCTTGTGCAAAGCCAGAGACTTACAAACTACCCAACCTAAGATGGACTTATAATGTCTGGTTTCATTGGATTTTTCAAATGCGTAACTCAGTCTTTTGTTGTCTTTACCTTTTTAGGCAAGTTCACGAAGATACCAACAAAGGGTAAGTTTGGTGTTGTTCACAATACTGAGAGATGCTAGTGAAGTTGTAGATGGATGTTAATGAAGTTGTAGACAGGGTGCTGGTGTTTTGCACCTGTTTCGCCCTGGCAGTCCAAGTAAGGCTGCTGTTTGCCCCCGATGGGGCCCTTTTACTGGGGCTTGCAGGTAGCACACTCCCAAGGTAGTTTTCCGGGCTTCTTCAGTGATCTAATCTCCAAGCCTTGATACATACATTGATATTCAATTTCATAAAGAATACTATTTCTTGGCTTAAGCTTAAGAGATTGATTTGCTTACGTCTGCAATCATCCAATGTTCAGCTTCATTCTCTCAGATGTTCCAGATGTTCTTCTGTTTCTCTGTCTCGCTGTTATGACAGATCTCAGAGGAAATGACTGGGCAAGACTTCCTTTCCCATGGTGGTGGTGGTGTTGACGATGATGATGTCTCTTGCAATTTGGGCTCCTGGTAGCAGACACAAGAAATGTTGGGGAAGGCAAGCCTCCCCCAGTCACCAGCTGTTCCACTTTACATTCTGAACCTTGCGTCACAGAGGAAATAGCCCTGGGCTATGACTGCTATAGTAGACTGAAGTTTGTCTCTCACATTGCTTCCACATCTGCACAGGTGCTGACATCTCTCACAGTTTTTGGATCCTGGTGGAAAGTTCAAGAAAGAAAGAAAGAAAGAAAGAAAGAAAGAAAGAAAGAAAGAAAGAAAGAAAGAAAGAAAGAATTAAAGAATTTTACAAGTGTCCCCCAGTCCCCAGATTGGGGGGGGGGGAGCCCTCTGCATAATTCTCAGAAGCACTCTAGCTAGCCTGTTCATGCAACACATCAAGGGTTATGAATGGGTGAATAGCAACATACATGCCATCCAAAAGGCTCTGCATATCAATCCAAAGTTTGGAACAGAAACTGCACATAGGGAGTGGAGGGAAGCTATGTGAATACAAGTTGGCACAAATCAGGGTGAGGTCAGTGGATGCCAGACCATCTTCCCCTCCCCAGTTGCCATATCTCAAGGTATGTCCTATGAACAGAGTTTTAACATTATTGTACATTCACCATGGTTAGGGACAGATGGCTCTGCCCATTTTGGTTTCTCTCGGTTTCTCTGATTTTCAGGCTTAAGTTCCACTCACCCCATTTCCATTTTTTAAATGCTGCACAGAAAAATCACACGTGTTTTCATGCCTTAATTTGTCTTAATGAACCATTTTTGTATTCAGGGTTTTTTTTTTAATATGCAGGGTATTTATCTGCAAGCCATTCCTGCTAATATAATGCATTTTTGAAGGTTGTTTTCACCAATATGTGCATTTTTGCAGACACATTTGCTTTTCAGTCCTACATCATACATTAGTAGTCTCCAAAGCAACACCTTGAGCATGTGTTTTAAATTAATAAAAATTATAAAGAGCCAGTCATTTCAGATCATCCTCAGGCTTCCTCTGCAAATTGAGCACAACAATGTCCTTAATGGAAAATCAATTAACATCATTTGAAATTGCTACCGTGGTAGTTATGCACACGCTAAAAGCATTTGGCCTAAGACATTTGAGTCAATAAGTATAGAAATGAGAGGATACAAACAGACCTTTAAGAACCTAGGATCCTAGTCAGCTGTCTTATTCCAATTCAGACCACCTAGCCAGGAGTCATTCTCAGCCCTGCCTGCATATGCTAGGGACTGAATTTGGTGCCTTCTGCATGCAAAGCAGGTGTTCTGCATGCTTCTGTAAAAAGTTCTAGGGGGAAAAATGTGTGCAGAAGCCAAAAATAGAGACATGTCATATTTGGCATATGGCAAAAACCCTGATAATGTTTCCAGCACCTGTGCTTTTGTAAAGATTTAACTGTCTTTCCCACATTTTACCCCTTACCCCAGAGTGGTGTTTGGACATTTCAGGACAAAAGCAGCTGACATTTTTTAGATCAGCTTTTGCAGAAGAGTCATTTCATAAATATTTCTGGGAGGCGGCAGAACTCCAGATAACCTGTCTCAGATGTTTCTTCTTGTTAATCAGCATGTAGGTAGGATGACAGCCTCAGCTTTTGTGCGATGTCCTCGGAGCATTTTGAGAAACCCATTGAAGTCAGCATATTTGAGGGCCTGGAGAAGCCCCAAGCCAATGATCACATCAGATAGATCACATCAGCTCAAGTTGCACAATTCAGTTGCACCATCCGCACAATTTTTTTGTTGCTCCATGTAAATATTCGATGAACGTATGCTGAGCCAGACTCAGATTTTAAAATCCACATTTAAAATAAAATATGCATGGAACGATCCCCATTAAAAAACATGACTTTTAAAGCAAACAAGGCTCACTAAATTATATGCCTGAGTAGGCTTGTCAAAACAAAAACAAAAAAAGTTTTCAGCAGGTGTTTAAGACAATACAGGACAGGAGTCTGCTTAAGGGTAATAGGTGGGGAATTCCAGAGCACAAGTGCTTGCCACACTAATAGACCGACTCTTCAGAAATGTGTGACACTGGTAAAAAAAAATTAAGAAATCCACGGATTGAAGTGGTTGAATATGGGGCAAGGTGAATCAATGAATCAATGGTCAGTAGCCACAATGGCTGTGTTCTACCTCTATTGTCAAAGGCATTACACATCTGAATACCAGTTGCTCAAAATCACAGGTGGGCAGAGTGCTGTTGAGCTCATGTCCAGCTTACAGGCCCACCACAGGCATCTGGTTGACCACTGTGAGAACAGGATGCTGGACTAGATGGGCCAGTTGTCTGATCCAGCAAGCTCCTCTTTTGTCTTTATCTTAGGTTCTTAAGTAAACTGGTCCCAAGCCATTATGGGCTTTATATACCTATAGTAAAACCCAGATCTTGGTTTGGTAACAAATTGGCAGCCAGTGGAGCTCTTTCAGGTATCATATGCGGGCAGAATCTAATCAAGTTTCTTTCTCATTCTCTGTGCTTCACCTCCTCTTTGTCTCAGTGTTCATCTCTTATTTTGGATGGAGAAGCAGGGAAAACTGGCCAATGGTGAAAGCTTGCATTTGGGAGGAAATGGAAGCAATCTGCATTTAGTACTGAGGGTGTGAGAGCAGGAGGTATCAGTATTTGCTTGAGCTTTAGAAAGTAAATACGTGCGAGTGACGGAAGCATCTTTGAGCAAGAGGAATGGGAGAGACTCAGCAGCAAGCAAAGATCTGTTCCAGAGCTTTCACAAGGCAAAGGGTTGACTAGGATGTGCCTCATCTTGGAACAATGACCATGTTGCATGGGTTCAGGGTCAGTTACAATAAGTTCAAGACTGCATGAGAGCTTTGTTTCCGTGTGTGAGTAGGGTGGGTGGGTGTTTTGGATCAGGTTAGCCTTATTGATTTTTATGCTGTTGGTGGATTTTTGTCATTGTCTTGTTGGGCTGTGTATGTGATAAAGGGGAGCCATACCGGGGTGAAGGCATCTTCTTCTATTTGTCCCCGTGTCAGTTTCAGTTTATTGCTTAATTTTTCTAGTAGGGCTGTTTCCCATACTATTTGGTACCATTGGTCCATGCATACTCCTGACAGGTCTCTCCAGTGTCTGGTTATGGTGTTTCTGGCTGCTGAAAGTAGGTGGGTTATGAGTTCTTTGTGGTGTAAATGGGCATTATTGTCTTGGAAGATGTTTAGTAGATCACCACAGCCAATCACAAACAAACAACCACACCCTAGGCCAACCCCAACCTCTCTCACCACTAAAGGAACACAAGTGAATAGCACAGAACCTGCACAAGCGACGCTGACACGAAACCCCATATATATTAAGTATAATAGAAACATCACCACTTGACCCCACCCCCATCTCCCCCCCCATTCCCTCTTCTTCTTCCAAATGTCTGCATGAGAGCTGAGAAGCTATTCCAAGCAGTTTTCCACACCAACTCATGCAACTTTAAAGTCAAAACGGATGAACCCACCACATGCATTCTGTCAGAATCCTGCTTTGCCACCCGGGGCTGCAGCTTAGAGCTCACCTCAGATTCCGACAATGCTCTCCACACCTCAGGGAGAGGCAGAAGGGGTCATGGGGAAGACAGAGGGAAGAACTGTCATCTTTTCCAGCTTCCGTCTCCCAATCCTCCTTCTTCCACCGGAGTCTGGCATCCCAGGTTCTACTCCAACCCTGCCAAGGGAGTCGTGCAATTACAGTATGTTAGCATCACCATATGCTTAAATAGATCAAGATTTTGGAAACCTAGTAGAGTGTGTCTATGTAATGCTTCATTTTCATTATCCCCAACATCCCCAAACCAAGCACCTTCTTTAAAAACCAGTAACATGATCCTGTGCTACCTGTTGGTGGATTCTCACATACAAGTGGCCAAATCTCTTTTAACCCCATGGCTGAGACCTTGAATTAAAAACCTCCAAGGCCTCAGACACATCTGGTCATATTGCTTGCTGTTGTTATTTAGAAGTTATTGTTTTTCTGGAAAATAGTGGAAAATCCTGTTGTCACACATACATAGTTATTCAGAATACATTGGTCAATGGCATTAAAAAATAAATACTCATGGTCAGGAATAAAGTTAAGGGGGAAAAGAATGCCTATCATTAAATTGCCCTTTTCGCAATGCTTTCAGGGTATGAGAGGGAGGGAACCATATTCTTTGTGTGGTCATCAGAGCCAATTCTCTTCCAGAAGGCTGTTGAAATGCTGATTTCTCAATAGGTCTGGTCCCTTTGCTTAACAAGAAGTTTGCCTAACCATAGGAGTTTGATGCATTTATTCACACAGATAAAGAAAAAGAAAAATCTGTGTTTGATTTTTCTCAGACGGCATTATTAGCAAGCTGGAAGGCTTCCAGTGACTTTTTCCTTTGGAAGGTCTTTTCAAACATGAATAAAATATGAATTTAATTTTGAATGTTAGAAGTATTTTGCTAGGAAGAATAAAGACGGTGTCCCTTGATGTGCTTAAATAAAAACGGCGATAGATCCATGGATAATGGAAGGATGCTGGCAAAGAGGCAGCCGGAGAAAGAATTCGTGGGAAGCATCAGGTTCAGATTATTTACTTTCTCAAATGCAAGTACATAACTCTCCAAGATCTCTGTGCTGTGTGTATGTATTTCTTTTAACTCCCGAGAGGTGTGAAGTGCCGTGGGTGACAGTGAGATCCTCCTTATAAACATGTCTCATGAGGTCTATATATGTACATGGAAGTTATAACAGATAGCTAATGAATCCATAGGAGGCTGCATTAGTGAATATCCCAGTAAAATAGATGGTGGGAGGCAGAGGAATCCTGCTTGATTGAAGCGCTGTGCTACTGAACTGCAGATGCTTTGTAAACATTTAGGTTCTAAACGTTCTGACCACTCCTGAGAGGAATCCTGGTTCTTCTTCTTCTTCTTCTTCTTCTTCTTCAATACTGGGTTCTTTCCATCATAACAACACTAGACCTGAAGAGAGGATCTAAATCTGCCACATCATATTCCAGTAGCCATTCCGTGAGGAGAAAGGCAAGGTTTCACAAATGTGTACCAGTCAATGCAAAGGAAAAACAGGGCTGAGGAACCTCAGGCCTGAGGGCAATTGTGGCCCTCCACACTTCTCTGTCTGGCCCACACACCTGTCCCCTGGCCACACTATTTGCTAACCTGAGCCCCTAAAGCTCCCAGCTGGGCTGGTGTAGTCTTCTGTTCATTTCAGTCATCTGTCTTGTAGGGATGGGTGTTGAGCAATAGCCCAAGAAGAAGAGTGTCCCTCTGCCCAGATACTTCTTTGAGGTCTCTCATCTTTCTCAGGCTTTCTCTCATGCATTACTCTCATTGGATCATAGCTAGAGGCAGCCAGTCTCTTCCCTGCCTCTCTCAAACATTGGTATTAATTTGTATTTACATACATACATACATAACAAAACATATTCCACAACTGTCTCGGAAAAACCTGGGAGATCCTGTTTCCCACCACAAGAGCATAGTGGGCATTCTGGGCGCCATGCTCTCTCACAATTTGGGGTGTGATCTCACCCCCAAAAAGCACTTTTGGGGGGCTGCAATCTTGCTCTGGTCATGTGACTTGTGCAGTAGCGTGGCACCAGAAGATGGCATCCCAGTTTCCCCCCACGTCACGTTGGAGGGTATGAATTTTACCTTTCCATAGTTCAAACCATGCTGAAGGTGGCTTACAACATGAAAAAGTACATAATTTCAACAATTTACACATAAATCATAATATGATCTAAAATTAAGATACAAAAAAATTATATCAATAACAATAACAACAACCACAAGCCCACCCAACAAACCCCGTAAACAATATTCCAGCCCAAGAGTCTATTCAGCAGCCTCAGCTTTTGTAGGTGGAGTCAGTCCGGGCCCTGCCCTCCTAGGTCAGGTGGAAAAAAGGCCTGCAAGGCAGGTAGCAGGTCTTCCAGGACTCACAGTCAAGGTGGTCTATTCATGTATTTAAGAATGTGAATCCTGCACCTTCCACTTCAAGTAAGCACTCAAAGGAAGCATTCCATTGCACTCATTCTCCTTGATTCCCTTCATGTTTGTTTCAAGAGGACTTCTATAGATCCCACACATGATTATTTCAAGAAACTGAAGCCAGGTCTCTGGAATTTCTGATATCTGAGTTTCTGTGACATCAGTGCAAGTCAGACAGCAGCTAAGGAACATTTGCTGACTAACTCCTAACTGCCAGCCTCTGTTTACTTCAGAATTTGTCCTTTATTTCTCTTTCTTTCTTTCTTTCTTTCTTTCTTTCTTTCTTTCTTTGAGTTCTTTGGCAAAACTAATCTTGGCAATTCTACTTCTGTGTTTTAATTTGACACCTCCTCCATAGCTCTGGCCATTGTAGCTAGTGCCCCAGAACACCATACACTTGGGAAGAGGAGTAAATATATTTTATTGCATGCATGCATATTTCACTATGTAGGCGTGGGATAAGAGACTTCCTTTAAATATTGGCTGTTATGAAAGCTAATAAGAAAACTGGAGAAGATTAAAAATAATTTTCTCCTTGTTCCCAAATATAAAGCATGTGAAAAAGGGAGAAAAATAACCTTCCTTTTAGGAAAAGAAAGAAGAAAGACAAGAAAAAAAGGGCTGAGATAAAGCCAATCTGCCAAGTTTATATTTAGCTGACAGTAGGACTCGTTCTCACTTAATTCCCGGAAGATTTATATAACCTTTTCACTGAACTTTATTTTGAATTTGATGAAACTCAGTGGATTTTGTTTTATTTATACATTTTCTGCCCTTGCAAAACAAAAACCCCAAAAGCCCCTCTTCACCCTGTGACTTGGGTATGGCCAGTTGGTTGGTTGGTTTACTTGGGCTAATTGTGGAAGTCTTGATACATATACTATATGTTGCCAACAGTCTAAATCAATTGCTGAGAGCAAGAAGAAGGGAGAACTGATGTCTTCATGCCTACCTTTTGGGCTTGCTGGAGATATCCGGTGGACCACTGTGGAACCAGGACAACAACATCATTTATAACCCACCCATCTGGCTGGGCTGCCCCAGCCATTCTGGGTGGCTTCCAACATATAAAGAAACATAATAAAACATTACACATTGAAAGGCTTCCCTATACTGGGTTGCCTTCAGATGTCTTCTAAAGGTTATATAGTTACTTGACATCTGATGGGAGGGCGTTCCAGAGGGCAGGCGCCACTACCGAGAAGGCCCTCTGCCTGGTTCCCTGTAGGTTCACTTCTCACAGTGGGGGAACCACCAGAAGTCAATGGTGTGACTGAACTTGGAATGTTGTGCACCATTCTGGCTGCACAACACATATTCACCTGCACATTCACCTCAACAAGGATATTGTAGAGCTGGAAAATCTCAGGAAAGGGCGACTGAAATGATTGTGGAGGTGGGACAACTTTTGCATGAGGAAAGGATACAATATTTAGGATAATTTAGCTTAGCAAAATGGTGAGTAAGGTGGTCATGATAAAAAGGTAAAGGACCCCTGGCTATTATGTCCAGTCATGACCGACTCTGGGGTTGCGGCGCTCATCTTGCTTTATTGGCCGAGGTAGCCGACGTACAGTCATAGGGCCCGTATGACTAAGCTGCTTCTGGCGAACCAGAGCAGCACTCGGAAACGCTGTTTACCCTCCCGGCGGAGCGGTACCTACCGTATTTTTCGCTCTATAACACGCACCTGACCATAACAGGCACATCGTTTTTAGAGGAGGAAAACAAGGGAAAAAACATTCTGAATGAAACAGTGGATGTATCATTTTTGGGCTTCATGCTGTGGCCACAGACATGTGATCTGATGGTGAATTTGGGGTGACCCAATGCCAAAATCCTGAGAATTCCTGTGGATCCATGCTTTGTAACCACGTTTTTGCACCATTGCAGCCCCAGGCAACAGTGGGTGCGTGATTTTTTTGGTGCAGGCTGTAGCCATGGACATGCTATGTGATCTGATGGTGAATTTGGGGTGACCCAATGCAAAGATCCTGAGAATCCCTGTGGATCCATGCTTTGTAACCACGTTTTTGCACCATTGCAGCCCCAGGCAACAGTGGGTGCGTGATTTTGGGGGGGCAGGCTGTAGCCATGGACATGCTATGTGATCTGATGGTGAATTTGGGGTGACCCAATGCAAAGATCCTGAGGATCCATGTGGATCCATGCTTTTTAACCACATTTTTGCACCATTGCAGCCCCAGGCAACAGTGGGTGCGTGATTTTGGGGGGGCAGGCTGTAGCCATGGACATGCTATGTGATCTGATGGTGAATTTGGGGTGACCCAATGCAAAGATCCTGAGGATCCATGTGGATCTATGCTTTGTAACCACATTTTAAGTGGGGAGCGAAGGAAAAACAAAGAAGGGACATTAGAGGGGTGTGCAGAGAAGCAGCTGGCTAAGAATGCAGGAGAGGGATTTAACGGGTTGGAGGAAAGAAAGGCAAAAGTTTCCCCCCACCTAAGCCAGCCATCTCTCTCTCTCTCTCTCTCTCTCTCTCTCTCTCTCTCTCTCTCCTCTCTCTCTCTCTCCCTCCCTCCCCCCCTCTCTCCCTCCCCCCCTCTCTCTCCCTCTCCCCCAGCAGCACCGGAGCTTGCCTGGAGGGGAGGGGCTTTCCCTGCTCTTTGTTCCGTTTCAGCAAACACAGCAACGAAACAGAGGTGGGTGGGCAGTAAGACCCTGAGGCAGAATGCAGGAAAGCAGCCGCTTCCTCTTTTCAGTTTTCCCTTTTCCTTGAAGCGTCACGATTTGATTTTTGCCTGGTTTTTCGGCTCCAGGGACCACACATTCGCTCTATAACACGCACAGACATTTCCCCTTCCTTTTTAGGAGAAAAAATCTGCGTGTTATAGAGGGAAAAATACGGTATTTATCTACGTGCACTTTGACGTGCTTTCGAACTGCTAGGTTGGCAGGAGCAGGGACCGAGCAATGGGAGCTCACCCCGTCGCAGGGATTCGAACCGCCGACCTTCTGATCGGCAAGTCCTAGGCTCTGTGGTTTAACCCACAGCGCCACCCGCAAAAATTGTGCCTGGTGTAGGGAAAATGAGCAGAAAGAAGTTTTTATTTCTCTTTCCTAATTCCATAACCTGAGGCAGTCCAATGAAGCCGAATGCTGGAAGATTCATGGCAAAAGCGTGTACTTCTTCACACAGTGCATAGTTAAACTATGAATTTCATGGCCAAAGGATGATTTATTTATTGCAACATTTATATCCCACACTATGTCTGGGAGCACTGAAATCTGTCTGACACCTAGTAAACGAATCTAATGATGTCTGCATAACTCCTCCTGCACGCCATTTTTAAACCGCTAAAGCTTGAGAGAGAGAGACTTAGAGAGACTTAGAGAGACTCAGTCCTCTTCAAGCATCCACTCTTGGCACACAAGTGCACAGCAAAACATGCACCAGTCCTCCCCACACTGTCCCCATGATGCATGCAGAAGGTCTGGCCTTCAGGGATTGAGAGTCTGAAATAAGCTTTTAAGGGCATTCACACGAATGCACTTAGAAACCTCCTTGTAGTCAGGATTCCGGATGACACAAGGCTGCAGATTCCAGAGAGACCATTAAGCACCCTTCAGACCTGCATGGTAAGGCCTTCATGTGTTTGGAAGGCTTTTTGGACAGCACCATGCCCAACTTTCTCTGCTCTCTCCCTGCCTCCTGGTTTGCTGAGCATCCAGACTGCTGAAGAGTTCTGGAGAGCCTTGCTCAGGACTTTGTGGCATTCTGGTTCCTCCTAATAAAGGGATTACCAGTACCAGCAAGCTGGCATGATACCAAAGGCAGGGAGGCCAAGGAGAATTATTATTGTTAAACTTTGTACAATGCATTTCCCGCCACCTTGTGGGACATCTTTGGGAGAAGAAAAGGCTAAGGAGTAAACCCTATACAAATCTGGAATATAGTCCCCAAGACACTTGGATGACGCCTCTTTCCAGAAACTCCTGAAGCCAAGCTGGTGCCAAATGTATTGCTCTGCTTTCCTTTGAACCACATCAGTGAGATTGGGAGGGGGGGTCTTGTCGTTGGGGCAGCACAGGACCTCCGTACACACTGCCCAGGCTTGCACCCCAGGGAGGTCACGCCAGTGCTGCTAACACAGCCAAAACCGCATAGGAAGCAGCTGTTGCAAGTTACCAATCTTTGCAGCCACAGCAGGTGCTGTGATTCTCCAGCTGTTTGGCTTCATCCCTGGAGGAGCACTCCAGTGTCTCTCAAGACAGAAAGATGCTAAGAAAATATTGAAATTCTGGTGTCAAATTAATGGTTTCTAGGTCTACCTCTGTCAGGAGAGGGAACTTGTGGGGCCCTCCTGATGTTCTTGGATTCCAACTCCAAACCAGCACCCAGGAATGATGGGTGCTGAAGTCCAGCAACACCCAGAGGGCTACAGGTGCCCCACCCTTGGGTTACAGAGAGCTTGAATAGAAAGATCTAGAAAGATGAAACTGCCTTATACAGTGGTACCTCAGGTTACATAAGCTTCAGTTTACATACGCTTCAGGTTACAGACTCCGCTAACCCAGAAATAGTACCTTGGGTTAAGAACTTTGCTTCAGGATGAGAACGGAAATTGTGCTCCTGTGGCACAGCGGCAGCAGGAGGCCCTATTAGCTAAAGTGGTGCTTCAGGTTAAGAACAGTTTCAGGTTAAGAGCAGACCTCTGGAACGGATTAAGTACTTAACCCGAGGTATCACTGTACTGAGTCAAACTATTGGTATATTTAGTCCAGTTTTTATAGGGTTGCCATATTTCGAAAAGTAAAATTCCTGACATCCGCAAAGTGGTTCAGCTTTTTTCCTCTTAGGAAATCACCGAAATTGTTAAGCTTTTTTTTGGGGGGGGGGACCTGACTCAAAACTGGTGGTGATTTAAAGCTTTCGGAGCTGTTTTTGCATCTGGATTTCTCCTGACATTTTGCCGATTCGGCAAAATTTCCCCCTGACGCCATTTTTACACCTGAAAACCAGGACATGCCAGCAACTTTCTTGATGTATGGCAAGCCTAAGTATTTTCTGCTCTCATTGGCAGCAGATCTCAGGGGTGGCCAACTCCCAAGAGACTGCAATCTACTCACAGAGTTAAAAACTAGCAGTGATTACTTTTTGGGGGTTCAGGTCAAAGTTGTTGAGTTTTTTCAGGGAGGAGGTAATATGTTGAGCTTTTTTAAGGGGAGGCACAGTTATTTAGCTTCTTTGGGGGAAGCCAGTGATCTACCAGTGATCTACCGCAGGCATCCAGTGATCTACCTGTTGGACATGCCTGATCTAGGGTATACATTCTTCTCTGGTATCCTTGAGCTGTTGACATGGGGGACTAAATGTGTGATCTTTGGCATGCAAGACATGTGCTCTATCAGTGATCTATGAGTCCCAGACCTCTGGGTTGTTGTTGTTTTACCTACCACATGTCACAGCACAAAGTTTAGGCTATTGTTCTGGCTCCTGAGGACAGGAACTGCTTGGTTTTGCATTTCCTTGCCTTTGGGAGTGTTCAGATGCTTCAGAAAACGCCTGCAGCTACGCACAGCTATGAAATGCTGCCTTCCCAGCTGCCTCCTGAACACTCTGCACCATTTGTTTGCTAGCCCTCCCTGGATCGTTTCCATTCCCTTTTCAAATTATTTCATATGCAAATAGGGCCTTCACGTCGTATCCCATCTAATTATGTGGCATTGTACTGTGTCCAGTTCTGTAAATCTGCCCATTATATTTGAAGCCGATTGTTTGTGCGACATAATCTTGGCTTCTTACTTCGCCTGCAAGTATCGCTTGACAAAAATGAGCAAATTGGATTACATATGCAGCCGCTCCGTTATAATTTGCGGGAATGGCGCTCAGTATTGCCTTCCCTGGCAGCTGATTTTAATCAGGAACTGTTGCACTGCTTATTCACCTTTGCACATCAGTAGCCCATTTGAAATGAATGCATGATATGGCCGGGGCAGACCTCTACACATTAAACCATAAAATGGTCGTAAAAACTAGGGGTTTTTCATAAAATTTATACACCGCCTGATTGTAAATAAAACGGCAACAACCCCTCTAAGTGTTCACATGCTACATCAAAGTGTGTACAATTTGTGCGGTTGTGTATAGAAATTGTTGTACTGTACCCTAATATAATTCAACAACTATAAAATCTGAGTGGATAAAATATGGGACTCTGTTGTAATGGCTAAGTTGGCACATTTTCTCAGATTTCAGGTGGGGGGACAGAAGACATGACAACTATATGATAAGGTGGTACTAGGGCTGCCATGTTTCAAGAAGTAAAAATCCGGACACAAAAGCTGTAGAGCTTTTTTTTTGGGGGGGGGGAATTATTTTCCCCCCAAAAGGTAAAGAGTGATACTCAACACACACTTCCTGGTTTTGTTGGCAAAACCCCCCAGACATTTTGCCATTTTTTTCGAAATTCCCCCGGATGCTAATTTCACTGATTAAATCCGGACATATGGTGACCCTAGGCGGTACTATATATATATATATATATATATATATATATATATATATATATACACACACAGTATACACAAACACAGAGCTGCTTCCAAATCTAAGTTAAGGGTTTCCAATGTTTTAACAATGATTCACTTAAATATCAAAACTAGTCTGATCATATACAGAAAATTAGCTTATTACTGATTCTAAATAAGATACCAGTGAGGGAAATTTGTATAGGAAGACCCTTGCTTTATTTTCATGTTATGTGCTGTTTGATGGATTGAACCTGATAAAACTGTAATATGTTTAGCAATATATGTAACATATATGATGATGATCATACTAATAATATACGAGGTGCACAAATAATTAAATGTACACTCCTTCGCACAAACACTTGTTACATGTGCAGGACACCTTGCACCCGTGTGCAGCAGGACAAGCGAACTAGCCTGCAGTGGTGGCATGCCAAAGTCTGCAGCATGGGTGCTTTGCTTGTTTAGGGGGCAGGTACAACCTCAGTGAAACTTCAAGCGAATACGTTACTGCTTTCGCACTCCCTGAAAACTTCACTAACACTTTAGAATGGAGAAAATGTAGCTCGATAAGATATCACTTAACCACAGCATGCAAAAATGGGCAACTCTTGCTTGTCAGTGAAAGGACCCAAAAAGAAGCCACTACAAACTGAAAGAAAACAGTTGCCAATGACACACTACTTGTGGAATTTCCTTATACCCCCTCTCACCACTTCAACATTGCAGCAGCAGGCCTTTGGTCTAACCATTGTCTGGTTATGCTCGACTCTCTTTTTGTTGTAAATCTTTGTTCTTTGGCAGGAGCAGGGGTAGGGATTGCTAGCAAAGCCACTTAAATAACGCAGACAGAGTCCAAACAGGAAATAAATCCTGATAACACTTTGCTGAGGAAACCGAACAAAGACAGTGTATAATTTGAGGAGAAAGAAACAGAGGTTTGACTTCCTTACTTCCTGTCTTGTACATAGTAGGGAGACATACAAGCAAACCTACAGAGGAAAATCTCCCTCAGTGCTACCCAGGGTGGTCTAATTTTTTATGCCAAGTGAGCCGCAAGACATGGAACCTGTGGGACACACACTGCCTTGACATAAAGGAAGGGGAGGGAGCAAGGCAGAAAATTGACACATTCCCCATCCTAACCCTCATGCTGTCCTCCAAAGTTGGGTAAGTGAGGCACTGGGCTTTGGAAAGGAGGTGCAAAGCTCTGGCAGGATCCTAGAGCCCTCCTACCTCCTTCCCAAAGCTGGGAAAGTTCTAACTTGGTTTTGGGAAGGAGGAAGGTGGACTCTAGTTCAGAGTCCTCATGCCTCCTTCCCAAAGCTCAGAACCTTGCTTACCTGACTTTGGAAAGGCAGCATGGGGACAGGGCTGTGAAGGTTCAAATGTTGTTGAGGGCCACCCAAAAAACGCATCAAGGGCTGCAAACGGTTCTTAGGCTGTGCACTGGACCACCTTGATCTAGCCAAGTAGCTCAACTGCTGCCTCAAGGGAAAGAAGGCTGCTCTGCCTGACTGGTAAGCAGCACCTCCACCACCAGCATCAGTTGGCTAGTTGACTTTGACATTAACAAAATTAACCCTTGAGCTGCAAACTGAATGATCCCTGCTGTTGCACTTTCCCCGTCACCTTGTATGTGCACATGCAATGATCATGCCAAAGTGTGTTTGGTGGCAAACTCTTACACCACAAGCTTCGGGAGTACGAGACATAAGAAACACCCCCGGACAGAATCTGGCCTATTAACTGAGTGAAACATGCATGGATATTATCAGACCAGCACAGCAGCGACTGTAAAAACAGCAAAAACCATGCCCAGAAAGGTCAGTACAATACTGGGAGTTTAGTTTACTCCACTGCAGCACAATACAGCATTTACCCTCCCCTTCTTGTCAGAATCCTTTATTCTTTCACATATCTACTTCTTCATCAATGTTTTACAACACTTCATTCCCCCTCTTGACCTGACATGCCTTGCCTGTGGACTGTTCCAGTCCATTAGAATTACAGGAGTACCCCTGAAGCGTTTGCTGTAATTAAAACTTCTGACAGGCCACCGTCGAGAGGCAAAGACTTCACCTTAACTCTGATCAGCTCAAGCTGATATATAACTTACCCAGAACAAAATGTACTCTCTATGTCTGTATAAAGCAAAATTAAACCTTTTGTGGCAACATTACCTAGTGCTCCGAAGGCTAAGCTTAAAGTAATTGTTGCTAAAGCACTTACAGGTTGACTGTTTATTTATTTATTATTCATTTATTTATTGAATTTATATATCACCCTATACCCAGAGGTCTCAGGGCAGTTTATGCTTGTTGTGTATGTGGATGGGTGTTTTCATTTGCTTGTGAGGGCAAAGAAAACTGTAAGGTTGTGAGTAGTGGCAGGCTGGTGGCTTCTATATTTATTTTATTTTATTGCACAAGATTTCTATACCTCTTAATTTAAAATAAAGAGGCCGTGTTACATAAGGCAATACAAAATATTCCTAATAAAATAGAATCAATAAGCTTTAAAAACGGAAAGACATAATAAAACAATTTGAATATAGATAAAACCGACAGTTTTAGAAACAAATGGGTATTATGGAATTACATGTCTGGGTAGGCTTGCTGAAACAGTAGAGTGAATAACATGAGGCAGGGAGTTCCAGAGTATAGACACTGAGAATACAGAGTGTCTATAGGTAGTTAATGTGGCTCACAGCTATTGTTGGACTGCAACTCCCATAACACCTGACCTTTGGCAATACCGGCAAGGGCTGATGGCCCCAGCCTCTCTGGGCAGCTTCCAACAAATTATGAAACCACAGTAAAACACTGAAGATTAAAAACTTTCCTGTAATATGTTGGCTACCTCTGCTATACTGTGTCACCCAGCCAGCATGCTGATCCCTGCAGTTTATCATAACCCTGAGTGCATGTAGGAAGAAAAAGACTCCCCTCTCCCTATGCCCTCCGTAACCAAGTCAGTCATGGGATAAGAAGTCACCACACAGGATGTGCTCAGCTTCCTTTTGGAAAATAATCGAGGGTTTGTACTCACCAGCTAGTTCCAGAATGAACGGACAATTTGCCCATTTTACTCTGAATTCCATTTTACCTCCACCCCTCAAATGCACAAACAATCTCACAAAGCAGTGACTCAGGTCAAGAAATGGCCGAGACACAGAAAGCAACAACATAAACAACAACCGTGGCATGAAGTGTGAGGGCAACTTTAAACTTTCGTTCTTGTAACTTTTATTTTGGACTATGTGAGCAAGCTGTAATGATTTCCTGAAATCCCACGTCTATGCTCCCATCTTTGGTCAGTGTGAGGGCTGAATTCAGGCCTCCCCCCCGCCCTTATACTACCAGCAGCAGGTGATCAATGTTGCCAGCAGCGACCAAGTTTTCAGCACCTGTATCCATGCCAATCCATGGACCACTGAGCATACAACTATATAGACTAATATAGATCTAACCTATATTAGCTGGATGGCTGCATACACAGGGGAATGTATACAGTGCTTTTTTTCCTTAAAAAATGTTTAGGGGTACTCTCATTTGACTCAAGAAAATCACCATTTTATAGTTCAAATCGGGAAGAATACATACAGTAAATGGACAAAAGTACAAAGATCCACAAAATGTTTAGGGGTATGCGTCCCCTTGCGTCCCCCCAGAAAAAAGCACTGGATGCATACAAAAGTACGTGCCCATCAAATACTAGTGTTTAAGGAACTATGTTTGTGTTCAGTTTCTCTGGTTGCTGTTTGAAGTTAACTATGTGCAAAGGGCAACATAGAACTGTGTAGAGTTCTGCTTATTTCATGCACCTACCGGGTGGAATTCCATGACCGGGTGGGAGGTCAGAAGCAAAACTGGGCAGAGCAATTGATGCGACTCTGTCCTTTGTACAATAGGCTACATTCCTCCCATGCTGAAGTCAGAGGCTGCTATGCTGTTACGCCTATCTCTACAGCCCCCATTCAAAACAAGCGAGATAAATGATTACAGTCCAAGGGCACATTCTAGCCAGGCAAAACCACTTGAGGGGTACAAGGAGCAAGGCCAGGAAGGGAGTGTGGCTTGGGGAGAGCCCTGAAAGCCACATTTGGAACGCCACATTTGAAGCCTTTGAAAACGGGTTGTTGTTGTTTTTAATGTACAGTTTGACTAGCATGTGTATCAGCACCTCCCTGGTGTGCAGAAGCTTGGCAGATAAAAGCATTCCCTGCCACGACGTCTCTGCTGGGGGGAAACGGACATGTGGAACATTTGCCTTTTTGAAAAGTAGCCACGACGGCGGAGAAATCGGCGCTCCCCGCATTCACAGTTGGTGTCTCATAGCGGAGGGGAGGCCAGCAGGAGAAGCGAACTCTTGTTTTGTATACAAATAACATGAAGCCTCGATACACATGCCCTAGTCACATCGACAGCCGCTGCCGGGACCCAGCTGTCCTTCACAATTGTGGCAGAAATTCCAGCTGTGCAAGTTGTTTTGACTCTGGCGCTTTATAAGCAGCAATATTTTCAGTACTCACAAAAGGGTGAAATCTCACGCCGTGGTTGGTGCTAGTTACAGCTTGATTGACTGAAGGCTCAGTGTGATAATGCCACGTATGGAAAGCAGAATATATTAAAATGGCACCTAATCTCAACAGCGCATCAGCTTGCTGTGTGTCTCGGTAGTATAACTGTGTGTTCCGCAACCCCTCCCGCCACCCACCCCCCACTGCTTGCAGACCAAGATGTTAGCACAGTGAGTGTGATGCAGAGCTAATATTGCTTCTCCCTGTGGAATTATGCTGCCTTCATACATCAGCAACTAAGTTGTCAGAATACTTAAAAAAAAAAAAAAACACAACACCCTGCTGATGTAAGTCATAAAATTATTTCATGGGGATTCTCACCTCCCTGATTGAATTGGCTGTGCTGTAAACATGAGCATCCTATAAATTGAAATTTTAAATAAACAAGACTTCAAACTTAGCACATTGAAGTTACTAGCTAAAGAGAGAAAACACTAGCCAGTCTGCTTGTGTATGCTCCTCCTCCTCGTCACCATCTTCTTCTTTTTCTTCATGGCCTGGGAAAAAAAGAATTTTCCATTGCAAAGTTTCACTTCCTGGTCTCGTGAATGCAATTCTACTTGCCACTGGTGATTGGAAAAGTGGTAATTTACATTCCACCTATATACGGTAATTCCAGTATCAATATGTTGTATAACTTGACTGAAATCTTTTTAGTCACACCTGTTGCCTAAAAGAAATGTTTTGGAACACATCCACACCACTCATTCACTTCCCCCTTTGAGGTCTGCAGAAGACAGATGGCCAGAAAATTGTGCAAACTCACTTAAAATGGTTGGCAAAAAATAAAATAAAAAATCTTCTCATCAGCTTTTCTATTTCCCATCTTAGGCTTTCACTCATTAATGGATATCTGAAGAAGTGTGCATGCACACGAAAGCTCATACCTAGAACTAACTTAGTTGGTCTTTAAGGTGCTACTGGAAAGAATTTTTTTATTTTGTTTTGACTCATTAATGGAGTAATCTTAATTCCCTGCCATGGGTGCCACGATTCAGCCACCATAGAATCAACAACTCAGTTTGCCAGAATAGGAACGTTTTAACCCCCTCAGTGGAAAATGGTTAAGCCAAGCAAACCTCACAAAGGCAAACTATGTGATCATCTGAATACAGCCACCGTCAAGAACTGTTCTCTTGTCTCAAGCAAGCACACTTTTAACACTGTCAGGACACAAGAAAACATGTCTCTGTTAGACCTAGCAAGTGTGCAGGCTCTTACGGAAGGAGTCATATGAGAGGGGAAATCAGATTTGTTGCTGAATGCTTGTTTGCTTTTAATAGTGCTGGAGAAGACTCTTGAGAGTCCCATGGACTGCAAGAAGATCAAACCTATCCATTCTTAAGGAAATCAGCCCTGAGTGCTCACTGGAAGGACAGATCCTGAAGCTGAGGGTCCAATACTTTGGCCACTTCATGAGAAGAGAAGACTCCCTGGAAAAGGCCCTGATGTTGGGAAAGATGGAGGGCACAAGGAGAAGAGGATGACAGGGGATGAGATGGTTGGACAGTGTTCTCGAAGCTACCAACATGAGTTTGACCAAACTGTGGGAGGCAGTGGAAGACAGGAGTGCCTGGCATGCTCTGGTCCATGGGGGCACGAAGAGTCGGACACAGCTAAACGACTAAACAACAACATGTAATGTTAGTTGCACTTCAAGTAGGCCGCAGTAGTTGTCACTGGCAGCATGGCAGCGAGGTAGGCGGAGCAAGCCTGACACAGTGCAAACACACTGGAGGGAACACCCAATGGGTTACACAGGTGCATTTGCACCGCACTGACCTCACTGCCATCTTGCATCTTCCCCTCTTCCTCCCAGCAACATTGGTGGTGGCAGGTATGGTAAGCACTGCTGTCTTGCCCTTCTGAGCACTAATGACAGACCCACCAAAATAATTACTTAAGCCCATTGGCATCAATGGATCTTCTGTGGGTAGGCCTCAGCTGGCTCTCACCCAATGTCTCTGTTCTTCGTTCTTCTAAATAGTGATAGCAATAAGGGACAATGGCATGAAGAGAGGAGAGTTTAATCCCCGCTCTACCAAAGTCCTGATGAAAATCAAAGTTCTTCAGACTACTCTCAGTAGTGTAAGAGGTGAGTTGCCATTAGTAGCAACAGACTCTCCTTTCCCAAAGTGAGATGATTTTCACAGAGACTGTGGCTAACAACCATTGTCCTGATCTTGATTGCCCTCCCTTGACAGCTGCAATTTAGAAAAAAGACACGTTGATTCAGTCGCACATTTAATGTCACATCTAATTTAGACCTAACATATAAACAAGATTTTAAAAAATAAATCGTCGGCATTTTATTTAACGGCAATCCTGTCCCACTGACAGATTGTCTTTTCAGAGCTGCCAGTGATCAAACAGCCAAATTACAGTAATACACGACCTGTTACAAATTTGTATGACCTTCCTTAAGGCATTTCTGCTACCTTGTTGCTCTGAGCATGCAATACCCTAGACAAATTCCTTCTGATCAGATGAAGACCTGTGGGTCAGCTTACCTGCCTGCCTCAGACAAATCCACCAAGTGTGGGTAAAATTTGCATGCTATAACTCAGGTTTCCTGCATCTTCTAATGTGCCTGGAGACACCTGACGTGCTTCTATATAGCTTAAGCAGATGTGTGTGCGTGGCCAGCCCCTGAAATGGGCACCACCTGGGAATTCCATACTTGCTACACTGAGCTCGGCGAAGTAGAGCTGAGATAAATTTTAATAAAAGGAAGGAGCATACAACAGCTTCAACATTGCAGGTGTTAAATGTCACCCGCATAAAAAATTTAAATGACCTCTTTTTAAATTAGTACTGAAGGGCTGGGGGAGCTAGTCAATATTTAAAGATGCACTGCCAGCAGTGGATTCAGCTGTTTCCATCCTAAGATGTCTTCCTCACTTTTCTTCCAGGTTTAGATTTGGCATCAGTGGTAGAGCAATTCAATCTCTGGCAGATGCCAGGTTGCTCTGAGAGGTCCTCTTCTCGTTGAAGCCCATTGATTTCAAGGGGTTTGCTGTGAGTAGAGATGGCAGAGAATTCTACTCTAAGAAGACACAGGAGTGAAAATTGCTGCAGTTCATGTGTTCTATGGTCAGGAATAGAAATCAGGCAATCAGTATTTTCTATTGTTGTTTTCTGGTCCACAAATGATAAGTAACTAATGACACACACACACAAACACCCCCCCCCCATTTTTTTGATGTTTCCTTTGCATTTAAATGAATTATATGGAATTACATCATTAATGACATCACTAAGTATGTAATTAATTATGTTGAATTCAACCATAGTGGACAACAAGAAGAATAACGTTATTTTTGACAAAAGCTGAACTGCAGTAGAATGGAAACGGCTCTGATTGTGACAAATACAGATCACAATGGAGATCGCTGCCTTCTTGCATTCCTGTCTCATGACTAGTGATGATATTGCCTTATCTTTTTATTAAGTATTTTAGAGCAGCAACTTCAAAGAAAAACAACAGCAAGCCTCAAACAACAATGATAAGAACAAAGTGGTACATTTTCTTCAAAAAATAAATATAAAAAAGAGTCATACATAAAAGAACTGTCATTAGATGATGTTCTTGAGTATTATGAAGAGAGTATACTTTGATGCTTTTCTTTTCTTTTGAAATAGGAGGGAGGGATATCTGAGTAACTGAAATACATGCAGCTCATGAAAAAATGCCACCCACAACATTTGAAAGCCATACCACGGAAGCCTCAGCACTATTTTAAGTTGCTTGTGGTGTTGTGCAGTCAGAGGGAAATGTGGCAATCTTCCTCCATTAGCACTGAACATCCTGCAGAAATTAAAGGAAATCCTGTGAAAGGGAGAAATGAGTGACAGAAAGGTCATTGCAGGGTTATTGCAAATCAACAATTTGCAAATCAAAAGCACATGATTCTCAAGTAAGTGTACTCAGAAGCAAAGGCTATCAAAATCAACCAGTACTGTGCTGAATATTTAAACTCTTAATATGCACACAAGGAACAAAAGGGTTGTGCTCTTGCTTGCTTTCTGGCACGGTGTGTGAGGAAAACCAGTAGGTATTGTCACTGCTTCCCAGTTAAAGCCAAACTTCCTTCCTCAATAGGATGTTCGGAACCCCCTTTGATGATACAGGCTCATTCACAGACTGCTGCCAAGCTGCCTGAGTTGTCAACCTATTTAAAATGTGGTGATGTCACTGTTTTGATAGAATAAAAGCATAGCAACAAGGTTCATGTTCCAGCCACATAACCAAGGACTCATGATCTGCCTTGCCAAGTCTCAGGCTTCACCCTGAGATTTCAGTTTGGGGGTCCATTTTCAGGGCAATATCAGGGAGTCCTTGAAGAAATGGGCATTATGCAGACTGAGATGTTTATAAATCACCTGGTGGTTTGACTCTCCAAAATGATCAAGGGGGTGGAGAAACTCTTCTCACAGGAAAAAGTTACACCAGTTGGAGCTTTAAGGTTTAAAGCAGGGTTTCCCAAATTTGGGTTTTCAATGGTTTTTGGACTACAACTCCCATCATCCCTAGCTAGCAGGACCAGTGGTCAGGGATGATGGGAACTGTAGTCCAAAACAGCTGGAGACCCAAGTTTGGGAAACCCAGGTTTAGAAAAAAAAGGTGAGTAGGAGAAGACATGATAGAGGTATCTACAGTGCCTAAACTACAGAATTTGCTTGCACAAGATGTAGTAATGGCCAGCAACTTGGATAGCTTCAAAAGAGGATTTGACAAATTTCTGGAGGATAAGGCTATCAGTGGTTACTGTTCATGATGTCTATTCTACCTTTCCTGTCAGCGGCAATATCCTTCTGAAAACTAGTTGCCGGGAATCACAAGTTGGGAGAGAGCTATCGTGCTTAGGTTCTGCTTTGTGGATTTCAGATGGGAATCTGGTTGGCTACTGTGAGAACAGGATGCTGGACTAAATTGGTCATTGACATGATCTAGTAGGCTCTTCTTATGATCTTATGACATCAAAAGGTGTCAAACAAAGGTTGAACAGCCACCAGCTAGATATGCTGTAGCTGCAAATTTCCTGCATCAAGCAGGAGGTTGGGCTCGATGGCAAACAAGGCCTTCCGCCAGCTCCATGATTTCCTGAAAAATGAAAACACATGGTGTGTGTGCTACATTGGGTGATACTGATCTCCACTGGGCATGGCCAGCCAGTGCCCACCTCAAACTATGTGTGTCCTGGACCATATCGCAGAATCCTCTATTAAGGAAAAACAGACAAACTACATTTTCCAGTGCATTTTTGTGTCACTTTTCTTATTGTAAGGAGTCTGGTTTTGGGGGGACGGGAGTTTGTTGCGCAAGACCTCTCAATCAACTTTAATTGTGCAACCAGAATTTGCCAGGATGTGATGGAATCCCACCTGAAAAACAGCAGAAGACTAGAAGACCCCATGTCTCTTAAGTGATTGTTTGCTCATTTGTGCGTTGGATTTATCTGAAACCCACAATTGTTACTATTTTAACTGGCTGACAGATAAAGTTTAGAAGTTGCCATTTCTAACCTCCAAGTTGTCTACACTGCTGCTCTTTCCTTGAATAAATTTTGCTTCGGGAGGAAATACTCAGGCCCTTTTCTGCATCCTCGGGGGAGAATGTGTCAGTTTCAGTTTGCAATTCTCTGTTTTTGCAGTGAATTTCTTTTGACAACTCTCTTTCATTGTTGCCTTGTGCTGGTTTTTGAGAGCTAAATCTTTACTCTACACCACTGTAGCTTTACAGAAGGCTAATGTTAAAACACTATGTTAGTGTTTCCCTAAGATAGTGTCCCAGCCACAAAATGTGTAAATAATAGCACTGAGTATTGCAATAAAGTGTGCTCTGTCTTGTCTTTGGCACATGTTTATTCATTGCATGTCAGATTGACACATTTGTCTCCTTAGCCCATTAGGCAGCTCACCTGTTTGCCATTTCCATCAATTTTTGTGGCATATATTGTGCATATGTTTTCATGGTGGAGTGAAATATGTCCATTAAAGCACAAAGAGATGAAATACGGAGTTATTGACTTCCAAACACAATCTTTGTATGAATACTTGGGTTGGCAAATGTCTCAAATTGTCATAGGTTTGCTTAGTGGGGAAGTTATGATCTTCTCTCTGTGTTGTGAATGTTACTAGTTCAAATAGCAGAGCTTGTTCTCTGAAAACTGCAATTAAATGCTTTGATAGGGCCTGTGTTCATATAGCCTCATCATTTTGACCATTTAGCCTCAGTCGTTCTTGGGAATGAAACAGACTTCTGATGTACCAGCTTAGCTGGTCTTTGAAGACCTATCTAATGTTAATCAACTGATAAAGCAACTAGGTCTTGACTTGCTATATGCAATCAACATACACTGCCATGCTGGTCACATCACAGGCACCAAAATACAGGAGAAGCTCTTACTAAGCTGTTGGAGAGATAGGTTTGGAAGACCTCTCCCATTGTGATTTCTTAACACAGTGGTCATTGCTCCAAGCACGTTTAAACTTGGTTAAATATACATATGCCCTCATCTGCCTTTAATCAAATGTTCTCCACAGAAATACTTAGGCTAGAATAAATCACAGACATTTAGCTTTGCAAATAAGATTTTACTCACAGAGTTTCTGAAGTTACAGCAAAGAAGTCTCCAGATGTTAGCAGTATAACAAAGAAAAATGGTTCCAAACCACTTAAAAAGAAAAGAACTTGGTTTCCTAACATAAATGCTCATACAATCTTTGGGATAACAAAGATGCAGGTTGTAAAAATATCCTTTTCAGGAGATTCAGTTCATTTGGTTTCTCTTTCAGCTGGGAGTCATGGTGCAGCTCCTTGCTTGTTCCAGGAAGCAGAGGCGGGGGGGGGTAGGGGGGAAGCAGCTGCTGGTAACTCACTGGTTACTTGCCCTCAGGGCTTCAGTTAACCCTTTCATGCATGTAAGTGTGAGTCAGTAAATGTATGTGTATTATAACAGTCATCTCCAGGGATAGTGGCATCTCTGCTGAAATTTTAATCGAAGAAGGACATGCTCTCAATTTTTGGGCTTTCACCCTGGAAGCTCATTCCATCCCTGGGCACATAGTTGGCTGCCAGACTTTTGTGCTGAATGACAAAAGCGTAGCTTTCACTAGCGATGCGTCATTGATTCAAAGCTGTGGCCAGAAGTGTGCATGCACACGAAAGCTCATACCAAGAACTAACTTAGTTGGTCTTTAAGGTGCTATTGGAAGGGGGAAAAAATTATTTTGTTTTGGCCAGACTTCCAGTCATCTACAGACCTAGCTGTAGAAGTCTGCATTACCCTGCAGTATCCAGAGCCTAGGGATGTTTATATCAGGGTGGAATGTATTTTATGGACTCTGATCTCTTGGATGGGGAGATGGTCTGCGGAATTTGGGTCAGATTTATGGCTGCCCTTCAGGAAAGAGGGCAGTTTCAAGATTCATGGTGAGGAATGGATTATTGGTTGTAGAAAAGTTGACCACCCCTACATTAGAGCATGGGCTGGCTCATCTGTGTGCATGTGCATCACTTGATAGTTCATCACTGGATGTATCCACTCAGGATTTTGATGATAAACTAAACAGTGCTGCAGACACACCTCTCCTTTTAAACAGCTGTAAAGGATAAGCAGAGAGCCACAGCATGAAAAATGGAACGGTTTTTTTTTCCATATAAGCTAACTCATGTGCATAAAATGAAGTTAAACTCTGTTATAAAATGAAACAAATTGACATATATAGTGAAAGCGATTGTATTTTTTATTTAATTCCATTATGGAGTACAGTACACTGCCATGTAAAATTTATTGCATGCAATTTGCTGCCTGGAAAGCTGACTAGAAGGTGGCCTTCTGCTCCGCTGAGATAATACATCTTCATGCAATAGTTTTACTCAAACGCATCCACTTTTGTAGCCTTTAAAAGCGACAAAACACATTTCTTTGCCTTAGTTGGTGGCATGTTCTTTGGCAAGTGTGACTGAGGGGAAGGAATATCACACAGGCACAGGACAGGACAGGACAACCAACAACCAAGTTTTAAAATATCTATAATATGTAAAAATCCAGCTAAAGTATATAAAACATAGGCCTGGTGACTGGTGCCAGGAAGTGGGTTTCTGCTCCTATACAGTTCTTAGAAAAATCTCAGTGGCTCCTTTGAACACACACAAATTGTACCCCAATAATAACACCACCAGAGCAATGTACCCTGCAAGGATGATGGTGATTCGGAGATCTGCTAGTAGAGCAGAAGCAGGAAAACCTTTTTAGCCCACTATGTTTCCTTCTGGATATCATTCCAAGGGCCAGAGGCAAAAGGAGGTAGAGGAACTCATGTAATTTTTATCTTTGTACAGCTGACTAATTTGCACCCACACTGTTGCTCCTTCTGAACCCCATAGCTGTCAAAGCTGGAGAGAGGCTGGTGAGCAAGCAGGCAAGTTGCAATCATGAAGAGAAGAAGCAGGTCCAGGAGTCTCTTTTCGGTGGGTCCCCTGCTGGAATGTGGACTATCACCAGATGCCTAGCCATGCCCTGCTGACCCTTGATGCGAGCCTCATGTCAGTCACTCTGGGCAAGCGTCAGGTGACAGATGCATCTATTTGAGATGCCATGCATTCCACTCTTAACTTTCCCTCTTATTCCTTTCCCTCTGCATAGTTCCATTGGTGAGAGTCACTTATAATTTTTGTTTCAACGCTGCAAGTTCATGAAAGGGAAATCTTGTAGTTTGTTAGCCCAAGGTTAGGCTTTGGAGAGGGAATACAGATGGACACAATCCAAAAGCCTGAAGTACTTGGTCACATAAGACTTTGAGAGTGAAATACTGGGCCAAGTTCAAGGTGCTGATTTTGGTGTATAAAGCCCCAAACAGCTTGGCACTAGGATACCTGAAAGATAATCTCACCCCTTATATATCCGACTGATTGCTGTGCTCTACAGCTGAGGGCCTCCTGTAGATACCATCATATCAGGATGGCGATTCCACTATTATTTTCCCTTATAAATTGTTGTGAGTTTTGTGAGGTTAGCAAGGGGTCAGCAAATTTGTTCAGCAGGGGGCCAGTCCACTACCCCTCAGACCTTGTGAGGGGGCAGACTATATTTTGAAGTGGAAAAATGAACAAATTCCTATGCCCCACAAATAACCCAGAGTTGCATTTTAAATAGAAGCACACATTCTACTCATGTAAAAACACCAGGCAGGCCCCACAAATAACCCAGAAGTGCATTTTAAATAAAAGGACACATTCTACTCATGTAAAAATACACTGATTCCCAGACCATCTGCGGGTCGGATTTAGAAGGCGATTGGGCCGGATCCGGCCCCTGGGCCTTAGTTTGCCTACCCATGGGTTAGGCTGTATGAGGACCAAGTCCCTTCTAAGTAAGGGAGCAAGTAAGGGTTAAAATCTAATGGAGGAGCTCATTGTTGAATTAGCCAGGCAAGGGCCATAATGCCCCTTAAGGAAGCTGCTGCATGCCAGAAGGCAAATGGGTGGTAGTGAGGACAATAGCCAGTGGGGTGTGAGAGAGAGCTGGCCTAGGAGCAGGCAGAAGCCGAGAGGGAAGAGCCAAGCTTGACTTCTGATTGAAGCCAAGGCTGTGATTATGGGAGAAGCAAAACTTACAGGGGTGTTAATGCTATGAGCCCCTCCATTGTAGGCTCAGATTGTATGGATGTGTAAATAAACTATATATTATAAAGATACCACAGTCTCTGCTGTCCCTCATTCTGAGGAAACCAAATCCTGGGTAAGCATTTGGAACCCCTGGAACATCTCATCCCTCTGAGATTGGGATGGCATGCAACAATATGCATTTTTCTGCACATTTTCCCCAATATATGCATGTTTTACATATTATTTGGTTGGAGAACTGCACCAAAAAAAATTCAGAAAAGTGTGGATTCTGAAGGACAGCTGTGTTTCAGTTCACAAACTAGTTTTCTTAGTAGAAACTGCATTTCTGCATTTCTGAGTAGAACAAGTGGGTTGAAATCTGTGATACAGTCAAAAGTAGCTGCCTCCCCCCATTTAAAAGCACCGTCACTTAACGGTTTGATTTCTTCATCAGCTTTTAATTGTGTGATTATTGTTTGGGGTGCCACTGCAGATTGCCAAGAGGTGCCATTCTTGGTTTAGCTAATGGGCTCTATAGTCAGAACACACTGTTGCTGCCATTTAAAGGCCTTCAAAATGTCACTTCTGGTGTTACCCAAATAAAATAACAAAATCTTAATTTACTCATTAGTTTATCCTGCTATGTTTAAGTTGTCATTCACTTGGAGAATCACAGAATGTACTGTCAGTAGATCCTCTTAATATTCTAATTCTTCAAATCATCTACAGATCGCCTAAGGGCTGTCACGTGGAAGAGGGAGCAAGCTTGCTTTCTGCTGCTACAGAGGGTAGGACCTGAACTACTACTACTACTACTACTACTACTACTACTACTACTACTACTAATTTATTATTTATACCTTGCCCATCTGGATTCAGATTGCAAGAAAGGAGATTCTGACTGCCCTAGGACCCTCTTGATGGCTTTAAAAGAGAATTAGATGATGATGATGATGATTTTATTAAAATTTGTATACCCTCCTATGCCTGTAGGTCTCAGGGCAGTTCACAACACAAGGTTACAACATATGAAGCATAAAATACATAGTAAAAAATAATCAAAACAATTAGCAATACTAATGTATAGACACTCATAAACAATACATTGCCCAACCAAAGCTCCTAAGCAAATACAAAAATCCAAATTAACCTGTAACATTTAACAATTTAAAACAACCCCACCCTCCAAATAAAATAGCACCCATACCCACCCAAGTTAAAACGCCACCACCATTATAACAATAATTAAGGGAGGACAAGTCTATCAATGGCCACGATAGCTAGGTTCCATCAGAGGCAAGGCTCATGGTCCTGCTTCTAGTCAGCCACTATGAGAGCCAGGATGCTGAACTAGATGGGCCATGGGGTTGATCCAGCAGGTTCATCTTCATTTCCACCTCACTCAACTGCACATGCACACAGGAACATAAGAAGAGCCTGCTGGACCAGCCCAATGGCCCATCTAGTCTAGCACCCTTTTCTAAAAGTAGCCAACCAGATGATGATGATGATGATGATGATGATGATGATGATGATTTATTATTATTTCTACCCACCCATCTTGGGCAGCTTCCAACAAAGATTAAAAATACATCAAAATGTCACACACTAAAAACTTCCCTGAACAGAGCTGCCTTCAGATGTCTTCTAAACGTCAGGTTTATCTCTTTGACATCTGGTGGGAGGGCATTCCACAGGGCAGGCGCCACTACCGAGAAGGCCCTCTGCCTGGTTCCCTGTAGCTTTGCTTCTCGCAGTGAGGGAACCGCCAGAAGGCCCTCGGCACTGGACCTCAGCATCCAGGCAGAATGATGGGGGTGGAGACGCTCCTTCAGGTATACTGGGCTGAGGCCGTTTAGGGCTTTAAAGGTCAACACCAACACTTTGAATTGTGCTCAGAAACGCACTGGGAGCCAATGTAGGAAGCCTGCAAGGACGTGAGCATAACAGGAGTCTGCCCATCTGTGATTCCCAGAAACAGATATTCAGAGGCATGCCGACTCTGAAGGCGTAGACATTGTTATGCTCACTCCACTTCTCCACTCATGGGTGGTGAGAAGTTCCAGGGATTGCAGCACTTTCCCAGGCTTCTTTTGTTTTATATAGAGGCCCCTGGATGCTTCTTTAGAAGCATTATGCCATTTTTGACTTTATTTATACACAAACAGAATGAGCACAGGTGGCAGAACAGGCCTTCACAAGTCCTTCTGGATCTATTAAGCCTCTTCTGTCACACGAGACGAGTAAGTCGTTCCTGCTTGTATGTGTGCTTTCTGAAATCAGCACAAACACATGGAATTAGGGACAGCTCTCTCTTTCTCTACCTGCACATACATTACAAAAAATCTTCATTTTGGGGGGGCTCAGCTGCAACCTGAAATAAGATTTTTCCTGGCCAGAAGCTATGTGCAACCGCCTTCTATTTTCTGCTTAGCTATTTTAAAACTTGGCTTAAACATTAGGAAATTGGAAAGTTTAACATTTGTATACATAAAAATTGGCACGTGCATCTCACCGGAGGGAACGGCAGGAACTCTTGCAGAGATGAGCGATGCTTCCAGATGTCACCCCCTTGGACTGACTTTCTGCAGAGAACTTCTTATATCATCGCAGAAGGCAGCAAGAAAACATGCAGCAGTCACAAAATGAGAGATGGCATATATGCCGAAAAGCAGGGCCCCTTGTAAATGATCTGCCACGCAATCAAGCCAGGAATATATATCAAGCCATTTATGTTGTAAAACCTGCCTTGGAATGAAGTCGACTTTGGATGTGGCGTAACGGGTTGCGATTGCGATACGTTTTGCTATATTTCCATCCACCCAGCCCAGCCCTCTGGGAACATGGATTACAACCATCTGTTGACATAGTTCAAATAGGAAAGCTTAGACGTTCTTCTCCCCGACTCCATCTGACGTGTTTTCTTCTTTTTCCATGTCTTCTCATATGCTCTTGGGGATTTTTTTTGGCAGGAATGGTTGGTGGGCGGAGGGCTACTCACCTAACCTCTGGTCACTGTTGCTGTGACTTACTGAGGCACTGGCAGAGGAAGGGGGTTGCGGTGGGTGCAGTCCACCTCGGGTGTCATCCCTGAAAAGGGTGACATCGCCGCGCCACCCACCTGAGACGCTCGCCGTGGGCGGTGCCCCCAGGAACACTTGCCCCGCCCCCGGGGGCACAGAATGTGCACTGCTCCGGGTGCTGGAGCAGCTAGCTCCGCCCTCTGTACTGAGGTGGTAGTGAGGGTGGGGCCATAGCACCATATTGGCTCTGCCAGTGTGTTTGCACCGCATTACAGTCATACCTCGGGCTGAAGTAGCTTCAGGTTAAGTATTATTTTTTTTATTAATTTTCAAATACAAGTTTATATAACCAATATCAAAATTTATCACATAACCTTTTTTTTTTACTTCCCCCAGCTTCTCTGCCAATCTTCCATTTTGTTTATTTATTCACACATTTTCTAATTTTAATATTGCCTTTAAAATATAACCTCCCCAATCTTATTCCCTTTTTTACAATATTCCTCATATTTTCTCAGAACATCTTGAAAACCTACAAGCGTTGTCTGTTCATCACATATACTTTTCAGATAATCTGTAAATTTTCCCCAGTCCTTGGTGAACTTCTGATCTCGCAGGTTAAGTATTTCCGGGTTGTGCTCCAGCGTTACTTCTGGGTTTCGCCGATCGTGCATGAGCAGATGCTCAAAATGATGTCACGCGCATGCATGGAAGTGACGAATCGCGACCCGCGCATGCGCAGACGCGCGCAGTTGCAAGTTATGCTCTACTCAGGATGCGAACAGGGTTCCGGAACAGACCCCGTTCGCATCCAGAGGTACGACTGTATTGTCACTGCATCTTCCTCTTCCCTTAGACCGGGGGACACAGCTGCTGCAAAGCAACCTCCCCAATTTCTAATGAACATCAGGCACCAAAATGTGTGGGGCTGGCCCTGATTATAACCACTCCAGGTGTGTAAAAGGGAATATTGTTGATCCTCTCCTCCCTTTAAGTCTCCACTCTCTGGTTCCGTGCATGACTCAGGATGGCAGTGAATCCAAGAGAACAGGGCTATATATCGCAATATTTGTATTGACTGTGATCTGAGACTTAATGCACTTATAGCTCCTGACTGTCCATTTGTTTTTTAGGGATGCAAAACCTGTCAATTTCAGCTTCTCGTTTTCCCAGTCTTAAAATTTAGTTCTCCATGTATCCACATCAGTTCCTGATATATATCTGAAAGTCCTCCAGAAAATTTATCAAAATTTAAGTGAGGAATCTCTCTGAATATATACATCTGGTTGCAATTTCCTTTAATATGCACATTTTTTTGCAAAGCAGTTTCTCCTAATATGACACAAATTGGGAAAGTTTGCCTTTAAATGTGAACTTAATGCAATTCCCCCCCCCCCCATCCTGATTCCTAGATCAGGCACATGGTTGAATAATATTCTCTACAAGTAAGTTGATGTCTCCCGATTGAGTTTGTTGGGATGCAGATGAACCTGTGGCCCAGAATCCACACAAAGGCTCCATCTTTATTTTATGCAGCCCCAGATGCCTCCTGAAATTTTATTTATTCATTTATTCATAAAGATATTTGTATAACACCGTGTCTACACACACACACACACACACACACACACACACACACAGACAGACAGACAGCAGTTCACAGCAATAGAAGCATTAAACCATTTAATAAAAACCATTTTAAAAAGTTAAAAAGAGACAACAATTAACCATTGTGGAAGGATGTATTCTTAACTGCTTGCACAGGTGTGGCGGAATGGAAGTTTTCATTTAAAAGTTGACACAGAAGGAGGCTGCTAAATCTCTGTTGGCAGAGCATTCCACAGAATTGGGCTAATGACACCAAAGGCTCACCCATCACATCAGAATTCCTTCCCTCCTGTTCATTTTCTCCTTATTTTTCCCTAGCTTTTAAAAGTGCCTTCTTGCTTCTTTCTTTGAAGTTTCAGAACAACTGAGTATGTTGTATGGCTTTAACTTTAGAAAGGTGCTAACAAATAAAATGATTGACTGATTGATTGATTAACAAGATTTTATTTGATTAAAAAACTATTTCCCTGCTGTGTCTGTGTGTCTCTGTGGGTATATCCTTACAAGGCAACGCAGGTGGCATTGTGGTCTAAACCACTGAGCCTCTTGGGCTTGCCAGTCAGAAGGTTGGTGGTTCGAATCCCTGCGACAGGGTGAGCTCCCCTTGCTTTGTTCCATCTCCTGCCAACCTAGTGGTTCGAAAGTACACCAGTGCAAGTAGATAAATAGGTACCGCTGTGGTAGGAAGGTAAACAGTGTTTCCGTGCGCTCTCGTTTCCATCACAGTGTCCTGTTGCGCCAGAAGCAGTTTAGTCATGCTGGCCACATGACCCAGAAATCTGTCTGTGGACAAACGCTGGCTCCCTCGACCTGAAAGTGAGATGAGCGCCACAACCCCATAGTCACCTGTGACTGGACTTAACCATCCAGGGGCCCTGTACCTTACCTTTTTACCTTATATCCTTACAACATAACATGGTTGTATACAACAGCAATGATAAGAAAATATAAAACACCATAAAAGCAGTATAAAATGATTAAAATGATCGGCTGATCATCAGCCTGCCTACATGGAGCTTTCATAGACTTAAGTCCTCTTTGCCAGGAGCATGAAGTAAAATCTTAGTTGGCGGGTATATAATGGAGAAAATTATTGGTGGGCATTGGATGGCAGTGAGATGCAAAAATTACAGCCAGTGAGTAGAGCTTAAACAGATGATAAATGAGAATAATTTTTACCTTTTCCAGTAGTGGGATGGTGATAACTCTCTGATTATACAAGGAACAAGAGCCCTACACGTTGTAAGCCAAGAGAAACTGATTGCTATTGGAGATGCAGAGGTGATCCAATTTTCTAGGAAAGAACATTATACTCAAATGAAATGAATCATCTGTGCAGAATGGCTAAATTTCAGAGTGATAAAAAAATTCCTTCCAGTAGCACCTTAGAGACCAACTGAGTTAGTTCTAGGTATGAGCTTTCGTGTGCATGCACACTTCTTCAGATCTTCAGTATCTTCAGATCTTCAGTATCTGAAGAAGTGTGCATGCACACAAAAGCTCATGCCTAGAACTAACTCAGTTGGTCTCTAAGGTGCTACTGGAAGGAATTTTTTTATTTTGTTTTGACCATGGCAGACCAACACGGCTACCTATCTGTTTCAGAGTGATATTATCTTGATACAAGTCTGTAAACAGGCATGTGTTTGTAAGTTGCTTTGAGTCATTTTGATGAGTAAAGCAACAAAGAAAAAGGAGAAAAGGGGGAGAAAGAAGAAAGAGGAGGAGGAGGAGGAGGAGGAGGAGGAGGAGGAGAATACCCAATATTGCCGAGATGATTGCATTAACACCTGTAGTGGGACAAGGGACTTCTTGCTATAAACAATCTGACAATGCTGTGCTTTTCTGTGCCTCTGCAGCCATTGGTGTTTGGGTCCCTTTTGGACAGATGTTTATGTGAGCCCTTGACACACACACACACACACACACACACACACACACACACACCCCTTTATGCTTGTGATGCAAGAATCTCCTCTGCTAAGTTTCATGGCCTATTATTTCCTATTGTTTTCCAATTACATTTTGATACTTAACCTAAAGCTTAGCTTATGATATTTAACCCAGATCTTCCCCGTTAATCCTATTACGTATTATACAATTAAGCTGCAACATGAGCTCTAAGCCATATCAGTGGGAAACATTTTAACCCTTCAGTTTAATAAGAGTGTAGCCTTTTAAGACTTGGGGACGTGAAATGCGAAGCCCTGTTCAAAGGCTTTCTAATAACTAGTAAGGTTCCAACCTTACAATTAAATGTTGTCTTTATTGTCAAGGAGACGAGCTCTTTGTGGGGAGGCTTGGATGTTTAACAATGGTCTAAGATTAGCTACAGTAAGCTACTCTATTAAATGCCACATAACAGTTGCAACTTTCAGTGAAAGTGCATTTACTACATAGGTGCATCTACTGTTGTTGTTGTTGATTATGATTTTACTATTACTATTATTAAAGGTAAAGGGACTGGACCATTAGGTCCAGTTGTGACCGACTCTGGGGTTGCGGCGCTCATCTCGCTTTATTGGCCGAGGGAGCCGGCGTACAGCTTCCGGGTCATGTGGCCAGCATGACTAAGCTGCTTCTGGCGAACCAGAGCAGTGCACAGAAATGCCGTTTACCTTCCCGCCAGAGCGGTACCTATTTATCTACTTGCACTTTCACGTGCTTTCAAACTGCTAGGTTGGCAGGAGCAGGGACCGAGCAACGGGAGCTCACCCCGTCGCGGGGATTCGAACCACCGACCTTCTGATTGGCAAGTCCTAGGCTCTGTGGTTTAACCCACAGCACCACCCGCATTATTACTATTTATTAAATATAGACACCACTCTTCATCTAAAGATCCCAGGGTGGTTCACAACAAAATCTATCAAGACCTGCTCAATGAATGAATGGAGCTGGGTGAGTGGGATTGACAACCATGCAATGAGCCATGTGCTTGCATAGAGCAAGAGTACCCAGCCTCATGTCCTCCAGATGCTATTGGCCTCTCTGCTCTTGTGCTTTAGTTGTTGGAGTGTTGGACTAAGACCCTGAAGACCAGGGTTTGAATCCACACTTGGTCATAAAGCTCAGTGAGTGACCTTGGGCCAGTCACTGCCTCACAGCCTAACCTACCCCACTGGCTTGTTGTAGGGATTAACTATGGAGATGGAGAGCCATGTATGCTACTTTGAGCTCTCTGGAGGAAAATGGTGGATTACAAGTAAATAAGGTTCCACACTTGTTAAGCAGGGATTCCAGCACTGGCTGCCAATTAGTTTCTGGGCTCCATTCAAAGTGCTGGTTTTGACCTGTAAAGCTTTAAATGGCTCATGACTGCAATTCTTCAAGGACTTCTTCTCCCCATATGAAGTAACCCAGATGCTGCAATAATCATCTGAGGCTCTCCTCCAGAGGTCCAGAGGATGGCAACACAACAACAGGCCTTGCCTGTGGTGGTTCCCTGTTTGTGGAATGCTCTCCCCAGAAAGGCTCGCCTGGTGCCTTCATTACATATCTTTAGGCACCGGTTGAAAACATTTCTCTATAACCAGGGTTTTGTTGATTAACATTCTATGTCCTTTTGGGAGGCATATAAATAATAAAATATTATTATAGTATTATTGTTGTTGTTGTGGGAAGGGAGTTATTGGTTTGTGTTTGTGCTTGTGCTTGTGCTTGTTATGTATTTTGTGTTCTCATTTTGTATTTTTATGTTGTGAACCACCCTAGGATCTTCAGATGAAGGGCAGTAAACAAATTGGATATAACAACAACAACAACAACAACAACAACAACAACAACAACAACAATAGAATCTGAGGCAAGGAGACCTGATTTTTGTCAGGACCATGACCAGGTGGTTGAGTGGGAAGGAAACATTCCCTTCTCATACCCTGCAGCTCTGTTGCTGCTTGGATCTCTGCAGCTGCTCTTTTACATTTTAAAAGACATGAACATTAATTGCATTCCCCCAATTAACCTCATGTCTACTTCAGGATTTTTCCTGCTGCTTGCTGCTAAGAATACACACACATTTGTGAATCAGAGGTTGGAAGTCTGTTCCCGACGGAAGATCATGCTAGGAACCAATCGTGAACTGAAGGGAGAAGGCTAATTTGCCAATTTGCCAATCACTTTAAACAGAATAATAGAATTGTAGAGTTGGAAGGGACGCGGGGGTCATCTAGTCCAACCCCCTGTAATGCGGGAATCTTAACTAAAGCAACGATGACAGGTGGCCAGCCAACCTCTTCTTAAAAGCCTCCAAGGAAGGAGAGTGAGAAATTAATGCATTCATAGTTTTGACCAGTGGTGGAGCATCCGCTTTGCTGCAGAAGGTCCCAGCTTCAGTCTCCACCTTCTCCAGTTGAGGTTGGGAGAAATCCTGGAGAGTTGCTGCCAGTCAGTGTAAGCTGTAGTGACCTAGATGGAGCCGTGGTCTGACTCGAGATAAGGCAGCTACCTATGCTCTTATCTGTCCTGCCATATGGGTGCTTTCATCTGGTTAAAGCCCTGGAATTTTCAGCCTGTTGCAAATGGTCAAGAGCATGGGTAGGCGAACTAAGGCCCGGGGGCCGGATCCTGCCCTAGCGCCCTCTAAATCCTGCCTGTGGATGGTCCAGGAATCAGCTTGTTTTTACATGAGTAGAATGTGTCCTTTTATTTAAAATGCATCTCTGGGTGGTTTGGGGGGCTGCCTGGTGTTTTTACATGGGTAGAATGTGTGCTTTTATTCAAAATCCATCTCTGGGTTATTTGTGGGGCATAGGAATTCGTTCAATATTTTTTTCAAAATATACCCTGGCCCTCCACAAGGTCTGAGGGACAGTGGACCGGCCCCCTGCTGAAAAAGTTTGCTGACCCCTGGTCAAGAGCCTTGCTTATTTTTATTTTTTGAAATCTTTTTTATTTGGTTTTACAAATACAAAGTTATAAAAACCCAAATATCTATCCATATGCAGAGATTCCTCCAAAGCTCGGGACTTCCCCCTACCCCCTCCTTGGGGTCCCATTTTGAACATTTAGAACTGCATATTCTTCCATACTCTAACTTTTATATCAGTCCATATTATCCATGGTGATTGTTAAACTACAAGCGAAATCAAAATCCTGCCAACGTTTCCATTTGCTTCGGCAAAGTCCATCAGCTTGGTTTGACATTCCTCCCTGGCAGGGACCTTGTCTTCTTTCCATCTCTCCATCTCTACTTCTTATTTTTATTAAGAATCCGGTTTAACCTTTATCTGAATATTAATTTTATTAATCTTAATATTAATTTTATTAATATTCAGATAAAGGTTAAACCGGATTCTGCGAAATGCAATCTTATCAAACAATAGACATAGTCCATATACAATTATAGATCACTGTTGAACAAATACAGACATCAAATACTGTAAAAACCAGACTAAATAAACTGCAGGTATGTGAATGCATGGAAGGTAGCGACTAGAACAATTTAAACAAGACAAGGTTGCAAAACATGAACTCTATTATACCAAAGGAAAGGAATTAGCAGGGGTCAGCAAACTTTTTCAGCAAGGGGCCGGTCCACTGTCCCTCAGACCTTGTGGAGGGCCGGACTATATTTTGAAGGGGGAAAAAAATGAATGAATTCCTATGCCCCACAAATAACCCAGAGATGCATTTTAAATAAAAGCACACTTTCTACTCATGCAAAAACACACTGATTCCCGGACCATCCGTGGGCCGGATTTAGAAGGCAATTGGGCCGGATCTGGCCCCCGGGCCTTAGTTTGCCTACCCATGAATTAAAGCAGTGGTGTCTAAACTTTTTTCAAAGAGGGCCAGATTTGATGAAGTGAAGGGCTGTGAGGGCCAACCAAAGTTGTTAACCTTTTTTTAGGCTGGATTAGGCCCCCAAAATGGACTTTGGACATGCCTGAATTAAAGTATTCAAATACCCTGTGTCACTATATTCATTCATCAGTCATATTCATTGATAAGCCAAGGGGCCATGTCCGTCCTTGCTTACAAATGAAATGAAGTCAGACCAAAAAGGTACACAATTGACCTTTATAGTCTTTTTATATTCTAAGAGTCATGTACCACTTAGCTGCTGCATTATGAAAAGGGGGTTCCCCCCCCCCACACACATTGCTGGCGAAGTATCTTAAGTTAATGCTAGCCTTGGCATCTAAAATGTCAAGAAACATCTCTTCCAAACCATAGGGGTTCAAAACAAAATGCATTCCTATATCTGTTTACCTGTATGAAGCTCCATTGAGCTTGGCGGAGCTTACCTCTGAGTAGACATGTACTGGGTTACACAGCAAGACAGTCTTTGAGGACACAGTTATGCTTTCAAATGTCGTTTTGCAAATCATGAGGACCAAAAACTTGCTTTTAAACATAAAGTGTTCACAACTGGAATATAAGGAACTGCGCCCAATGGCGAGGTTGCCCCTGCCTTGGTTTGGTAATCGCCTATCATCATGCCCCCACCCATGTTAATAAATAATCACATGATGGGAATTTTGTACTTAGATTTGGACTCCTTGCTGAATAAAATCACCTGAAGGCTGTGAGTCATGAAGGCTGCTGCCTGCAAGGCTTTTTCCCCACCTGGCCAAGGGGGTGAGATCCAGACTCAACAGCTCTACTAAAGAGGCTCCAGAGGGACATCGCTATGCCTGAAAAGAAATCCTAATTACTGGATTCTTTTGCCCCATCTTTTTGTGCCTGCCAAACAGCCATGTCATGCTTATAATATTTTATTCTCTTGTTAATTATGCTTTTTTAAATGTGCATTTCATATTTGCAATGTTTTCTTTTGGTTAACTTTGTTTGTGTTAAATGTGTATTCTGTAGTTGACCTCCTTTGCAATGTTTCATTTTGAAATCTTTGAGATGGCATGTTGGTTTCCCGTGAATTGTGTTGCTTTGACTGTGTACTTTATATTTGACTTCCTTCAGAAATGTTTGATTCTGCATTGTTTTATTGATGTTTGATATGCAGTAAACCGCCTTGAGATTTTTCTGAAAAATCTAAAGCAGTATAGATATGAAATAATAAAAAATAATAATAATAAAGATTCATGCCATTCATTAGAGAGAATTATCTGTAGTCATTAATACTTTTGCTATTAATCATTTGGAACAAACTGCGGCAGCAAATGTTCTCACTTTTGAACGTTTCTGGGAATTCTAAAACTAGCATATTAAAATCACAGGTTGCATATTTATCGGTGACCTGAGTGCACCATAAGCATGCAATTATTACTTAAGTCTGGTAATAGTGATTCTCTCTCTGGTCAGCAATATGGAGCGCCTTCAGTTTGTGTTGCTTCATCTTTCAAGTGTCACCTTTTGGTTCCACAACCTGATTTTTACGGGGGGTGGAGAATAAGAAAAGGGCTTCTATAAAGAGAGACAGAGAGGTTGTAATTATGAATGTATTAAGTTTGATAATAAAGTCTCCAAACTCATTAAAAAAGAGTTGCCGTGGCAACCTGTACAACACATTCCCACCCACATTACATCTAGCTAATAACGTGCAAAGGATGTTTCTGGAGGAGGAATATAAGTTAAATGAAAAGGAGCAAACTGGCACTAGCTTCCTAGGCTGCTATTTTTACCCGAGGTCCTTAAATAATAGTGTGTTGTCCCTGTTTAAGAAAATAAAATAAAATGGCATGTATGGGGAATGAAGAAAATAAATATGGCCATGTATTCGTTTGTCTCAATTATCAATCTTCATGTTTTGATCTCTTTTTGTAAGTGATTATTATAGGGTTTCCAAAAAAAAGCTTTCATTTTCAAAAGCTGAAGGAATTTTTGGGCAAACAAGATTCTGCCCCCACCCCCCTAAAATTAAAAAAATAAAACAAGAAAAGCATTCTAACTGCATATGAAAGTTTGGGCAGCCTGATCTTCTTTATCCTGCTAGGCTGGCTATTATTTATTGATTTATTGATTTATTCACCACTTAATGCTAAAATGGCTTCCAAGTCATTTGCAAAGTATGAAAGCCAGTCATGCAAACATTAAAATATAAACATCCATAATGAAATGAAATTAAACGACTGCATCATGGCTCTGCCAGTGCTACTTTAGTGCAGATGCCATCTCATTTCTCTTCCCAGCAGAAAGCAGGAACCAAAACAATATTGGTAGTAGAAATAGTTACAGGTAGGTAGCCATGTTGGTCTGCCATAGTCAAAACAAAATAATAATAATTAATAATAATAATAAAATTCCTTCCAGTAGCACCTTAGAGACCAACTAAGTTTGTTACTGGTATGAGCTTTCGTGTGCTACTGGAAGGTATTTTTTATTATTATTTTGGTAGTAGAAATGTTAGACATGTAGCTGCGGTTGTTGTGGATTAAATTTGTGTCCTGCCAAAGGAGGCCAGGGTGGCAAGCAATAAAACAATAGAAACATTTAAAAAAATAAATACAGATGCAGACTAGATCCTGTCTAACTTTTAACAGGGGGGGAATTTCGAAGGATGGGTGCCATAACATTAAAGCCTTGATTCCTACCTTGTGTGGAATGGACTTCCTGATAAGAAGGTATCTGAAGATGCCCTCAGTTGTAGAGTGCAGTGATTTGTTTGGTAGGGTTGCCATGTGACCTCTTTTTCCAGGACACGTCCTGTTCTCAATACATGCTTATATCAATTGATATCTACTTTGGGGGAGGATGTGAGTTCTGCATATTTTATATATATGATTGATAATTCCATGAAGATCTGTCTTCCTCGGTCTAGTGTTTGAGGTGCTTTCTGGTCCTCTTTGCATCTTACTTTTGGTTTGGTTTACTTCTATTACAATCAAAATATAATTACAAAAACACAGTTTACTTCTATTACAATTAAATTAAAATATAATTACAAAACACAGTGAAAATCATAGGGAGATTTTCGATGTACACCTAAAATGTAAAGTGTCTGGGACAGGTAGTTGCTGAGAGCAGGGTGTCAGGTTTGGTGCCCTGGTTGTAGTCTATGCATCTGACAAATTCTTGTGCACCTGTGCAAAGCTAGTTGCCAGAGACTCTGATGAGCAAAAGCAGATCTCTGCTCTCCCGTCAGCTCTGCCAAATGTCTCAGATACTGGAGACACTTTTTCTTCTCTTTCTTAGAAACCTTTGTGCCATTCTGCCTCCTCTTCAAAGTACAGAACATTCGCAATGCAGCGCTGATTAATTAGAATCGGTGATCTTGAAAATCATAATGAGGAGACTGTAGGCTGCAAGGCTGAAAGCATTCTTCCCAAATGCCCCTTACTTTCACAAGGATTAATCACACAGATGCTACATGGCTGGAAGCAGACAGACTGTATCTTAAATATGTTACAGGGAGGGAAAAGCCTGAATACAAGATTCTTCTACATTTGGCTCATAGGATAAGCAGGGGAGGCAGTGCAAAAGGCCGACTACCTGCCAGTGAACATAAGAAGCTTGGTTTCCACTTCTGTGTTGGTGGGGAGTGTCAAAAGAGGGCATCAGTTTCCATAAAATGTGTATATTCAAATGCAGAAATAATTACTATAATTTAAAATGGGAATTCAATCATTAAAGTGGCCTGTGTTCCTGCACAATCTGCTGTCGATGCCGGGGTGGAGGAAGGGGCATGTGGTGGGGGTGGGTCGCCCCAGGTGTCACCACTGAGGGGGGGGTCACAAAATGCCGGGTGGCACTCACTGCGGGGCCTGCAGTGCGCCCAGGCCATGCATTTCTCCTGGGTGTGTCGCAGTGGCTTGGGCGCCCACAAGCTCTGTGCTGCCCCAAACAGTCCACCCGCCACCTCCCCCTCAGCTGTAGGTTGGCTGAGAGGGAGGAGGCAGGAAGATTCCTCAGAAGTCCCACAGAGCGTCCTGCCCTGGTTGGCTCCGCCCTGCTGGTGGCTGGCCCTGCCCAAGGGTGCAGGGCACGCATGCCACTCCAGGCACCTGATTGGCTTGCTCCGCCACTGTGTAGATGGGCAACTTCAAGGTCCCTGCTGCTCTCCTTTTTTATCATCCTTTAAAGGGGACTTAGACCAGGCAGGCTTACAAATAGAGGACTGTTCTCTGCAAAGTAGGAAACCTGGCCAACCTGAGAGAAGGGCCACTTAACACTCTGTCCTATTCAGGTAGATGGTGTGTGGCTGTGGTTGTGGAGTTCACAGATGCTTGGCTGTTTGAGCTCTTGGTGTCCATATCTACGTGAAATTTGGCAGCAATGGCTTCAGGTAGTTCAGCTTAAAGGCAGGTCATTAGCTAGAGGTGAGATATAGTAGGATGTCATGAGAAAACAGCCAGGGGAACATGGGACTCTCTAGCAGGACAGATGTTTTGTTTGCCATGAATGTTGAGAAGGAGGCCTCCACTCACTGCTTTCTCAATGTTGACAGTGCACAAGGGCATCGTGGGAAAGGCAGAGCACAAGCAACAGGCCCCAGGTTAATTTCCTGGCATCTCAAGGTAGGGCTACAAAAGGCCCCTCTCAGAAACCCTAGAGAATCTGAAATGCTTCCAGTCTCTGTAGACAATACTGAGTTAGATAGACCAATGGCGTGATTTGGTATAAGTCAACTTTCTATGCTCCAGTTCTATGGTATGTTCACAAAGAGTCAACCTCTTTTGGGCAGAATGTTTTTGCATTCCTAGGGGGAGCATGATGGCCAGGGCTAGGGAAAATTGTTGCCTTCTACTGCATGACAATAAAGGAGAGTGCTCTCCTGCCATTTCCTTTCCCACAAGCTTCAGGGAGTGCTGAAGCCAGCTACTGGATGGTCCAAGCGCATGGTAGTTAACTTTGTTGACATCAGGAATTTGCTGATTCCTGAAATACCCCACCATCACCCCACTTGAATGAATGCAATCTCTTTTCTTACCACTTCAGCTTGCAAGGGGAAGAAGACTGCTTCTTAAACAGTTTCAGTACTATGATAAAACTTTAACCATCTCCTTATTATCCACACACCAGGATGAAAAGTCAGATTAATCAACAAAAGGCAATATGCCTTATGGCTCATCCCCCAAACTGGCCCATCAGTGGAAAGGAACAACAGAATGTTGTTTGCTGCATGTGACAGCAAGTTGGGCTGGGCATTACATGGGTGATATTTGGCCTTTGTACACCTCCTTCTTTTCTCCTGAGCTCCAATCCCAAGTTCCTCTTTTATGGCAAACTATTGCTGTTGCGTCAGAACTACAGAAAACCACTATTTGCACCGTTTGGATGGAATGGAAAACTCTGGTTTTCCGCTAGACAATAAATCTTTCCATAAGAGAGGAAGAGGAAGTCCATATAGTTCACTTGTATGATATATCTGAAGAGGGCCCATGTCTGGATGGCAGCTTTTGGCACTGTCAATTCTTTTTTGCAATAATGTGACCTCAAATTCAGTGGTGGAATTTTCCATCCATGCTCCCTATTTGGACAAGTGATGCACTGAATCAGCAAGCTGTACACTCAAGAAGTGCATTTGAGGAGAAACCCTAGCTCAATGATAGAGCTTAAACCCTTGGCATCTCCAGTTTAAAGGATTAGGTAGAGGATAACGAAAAAGACCTCTGCTCGAGACCCTAAAGAGCTGCCTGCTACCAATCAGAGCAGAAAATACCGAGTTAGAAGAACAAAGAGTCGGACCTGGCTTAAGACAGCTTCCTAGGAAATTTCCCATCTGGAATTGCCTGTTGCACAGCTTCCAGACAAACACATACTACCCAGAACCCATGAGGCCAATTATTTTCAATACTCCCTGCTTCTCCTTTCACCTGTTTTAAGCCAGGGCTTCCTATCTGTAGCAAAACTGAAAATTTTGGAGTGGAAAACATAGTGTGGGGGGGTTGTCTTTTTGTCCCCAGAATAATCTTTGCTCAGGGGGAAAAGTTAGATAACTGAACAACTAATTAACAGGAGAAGGCAACGAAAGTAAATATTGACCTAAGGAAGTTGCTGTCTGCATCAACAACAACAGAAGCTGCTTCACCTTGAATCCAGGGGCAAAACTAGGCTTTATTTCATCCAGGTCAAAGACCCAGTTTGGCACACACCCCCATGCACATTTGCGTACACACACAGAGAGAGAGAGAGAGAGAGAGAGAGAGAGAGAGAGAGTGTGTGTGTGTGTGTGTGTGTGTCTGGGAGCCTCAATGATCCCCCTCTGGAGGCTCCACCTGGGACAAAAAACCTATCTAGCCCTGCCCTCATAGCTACAGCACTGCCTGAATCAGACCATTATTGGTCCACCTAGTTTAGTATTTTATACACTGATTGCTAGCAGTTTCCCAGATTTCAGATGGGTCTTTTTCTCAATGGGCTAAGTATGGAACTTAAGACTTTTTGCATGCAAAACATGTGCTTCACCAATAATTTATAGCCTCTCCCCTGATCAAGAGCCAGAATGTGGAGGAAATCTGAGAAAACTACAGTAGCACCTGCACGCTTTCTTGGAAGTAATTCAATTCAGCTAGTTCAATTCAAGAGAACTTACTAAACAACATCCACAGGATTCAGCTGCATTGGGTTTAAAATGAATGAATGTAGGTGGTTTAAGGGAACCAAATGTATCTGTGCTGTATACATAAATACCAACAATGCCAGATTTTTCATCACTCACCACTCGATGGATTGCTACTGAATTGCATTTGAGCTGGTGTGAGGGTGACATGAATGTTTAGTATATGGTGGCTATGCTACCACCAAGAATGCCATGGTCCTCAAGTGTGGACATCCATTTGTAAACAAACTCTATTTCCAGTTCTGCAAATGCACATAGCCAATATCTGTTTACACCCAACAAAGATTCTAAAGTAGAAAACAATGTCTCTAATATAACTAATGATATTTCACAAGACTATTATGGACAACAGGATAGGCAAGTATCTTGTTTATTTCTAAACAACAATGTCTATTGGTAAACATATTAATGATGCTTTGAATCTCTTAGTGTTGCCCCACCATCTGTTGCCTCCTGGTTTTTACATCGATATATTGGTCCCCATCCTGTGCTACTAATTATTAGGACACCATTCTTGGCTGTGCCAGGAAAGGTTGACATATTGTGTTTATCCAGGATGTTTTTGGTAAAGTGTGGAATAATTATGTCGACGTTACATTGGCCCAATTGAGGAAGTGTTTCCTGTCCAAATTCAGTCAGCTGTGATTGTTGAAAAAAGGAAAAGGGCAGCACCTTATTCAAGTTCTTTTTGTTATATGGCTTCATAGCAGAAAATGCTATTTGCAAGCCATTCCAAATTGGTAGCAGAAGCTACTTGGATTCAACACATTACCAAATTTTAATTAATTGCTAATTAAATGAACACATTAAGAGCTGCCACAGAGAATGCCCTTTCCTGGGCTTCACACTGACATCTCAATAATCCGGGGCAACTAGAACTACCAAGAGGGCTCCCTCTGCTGATATTAACACCCAAAATGGCCAGTAGGGAAGGAGGCAATTTTTAATACATTTATCTTTATTAAAGATTTATTTATCATTTATCTTTCTTAATCATCTATTAACCAAGTCCTCTAGGTGGTGCGCAACAATTCAATCACAAAATGGAAACACAGTAACCTAGTGAATATACCAGCACTAAAAAAGATAAAGAAAAACCACTAATAAATTAAGGCCCTGCAATACATCCATAAAGTAAACACAAATGATTGTTCAAACGCTGTTAGAGTTCAGAGGTTAATTTGTTTGCTAATAGAAACATGGACATATTACGGTAGTTATGTGATTGCTATTTAAATGTTTTTAGATGTCTTTTAAATTGTTCTTTAAAGTTTTAAATATGTATCGCATTGAATAAATAAATATGCATTGTACCTGAAAAGTTTTAAATATGCTTTTAACATTTTGATGTTTCCCACCTTAGGAAGGGCAGGATAAATAAATAGATGAATGAATAAATCTGCTTTTCAACGCCGTAATAGAGCACATTGAAAATCTGAACTTGAACAGTCAATTACAAAGCTGTATTATGTTGCTGCTACTTTTCCTAGTGTTAACAGTATGCATTCACTCACAAGCGGACACCAGATACATGCCCATCAGCCATGAGCCCAAATCGAAAACCAGGGTAGCACCTCTGCTCTGTGCTGGCAAGCAAAATCAAAGCCTCCCTTTCTTGTCTCAGCCTAACTGGAATGAAATGTTCTGACACAATTTGTACTCCGCTACAGCAAGTCACCAGACAAGAGTATCACTTTCTGTGTGGGAGAGAAATGCCTCATTGAACTGGGTGTTAGCCTGAACACGGCCTGAAACAACAGGGCCTGAGACCACAAACTTGTCAGTCAGAATGCAAATGAATCAGGGTGACAAGAAAGCCACTTTCCATGGTGAAGGAGTTGGGCTTCCAGGAGAAGAATTGTGAATGCGCTGCCTCTTGGTTCATGGCATGCTGGCTGGCAGTAACAGTTAGTTCTGAACAGCAGTCTCCTCCCAGTTGTCAACAGCAGCAGCAAAAAGAGTGATTGTCCAAAGGGATTAGATCTTTTTCAGTCGTAGGCCACATTCACACCATAGTACTATGATGCCCCTTTTCATGGCTTCCCCCAAGGAATTCTGGGAGCTGTGATTTGTGAAGGGTGCTGAGAGTTGTGAGGAGACCCTTCACAGAGCTAAAATTGTCAGAGTGGTTTAGCAGCCAATACCTCTTCCCAGTGAACTCTGGAAACAATAGTTCTGTGAGAGGAAAGTAAGGCTCTCATGGGAGAGGGGGCATGATTGCTTAAAGAGATATCACAGTGCTTTGAATGTATAGTGTGGCTTATTGCCTTAATTAACTGAATATAACGTCGTTCTCAGGCTATTTAATGATCAGATTTGGTACTGGGATGTCAGTCTACTAGATTTAGCAGTGATTACTTCCAGGTAAATGAGCGTCAGATTGCAGACTTGGCAGATATTACACATGCCAAGCGAAATTTTGTCATCGTTCTTGAGAGCAGCTTTTCAGACATACGGCCTGCAGAATAAACCTGTCGTGAACAGGGACAGACAGATGGCAGTTCAGGATCTACTGCTAGATCTCTGGAAGATCTGAAGTAGATCAGCTGGGAATTCTAACTCTCAATTGTTTAACAATGGTAGCAACAGTTACTACAGGAGCCCAGATTTAACACAGTCTATAGCACAGTAGAACAAAGGTCCGTATAGTTAAAGCTATGGTTTTCCCAGTAGTGATGTATGGAAGTGAGAGCTGGACCATAAAGAAGGCTGATCGCCGAAGAATTGATGCTTTTGAATTATGGTGCTGGAGGAGACTCTTGAGAGTCCCATGGACTGCAAGAAGATCAAACCTATCCATTCTTAAGGAAATCAGCCCTGAGTGCTCACTGGAAGGACGGATTGTGAAGCTGAGGCTCCAATACTTTGGCCACCTCATGAGAAGAGAAGACTCCGGAGGCCTGTTCACAACATGAAAGGAACGCAATCTGCAGTGGCGTGTCTGTGCACACGCGGGTTGCGATTCACCGCTTCTGCGCATGCTCGTGACCTCATTTTGTGCGGTTCTGCACATGCGCAAGCAGCAAAACCCAGAAGTAACTCTTTCTGGTACTTCCGGGTGACCGCGGGATGCAACCTGAAAAAACGTAACATGAAGCAAACGTAACATGAGGTATGACTGTATTTTTTCCCACAGTGGCCAATGAGATGCCTCTAGAAATCCCGCAATGACCGCTCCCCGCCTAAAACGGGGGGCGCCCTTTGCGTGGACGCATGCAGCCCCTAGATCTGGAGCGGCTCCAACAGCATAGGCTTGGCTTTGCCTTCCCTCAGGTGGGATACCTGGAGGTCTCCGCCTACCTCAGTCAGTTGTCCAATCCCACCTGGGGGAAGCGTTGCCAAGGAGACCAGGCCAGGTAGGGGAGGGATTACCTGCCCACACAATAGAGGGAGGATCTTACCTGGGAATCCTCACTTGGCTCCAGAGCTTCTCCCACCCTACCCACCCTCAGTTAATGTCTTATTTTGCAGGTTAACTTTTCTTCACAGGTTTTGCAGGTTAACTTTTCTTCACAGGTCTGCGGGCGCTGCTACGTTAAGGTCGCTGTTAAAGGGCCGGAAAGGAATTTCCCTGCATTGGCAGGTTTCGCCTTTCCTGTAGCAAAACGTCACAACTTTGGCGGTATCAGGCCTTGGGAGGAATCCTTTAGTCCATCTTCCTCTTTGCGGCGGCGATACCAGGGTTCCCCGTTAAAGGGGTTTCTGAAGGGAGGCTTTGACCATACGCCGAAAGGTCATCATTGCTCTCCCCTGCGGCGGCGGCGTAACGGGGGCGGCTATCTCTGCTTGAACATATGTTCTCCAGAGCCGGCCCATCCCCCCCCACACACTGGATAATCCTGATGCTCCCTACGTCCCCGGCTGGGGACTGGGGAGGGAGAACGCCCAATGCCTGAGCCAAGGTCTACCCACATTTGAAATTTAATAAAGTTGTGGCCAAATTAATCCCATAGCACGTTGTCTTGAGTCGCTATTCCACATGACGGGGGGGGGGGACCGTGCGGGATCTGGGGACTCCGCCTGTCCACGCAATGAGGATCATGAGTCATTTTTGATACATTTTTAAACTGACAAGCCATGAACTAAAGCTGTATTTTATTTTATTTTATTTTATTTTATTTTATTTTATTTTATTTTATTTTATTTTATTTTATTTTATATTTGTTTGTTACATCTATATAACACCTTTTATTCCAAGGAGCTCAATACAAAGTACACGGTTCTTCTCTTCCCCATTTTATCCCTTTCCATGGAGGCGCAGATTGCAGCTATAACAAAGGCGGCATTTTTCCATCTCCGCCAAGCTAAGCAGTTGGTCCCTTACCTCTCTCGCCCTGACCTAGCCACTGTGATCCACGTGACGGTCACCTCCAGACTGGATTATTGTAACTCGCTCTATGTGGGGCTGCCCTTGAGACTGACCCAGAACTCCAGCAGGTGCAGAATGCTGCAGCGAGACTCCTTACGGGGTCCTCGCTGCAAGATCACATTCACCCGGTGCTATACCAGCTGCACTGGCTCCCGGTGGAGTACAGGATCAGCTTTAAGGTGCTGGTTTTAACCTTTAAAGCCCTATACAGCCTACGACCCTCGTAACTATGGGACCACCTCTCCTGGTATGTCCCACAGAGAAACTTGTTGTTGTTTAGTCGTTTAGTCGTGTCCGACTCTTCGTGACCCCATGGACCAGAGCACACCAGGCACTTCTGTCTTCCACTGCCTCCCGCAGTTTGGTCAGAACAGAGAAACTTACGGCCTTCAAATAAAAACATCTTGAAGGTCCCAGGCCACAGAGAGGCTGGCCTCAACTAGAGCCAGGGCTTTTTCGGCTGTGGCTCCGATCTGGTGGAATACTCTGTCACAAGAGACTAGGGCCCTGCGGGACTTGACATCTTTCCACAGGGCCTGCAAGACAGAGTTGTTCCACCAGGCCTTTGGCCAGGACAAAGCCTGACTCTCTCCTTCGGCAATCTTGGCGGAGCGCTGGACCAATGGTTGCCATTGGTTTGATTTGAATTAATTTTATAATGAATGATTTTAGAGTGTTGTGTTGTACTGTTGTACTGTTTTATTGTTGTTAGCCGCCCTGAGCCCGGCTTCAGCTGGGGAGGGCGGGATATAAATAAAATTATTATTATTATTATTATTATTATTATTATTATTATTATTATCCTCACAACAACCCTGTGAGGTAGGTTAGGATGAGAGACAGTGACTGGCCCAAGGTCATCCAGTGAGCTTCAAGGCTGAATGGGGATTCGAACCCTCATCTCCCAGGTCCTAATCCAGCACTCTAACCATTACACCACACTGACTCCTCTTATGACACCCAGATAGCAGTTTCTACAAAAATGCAATCTCCTTGAATGCATCGTGATTTGAGCAGAGAAAAAAAATAAAATCCCTTGTTTCAAATCAATCACAGGTGTGCTAAAAGAAAAAGGCAGAACTTATCTGTATAGCTAATTCTGAATGACAAATTTTCTATCATAAAGTGTTTTTGTAAAAATAAATAAATCCTTGGCACGTGTATTAATTACCACCATCTCTTTTGTTGCTGTGCTGAGAAATATTTTTAACCTGAATACACATGCTGTGCAAATGAGATTTCAATGTCATCCTTGATTACCCAGCCATGTATGTGACATATTAAGTTGATTTTTATTTATGTATCGAGTATAATGAGCTATTTTATTTTATGGAAATGGCAGCAACATGATTCTTTCATTAGCACACATACAAAGAAAAATAAAGAAGAAGACGCAAATGAGGGCAGAAGATTGTGATCATAATATAATGAAGTGTTACTGTGACTATGTTATGAATCAAAGCCAAGGTAAAGCTTTGTGGTTTCTAAAGAACAAATTGATTTCATCGGTGCAGGGATCATACAAAGCTTCCTTACACTGACCCAGACCATTGGCTCATCTACATGAGTATTGTCCGACTAGCAGTGGCTCTCTAGACAGGATTTGAATCCAGGAGCTTCTGAACACAAAGCCCATGCTCTGCTACTGAGTTACGGCCCTCCCCCTTGGAGAAACATACAAGTTTCCCCCCTCATGTGAACCGGGGGAAAATGACAATCTAGGAGGACTCTCATTACGTTCAACCACCTGGTGGACTGTAAGAGAGGCCCTTCCCTAGCTACTTTCTTGTTTTGAGTTTCCAATCTTTTGCTGCTCCCAACATTGTAATGTCTACAGACAACTCCCAGTACAATGTCCCATCAATATGCTAATAGCATAACTAGGAAAGAACATCCAAGACACTAACAAGGGGAAACGTGAGTCAAATGAGTGATGTGGCAGCAGAAAAAGGGGATGCCATGTCCAGTGTGCAGAGGAGGGCAACCAATCTTGGGGCTGGAAACCAAGCCTTATGAAGAATGGTTGAAAGAACGTTCTTTCATATGTGGTGGACCTGTAGAAGAGTATTGGGAAATAATCCATAATGAATTGATAAACATGTTTAAAAGTACCTTTCAAAAAAAAAACAAAAAACAACCCAAAGTCCTTTTTGTTGGGGATAATTCAGATGGAGATTCCCAAGTGTCAAAAAAGGCTATTTATGTATGTCACTACTGCAGCCCGTGTTTTGTTAGCCCCAAAATGGAAAACGAGTGAGGTCCCAAACAAAGAAGAGTGGCAACTTAAAGTGATGGAATATGCGCAGCTTGCGGACCTAACATATAGAATAAGAGAACAAGAAAAACATACGTTTAAAGAAGATTGCAAAATCTTTATTGACCATATGGAGGAATATTGTGTACACTTGAAAACGTTGGCAGCCTTAAGATAAAGTCAACAGTGTAAACAAGTTTTGATAGATATAATAATGGAAAACTGAATGGTTTAATTTATGTAAAATATGCAGGAATTTGTGATATACAAAACGAACCATGGAAAGAGGAGAAGGGAAGACACTGACATTTTAAGGTTGTTTAAATGAATATATATATATATACATACATACATATATATATATATATATATATATATATATATATATATATATTCTGTTTTACAATTTAGAATATATAAAGAATGTTTGAAGAATGGGTATGCTTAGCCTGGAAAAGAGGAGACTGAGAGGAGATATGAGATATGAGAGCCATCATCCCAGTGGCATAGCGTGGGTTGTCAGCACCCGGGGCAAGGCAAGTGATTTGCGCCCCCTAACCCGTGGATTTGCGCCCCCTAACCCTAACCCCCAGATGTTGCGCCCGGTGCGGCCGGCCCCCCCTGCACCCCCCACGCTACGCCACTGCATCATCCAATATCTCAAGGGCTCTCAAGGTGGGTAGGACCTGAACCAATGGATTCAAAGGGACTAGCCTCTTTTTCAAAAATTAATTTTTAAAAAAGATTTTCTTGTGTAACAATTTTTTAAACAACAACATCATATAATACAGTACTATTACAATAAAGTATAAAATGTAAAACATATTTTTTTAAAAAAGTTAGAGGAAATCTAACACGCTATACAGCCACAGGGATATTAATATATAACAACAAATACTGAGGGAGGAGGCGTCTGATTATAAAATAAAAATAAAGCTTCATTCCTCTGCCAAAATTCTGAAGAATGCAAAGGTTAGGTAGCTTTCAGAGAAGTTTCAACTCCTAGCGGGAGAGAGAGGTGAGGACACAGCTGAGAAAGCCTTCTTTGAATTCTGACAGAATTCTGACAGCTCTAATTTCTTGGGTAGGTGGAAGTTCCTGGGGAGGTGATCCAGGGATATTAATGTGTGAAGAACTTCCTATTATTAGCTTCAAAGGCCATGGCAGTAGTAAAGTTGATATTATTAGCTTTCCGTATTTCACACTTGATTTTGTTTTTCAGGTGACGGAGCACATCTTGCAGTGTGTGGGCACAGAGTGTATTTCTGCACTACTAAAGGCATGTTTCAAGCATGTGCAATGTAGCTGTGCAGGGGCCCCAGTAATAATAAATAATAATATTCTCCACCCTTCCCAGTTCAGAAAACCGGGCTCAACAAATTTAAAACACTTAATTGATGCAACAACAAAAAAACAGCATAAAATACAGTATAAAATGTGAATAACAATAAATTCAGAATTCAAAAATCAGTTTAGGGGGGAAATCCATCCAATAAACATTGGATGATCACCAGGGCTAGCTGGCTGAATTAGTCCTATTTGGGCCAGTGAGGAAACCAGGGGAGAATTAGCTATGGGATCCCAGAGCGGTTAATCTTCATAAAAAGGGGAGGGGGAGGGAAGGAAAAGATCAAGCTAAGTTCAAATTGAAAGCCAGGCGGAATAGCTCTGTCTTACAGTCTCTGCGGAAGGAAATTAAATCCTGCTGGGCCCTTGGCTCTTGGGACAGAGCATTCCACCAGGTCGGAGCCATCACTGAGAAGGCCCTGGTCCTGGTGGAGGGTAATCCAGGACCAAACCCACTCTCCTGGCCTCTGACTTACATGCGATCATTGGCTCTGTGTGCATATACTGGGGTGGGGAAACTCAAGACGCAGGGGCTGAATGTGGCCCTCGAAGCCTCGCCATGTAGCCCTCAGAATCCTCCCCAGACTACACCTCTCCCCTGCCTTGCTTTGCACCTCTAGGATTTTTCCTAGGCTGGATTGTGTTATCAAACTCTAATAATCCCTCTTGCTTGCCCGGATAGAAGACAGAGTGGGTTGTGTAAAAATTACCGTACTGTCAGGCTTCGGGGAAATGGCTCCCTCCCTCCCTTTGGCCGTGGATAAGCAGAACAAAGCAAAAATAGTCTCTTACCAAATAAAGATATTTTAATAACCACAGTGAAAGAACAAAAAGTCCATTCTTGGAGTAAAGGTGCTCCCAATTAAGGTTTCCACCCACTTCCCCCTGAGTCATCCTCATCACTTCCTTGTCTTGCAACCTGATCTCACACCCACTGTGCCTTCTGTGCAGCTACCTTATCTAATCTCATTGACCTTGGACTGATCAGCTGGACACTTTCCAGCAAGCCGGAATCTGTTAACTCTCTCTATCTCCCCCAGTTCTTCTTCTTCTGCTAGCTGTTCACCACCCAGTTCTTCCCAACTTTTGTCTTCTGAACTATGTGCCTCTGCGAACCACTGTTCCAAATCTATACTGTCCCACTGCTCCTGGGAAGATTCAGGATCCTGATGAGGAGCAGGGGGAGGGGGAGGCTCCCACCATTCCTCATCTGTGCAGCCCTCCTCAGCAGGGTCCCTGACACGTATTGTACAAACGTAAAACTTATATCCAGTGCTCCACCCATTTTTGCTTTTAGCCCAGCTTTGACATCTGACTCCCCAAAGGTAGCACAGAGAGGAATGTGGTCCACAGGGTGATATATGGCCCTGCTGTGGGTTAAACCACAGAGCCTAGGACTTGCCGATCAGAAGGTCAGCGGTTCAAATCCCCGTGATGGGGTGAGCTCCCGTTGCTCAGTCCCTGCTCCTGCCAACCTAGCAGTTCGAAAGCATGTCAAAGTGCAAGTAGATAAATAGGTACCACTCCAGTGGGAAGGTAAACGGTGTTTCCGTGCTTCTCTGGTTCGCCAGAAGTGGCTTAGTCATGCTGGCCACATGACCCGGAAGCTGTATGCCAGCTCCCTCGGCCAGTAAAGTGAGATGGCCGCCGCAACCCCAGAGTTGGCCATGACTGGACCTAATGGTCAGGGGTCCCTTTACCTTTACCTTAACCCTGATGTATAGAGCTTAGGCACATAAGTTGTGTTGTGTTGTACTTTTGTACTATTTTATTGTTGTTAGCCGCCCTGAGCCTGGCTTCGGCTGGGGAGGGCGGGATATAAATAAAAAATTTATTATTATTATTATTATTATTATTATTATTATTATTATTATTATTCTGTATTTGTGTAGGTTATCTCCATGCGCTGAGGGACCCTGTCAAATCTGGTTCCGAACAATCCGAAATCGGATTGTCTTCTGCAATGTTCAAGCTGCTTAATCACCCAGTAGGGACTGACACTGGCATGCCTCTATTAAAAAACATCTGCAAGGACTGTACACTAATGTCCACCTCTCAGTTGCCAGCTTGCCATATGGTTCCTGATTATATGGGACATGAAATTGGGTTCAGGCCAGCCCAGTGCATTGCTAGGGATGACGCTCTCTGTGAAGGTACCGGGATTTGTATTCTGATGACTACATACTGTAACTGAGGAGCTTTCATTGTCCTTCCCAGTATTATTGCCCTATAAAAATGGATAAATGGCTCAGAACTGCTGCTCAGCCATGCATATAAATGGTACTTTAAACCCTAACTGGAACGTTTATGTCTAAACATTTGGTCGCAGTTAAATGAATGGTAATTGGCTTAACAAGGATCTATAGAGATGTAATTGATATTACTGAAATTCTTCCAAAAGAGAAGGGGGTGGGAAAAGCACTGAAAATAAATGGCTTCACTCCATACAGATTTTGTGAAGCATGCAATAAGTTGATATCATAGGGGAAATCACAGTCCATCAAATTTCCTAAGACTGCCTGGAGCAAGGGCCTAGTTGCCCTCTAGATGTGATGGACTCTTAACTCTTAGCAGCCCCAGCAAGCATGGCCTGTAGTCAGGGATAATGGGAATTGTAGTCTAACACATTGAGGTCAGGGAGCATCAGAGTGCCTTTGGTCTACAGAATATGCACATAAGAACCAGTTTTTATATTATTATTTTTTAAAAAAGGTTTTTCAGGCACATACTGGATCCTCAAGTAGTAAGCCCTGGATCCCTTAGAAGCTGCAACAAGTTGATTAGCCTGAAAGTCTTCCTCTGTGGATAAAAGGCTATTTCAACTCTTTTTGTTGGACTTCCAAATTAGGTTCTGGAAGTTCAGGGGAGCGGAATCAGGTTCAGCCACAGTAACTCGTGCTCTTTTCTTGGTCCATCCTAACCATGTGGTGGGTGGAACTATATTTTTTTTCAGGCGGGGAGAACGAATTCCTATGCCCCACAAATAACGCAGAGATGCATTTTAAATAAACACACACATTCTACTCATGTGAAAACACCAGGCAGGCCCACGAATAACCCAGAGATGCATTTTAAATAAAAGGACAGATTCTACTCATGTAAAAACACACTGATTCCTGGACCACCCATAGGCCGGATTGAGAAGGCGATTGGGCTGCATCTGGCCCATGGACCTTAGGTTGCCCACCCCTGGTATATACCATATACCAAGCTTATGTATTCACAGAGTAAGACTGGTATTCTTCTCATTTTCCTGCAGAAAGAGGAACACCTACATCAGAGGCACGTCCATTTACAATGGACAAAAAACATGGTTTAATTAGCTGGCAAGAACAAGTATCTTAAGCAACAGGAGTGCTTTTTAATGCTTCCAAGAACCTGAATCCCTGAGTGTCTCAATAGGTATGAAGTGGATTAAGTTTTTTATTCCCCTCCCACGAAACTACAATTACTTCCCAAATTACACTAGCAGCAACAGCCATGTCAATGCAATCAGTAGCACACCGGCAAGGCCTGTGATTATGCCTATTGATTCCGGGGCACTGTAATCTATAGTATGTAATTCTGATCTTGTGTCACTACCCATTTGTTTAGTTCACCAAGGATGGCAAACCAATGCAGCCGAGCACAATGCCTGCACTGAGAAACTGCTAATTGCCAGCGTGCCGACAGCTATCGGTGGGACTGACGCGGTGACAGTTGGTTGGAGGGCCCACTCGTCACCTGTGTGCCTTCCACAGATCTATTTAAAGAAGCAGGTTGGGAACGCAGCAATACACACGCGAGCTGCTTTGTCTGTAATTGGGTGTTCTGCATCTGCTCCTAGAAGTTGCTGGTGCAAAAGATGGTTAGAATAGCTGTGGCCGAGGAAGTTGGATTATGAGATCAGCATAGCCCACGTGCAGAAATCTCGCTTTGGAAATTCTAGGTGTTTTACATGCATTGCTAAAAGTAATGAATGCCTTCTGAAAATATGCTGAAGGAGTGCTCAGGTTTCCTATAACAGAGAGAGAGAGAGAGAGAGAGAGAGAGAGAGAGAGATTGCATACATTTCCACATTTGCAAAGTTAAGTGGAACTGACTTCCCCTTAAGGAGCTTAACAGGATGTATGATGGTTTCTGATTCAGTGATAGTCAAAGTTCACATGCTCAGGAAACTCTTCAAATACTGACATTAGGACTTAAGGCAGCCGGAAACAGACAGAAAGCGTTGTTTCAGATATGGCTAGTTCTGGGATTAGATCAACGCTTTTGGAGTCTGCTCCCCAAGAAGGATAGAGGAAGTGGGGGCGGGGGGACGACCTCAGGCCTGGAAGCCAAATGCACCCACCCTTCTCTATTTGGCCCTCAAAACGCTCCCTGGGTTACAATCTCCACCAGGCCTGTCTATGATCACCTAAAGTGGTTTTGCCTGACTGAAAAGGGTCCTTCAACTGTGCCAATGCTCCAGTGACTAAAATGAGGAACCCTGAGTGATATCCAGCTACGTTTTACTCAGGGCGGATCCACTGAAATTGATGGTTCTAATTTAGTCATCATCATGAATTTCAGTGGTTCTACTCTGTGTAACCCTTCAGCTGACTGCCACCCCCTTTGTCCAGTTAACGTGCCTAATTCTCTATTGTATAAAATGCACTTCACAAAACATAATGAGCTAATTAAAAATCGAGGCACTGCATGTTTAGTTTTCTTACTTAAATGAGTTCTGAGGATACAAGAATGTCAGATTTTTTTAAAAAAACCACATTAAAATAATAGAGGTTTTGACATCTTGTTAAGCAAATTATGTTCCCATCTTTACTTTCTACCATTATTTAAATGAAATGAAAAATAAGTCTCATAAAGGCATACATCATAGGTTTTTTGGAACATCTAGTGTCATAATGGTGGCCACAGTAATTGACACCCACTCTGCTGAAAGAGAGTTTTGGCTTCAGCTCTGGTTGACCACAGCAGTGGCAGTTGACTCTGCTTTCAGAATCAAAAGCTAAAGTGTCTGGTTAGATAATGAAAGAGACAGAACTGTGAAAATTAGCAGTAATGAGAGAGAGAGAAAGAGAAAAATGACTGCTGCACATTCCAGAAGTATTTTGTGAAGATCAATTTCATGCCAATTGCCTTGAAACATCTATTTGTGTGTGTGAAATGATCAAGTCCTGAAAAATGTGTGGTGGGTAACATGTGAATGATCTGATTCTTCTTCCACATCAGCCTATAGAAGAGACGCACCATAAGAACATAAGGAGAGCCTGCTGAATCAAGCTTGTGGCCTATCTAGTCTAGCATCCTGTTCTGTTTTTTGGTTGGTAGATTGAAAGTTGCTTTGGGTTAAAGACTCTTTATGTATGTGAGCCACACAGCCACACAGATGCTACAGCCACACAGATGCTACTAGCCCAAAGGCAGAAAGAAGATAAAGTCCCCACCAAAGAGGAATGGCAAATCAAGCTGTTGGACTATGCCGAAATGGCAAAACTAACTAGAAGACTCAGGAACCAAGAAGAACTAAATGTCAATAAAGAATGGGAAATTTGCTTATAATTTATCTAGGAGATCACTGTAAACAGATGAAAACACTAGCAGGATTTTAATAGCAATTGTAATGTTACGAACATTGTGGACAAGATGGAAACATACAAAACATGGATTGTGGACTAATATGCAGTTAAGAGGACCCATGGAGGGGAAGGTGGGAAGTCCAGAGATTTGGAGAAATCTCTAAATATAGATATGTATTTTGGATTGTTATAAACTATTATTTGTAAAATCAAATAAAAAATATTACAAAATAATAAAATAAAATGAGCACCCCCACACACACACAAAAGAAAGTTATTTTGGGTTGCTCTGGACAAGATAAAGCAACTAAAAATGTAATTAAATCAATATAATACAGAATAACAATAACAGGGGCCACCCGATTCCTGCGGGAAACCCACCAATAGGACCTGGCCACAAGAGTACTCCTGCGGTTTCCAACAACTGGCATTCAGAAACATTAGGTAAAGGGGTAAAGGGACCCCTGACCATTAGATCCAGTCGTGACTGACTCTGGGGTTGCGATGCTCATCTCACTTTATTGGCCGAGGGAGCCGGCGTACAGCCTCCGGATCATGTGGCCAGCATTACCATCATGAATATTCAGAACACAGCCATCATGGCTTAAAGCCTTCTTCTCATTGAATGTGTCTGATCCATTTTTAAAGCCATCTAAGTAGGTGGTTCTCACTTCCTTCTGTGGGAGAGAGTTCCCATGCTGGGTAGGGGGGGACGGACCTTGTGGTGCTCAGAACCGCCCCACCCAAAGACATAAAAGGAAGAAATACAGGTAACTCTCAACCAAGCAACCAAAAAAGCTTCTTCTTTTTCTTTTTTTTTAAAGGGAGGAGCCTTGTTGGGCACCAAAGGAAGTATCTGAGGGTGTTGTGGTGCCCATGTGTAGCACATTGGAGACCCCAGAATTGTCTTCCAGTCAAAAGCAGGCAGTACTAGGCTAGATAGACAAATGGTCTGTCCTGAGGGACATCCAATTTCCATTGAACAAATCAGCACAAACTGTTCAGATTGTTTCACTTGTGCTTGGTTCAGGTTTTTAAGCCAGTGGATTCTAGGCTTGCTGGTATTTTAAGGTAAGAAAGGAGATGAAGAAAACTGCAGCTTTTTCCTTGTGTATTGGTTTCCCTCCCTCTGGAAAATAGCTTCCCAAAATTTTGTTAGCTTGGAATGGCTTGTAGAGGCATAATGGGAAAGAGTGAAAAGCTGTAACTGTGGGAGAAGGTGTGCCAGCAAATTAATAGGTAGCACAGGCATATGTTCCAGCCGGGAAATGTTCCTGAGAGCCGTATGAAAGAATATATAGCAAAGAACAGACAACAAAGTTGGGCAGAAAAAAGTCGACAACAACTGTTGTTCTTTTCATTTTAGTGCTCTGTGGGTGTCAAAGCTTTTTAAATTTAGCAAAGTGAAAAGAAGCCAATCAGTTTCTTCAATGCCCTTCGCTGAGGCTCCAGAATATAAGCAAATGGATACATAAATAAGTCCCAGGGAAGATGCTGCCATGCATATGGTTGAAAGTTCTGTATCTGGCCAGTGATCAGGGATGATGGGAGTTGTAGTCCAACAACATCTGAAGTGCCTCAGTTTCCTCATCCCTGATTTAAGACTTTAAACACCAGCACTTTGAATTGGTCTCAGAAACATACTGTCAACTAATGCAGCAAACAAAACAAAAACAAAAAACAGTGTTAAGTGCTTAGATTTTCTGATCGCCATCGATTAAGGTAGCCACATTTTGCACCAAGTGAGGTTTTCAAACTAACTTTAAAGGCAGCCCCATGTAAAGTGTTCTAGAGTACTCCAGCTTAGTGGGGCAGGTAACTAATGAATGGGTAACGAAGGCCTAGTCTGGTGTTAGAAGCCTTTAGCATTTCAAACGCGAAATATTCTTACACTGAACACTTGGAATAGGAGTGGATAAGTATAAAAATATCAGAGGAGATAATGTATCTAGGGAGGCATCTTCTATATTTCCACTTGCTAAAGGTTGACTATCTCAAGCTCACAAAAGAAACCAATATTGTTGTTGGATTTCTTTCTGCTTTTAAAAAGGTTTCAAGGTGGGTTATCTGGGAACACTTGAATGCATTCCCTTCTGACATTTATTCAAAGGACAGGAGGAAAAAATGTCAGAATGCCTTTTGGAGAGGTAAGTAGTGATTTAGCCCTTTCTTGCTATCTCAGAAAGACCGGGTCTGTCACTATATCATTTGGAACAGATTTTCTAGCTGGCTTCTTGTCGCTTAAGCTTCTGAGTGCAATACGTTTGTGTCAATATTGCTGTCTATAAAAAATGAGATGGGGAGGGCTCTTCTAACTGTAGGATGGGAAGGCAGAAAGAGAAATGATTGTTGCTATTACAAAGGGGAAAAAATTGTTCACAAAAGGTCGCTTTGAAGTGTTTCCTATCTAGAATGCTGTGTGAGGTCCAAAGTGCTCTGTAACTGTGGCACTACTGCTCTGAACAATAACATTTCAACTGTGGTTTAACTAACTTGGGTAAGTGGCATTTTAGTTAGAGAACAGAACTGAGTTTGGTTACAGCCTCTGCTTCACTTGCCTGTTTCATTTCTTCGGGAGTGTTTTTGGGTCTTCCCACAGCCTTGCATCCTCCAAAAAAGGGGAGAAATTCAATATGATGTGCCTTTAAATTTATTTATTTCATACAGTGTGTGCACTGCTTGATTATATCTCAAAGCAGTTTAAAAACATAAATAAATGTGAACTTGCCTAATTCTCATGTTCCAAAACGATATGAGAACCAGAAATTTCCTTCATAAGCTTGCACTTCTCTGAATTTCGCAGGGCTGTTCCCCAGCCAAGTGATGCGTACAAAATTGCATGTGCTAGCATAATGTATCCATGTAAATGCATATATTAGTGGGAATAAATGCATGATAGTAAGAGAAATTGCTTTGCAACAAGGTGTATATTGGGATAAATTCACAGTAAAATGCTGATGGCCTGACCTGGGCCTGACCTGATCCATCTCATTCTTTTTATAGCTTTTAATGATGGACATATTTTTAATTGCTATTGTGATGGGATAATGAGCTGCTTGTGCGTAAAAGCTTGATCCCTCTGGGGTTTGGCTGGTCATCCAAACCGATGCACTAACGGAGCCCCCAAAGCATGACTCCGTCAGTCGCTGGTAGAATCTGACAGTGGGCGTCTACGGAATCTACGCCAACATAAAAGCTGTTTGACAGACATGCGCTTTCGTGACTCTCTGCGTGACAGTTTCCGGCGAAGGGTGGGCATTCCCAACGGGGGTCCCGTTACCTCTCCACTACTCTCACTGGAAGCATCCCAGAGCCTCCCCTCCGCTGTGACTCCTGCACTCCCCCTGCTGGTTCCCTCTTCTGCTGCAGATTCTCTCCTATTCTCCTGGAGCCTGTCCACCACCTGTCTCTCCGATGGCAGTTCCCTGACATCCACCTCCCCCCCAGGGCCCCCTTCACCCCCTCCCGCCTCCTCTCCCACTGGCGGTGAGGGCGGAAAGCCCCTGAAGGAACTCTCCTCGTCGTCCGAGGATTCTAACACTTCTAGCCACGGCGTACCGTCTCTCTCCCCGTCTTCCTCTTCTTCGTCGGAGTCGGCTTCTTCACCCACCCCTGACTCTGGGAACCCTTCAAACTCCCCTTCCTCATCGGTGGTCCCAAAGTGTTCCCTTCTAAATCGAGCCACGGGTTGCGGTTTTCTAGGGAAACGCTGATGAAATGTTTCTATTAAAACCTTGTCATTGACTACCTCTGCTGGTACCCAAGTGTTTTCCGACTCTGCTTCCCCCTCCCATTCTACCAGATATTCCACCTGATTCCCCTTCCACCTGGAATCAATGATTCCTGCCACGTTCATGTCGCGCTCTCTCTCTTCTATCACGGGCGTTTGGGTGGCCTCTCTCTCACGCTCCCCCCACTCACGTCCCTCTCGGTACGGCGACAGTAATGACCTGTGAAATACTGGGTGTAATTTCATGTGACTGGGCAGCCTGAGTTTGAATGCCACTGGGTTGACCTGCTGTGTGACCTCAAAGGGTCCCAATCTTTTGGGCCTCAATTTCTTACTCCCGCCCTTGAACGGTAGCCCTTGGGTGGACAACCACACCCGGTCCCCCACCCTTATAGTTTCACCCTCCCTCCTATTTCTGTCTGCTTGCTTCTTATATTCTTCCTTGGCTTTCTCTAAGTTAAGTTGAAGCTGACGGTGGATCGCCTCCATCTCTTCAAAAAAATATTCCGCCGCCGGCACGCTCCACCTCTCCCCTCCCTCTCCTGGGAATGCCCGGGGGTGACACCCATAATTTGCCAGGAAGGGACTCATCCCTGTGGACACGTTCTCCGCGTTGTTGTAGGCAAATTCTGCTAGAGGTAACTTATCCACCCAATCATTTTCTCTGTCTTTTACATAACACCTCAGGTATTGTTGTAAAACCCCATTTGCCCTTTCCGCTTGCCCATTGGTTTCTGGGTGCCGGGCAGTTGAGAAATTGAGTTCTACGTGCAGTAAGCTCATAAGTTTCCTCCAGAACCTGGAAGTAAATTGTTTCCCTCTGTCGCTCAAAACCCTCAAGGGGGCGCCATGCAACTTAAAAATATGTTCTACAAACAACTTGGCGGTTTCCTCCGCTGTGACTGCATGTGAACAGGCTATAAAATGACACATCTTGGTTAATTGATCTACCACCACCATGACAGCTGTTTTGCCTTTGGATTTTGGAAGGTCTGTCATAAAATCTATGGATACTGCCTCCCATGGCCTTTCGGGCGTGGGTAAGGGTTGTAATAGCCCCGCTGGCGCCACCCTCTCTCCTTTCGCTCGCTGGCACCTGTCGCAACCCCTGACATATTCCCGTACGTCCTCCCTCACCTTGGGCCACCAAAACTCCCTGGTAACCAACCACATGGTTTTGTGCTGTCCAAAATGTCCCGCTGTGGGGCTGTCATGCAACTGCTTGAGTACTCTGCCCCTCAGTTCCCCGTCGGGTATGTACAGTGCCCCTTTGTAATACAACGCCCCGTTCTTTTCTTCGAACCCCCCTGTGTTCTCCTCTGTCCTCCGGAGCTCTCTGAGTTTCTCTTGGGCGTATTCATCGTTCTCCGTACCCTCTATCAGTTCCCTCTGCCCCACCAATGCCGCCCCACACACCCAGCGGTCTTCAGGGATTACATGCCTTGCCTCAGGCGCTCCCTCCCCCTCTAAGTACTCAGGTTTCCTGGAAAGAGCGTCCGCCCTCACGTTCTCGGAGCCGGGTACGTAACGAATCTCAAAGTGGAATTTGGAGAACTCCTGGGCCCATCTCACTTGTCTCTGGTTCAGCACTCGGGCTGTTCTCCAGTATTCCAGATTTTTGTGGTCAGTTCGGACTTGAACCTTGTGCTGCGCCCCAATCAGTAAGTGCCGCCATTTCCGGAATGCTTCATGAATGGCGAGCAGTTCTCGGTCGTACACTGTGTAGTTCCTCTCGGATTTGTTCAACTTCCGCGAGAAGAATGCACACGGTCTCCATTCAGACGTATCTTTTCCCGGCTGGAGAAGAACGGCCCCCACCGCTCGGTCTGACGCGTCAGTCTCCACTCTCATTGGTTGTTGTAGATCCACGTGCAAAAGTTGCTCTTCCGACGCAAACGCCTGCTTTAAGCGTTCGAACGCCCTCTGCGCTTCTCCCGTCCAAACAAATTTCTTTTTGCTACTAAGACAATCCGTGATGGGCGCTGTTAAATGGGCAAAGTTTTTGATGAACTTCCTATAGAAGTTTCCGAAGCCCAGGAACCTTTGCACGTCCTTCTTGGTCTTTGGTGTTTTCCATTCCAGTACCGCTTGAACCTTGCTGGGATCCATGGCCAATCCCTTGTCAGACAACCGGTACCCCAGGAATTCCACCTCCTTGGTATGAAACTGACACTTCTCCAGTTTCACCCACAGCCGGTTTTCTCGCAGCTTGCTCAGTACCTCTCTTACATCTCGCACATGCTGCTCCTCGTTGTCTGAGTACACCAGGACGTCATCTAAGAACGCTACGCAGTTCTTGTAGAGCAGTGGCCCCAGGACGTGATTCATGAATGATTGAAAACAGGCGGAGCCCGCTTGTAATCCGAAAGGCATAACGAGGTACTCAAAGGCCCCCAAGGGGGTGAACATAGTGGTCTTCCACTCATCCCCCTTTCTCACACGTATCAAGTTATATGCCCCCCTAAGGTCCAGCTTGGTAAAAATTTTCCCTTTTCTCACCCGTGTTAGAATGTCATCAATTCTGGGCATAGGGAAAGTCACTGGTTCTGACACTGCATTTAGGGCCCTGAAATCACATACAAGCCTGGGCTTGCCCGTGTTTTTTTTGTCCACAAAGAACACTGGGCTGCCCCCCACCGCTCGTGACTCTCTGATGAAACCTCGCTTGAGATTCTTGTCAATGAACTCCCTTAACTCCTGCATCTCACTGTCTGACATTGCATACAGCTTGCCCACTGGCAATTGTGCTCCTGGGAGTAAGGTAATTTGACAATCAAAGGGTCTGTGCGGGGGCAGCTTATCTGCTTCTTTTTCGCTGAATACGTCAATCAAGTCAGCGTATTGTGGTGGCACCCTCCCCTTGTCCATCATTTCCATCCCTGCTAGAGTGGCCCTGGCGCCTGCCTGAGCCTCTCCCTCCTTGCAGTGTTCTAGGCAATGTGCTGATCCAAAGGAAACCACTCTCTGATGCCAGCCTACTAGCGGATCGTGTAGCGCCAGCCAGCTCATACCCAAGATAATAGGAGCTCCTCCCAAGGTGGCTACGTTAAACGCTATCAGTTCAGTGTGTCGTGCCACCCTCATTATCATTGGTACAGTCTGTTGGCTCACTTCTCCTCCCAACAGCTCCCTCCCATCAATTGTGGTAACCTGCAAAGGCTTACTCAATGGGATAGTCTGTATCTGGTGTGCAGCTGCAAACTCTTTGCTCATGAAATTACATGAGCTACCTGAATCCAATAGCGCCTTTATCTTCAGTGGGTGTCCGTTTGCCAGTTCCAGCAACACCTCTATCACAAGCGCTGGTCTTGGAGGTTCCGGCGTGGGCACATTCATTACTCCCTGGCCTGGCTGCTGTGCCCTGATGTTGGCAACCAGGCGTTGGCTTTTACTTGCTCCGTGATTTCTTCTTCCTCCTTCCCCCCAACAGTTCCCGCCATCCCTTGCCATTCCTTCCTTTGCGGACAGACTCTGGCAAAGTGACCTGGCTGTTGGCAGAGATAGCATCTCTTGCCGCTCTTTCCCTCCTTCTTCCGCCCTTCACTGGTGTTTGAAACTGCGCGCGCGCGCGCTGTTCCAAGTTCCATCGGCTCTGCTGGCGGGAAAGGCTGCTCCGGAATCTCTGGAATGCGGAAGTCCTTCCAACGTTCCCCCTTTCCTTCCCGCTTTTCCATAGCTCTAGCTTCCTGGCGTGCCCCAATGGACAGCGCTGATTTAGTCAGCTGATCCATAGACTCCGCCCTAGGCGCCCGGGAAAGTTCATCTTTCACTGCCGGAGAGAGACCTTCTTCAAACAGCATTTGAATAGGTTCACTAGCAAGGTCCCACCCAAGTCTATGAATCAGCATGGTGAACTCAGTCCAGTACTCACGTACAGATCGGCTCCCCTGTTTACACGCCATTAACTGCCTGCGCACCACTCCCTGCTCGATCTCGCTGGAAAACATCAAGTCCATGGCGCGGAAAAACTTCATTGTGTCCTTTAAGATTTCATTATTGGCTGCCATCAGGGGCCGGACCCAGTCCCTCGCCCCTCCCTCTAGATGGCCAATCACGTACGCCACTCTAGAGTTCTCTTCGGGGAAGTCATCAAACAGCAGATTGAGAGCATATTGCATCTCTGTCCTAAAGGCTTGATAGTTCCGGGGATCCCCCCCAAATTTCTGCACCAGTCCAGGCACCCGTCTGGCAAGTGGGGTGGTCTTCCCCTTATCTGCATCTTGAGCCCTCCTCTCCTCGAGCCTCGCCGTTTGCAGTGCCAGCTGGACCTCCAACGCCCTGTACCTTTGTTCCAGGCTTGGATCTGCCCCGGCTCCTGCTCCCCCGGTTCCGGCTGGTTCGCTCATGATGCCTTCTGCTTGCACAAGCTGCTTTCAAAGACTGTCAGATTGCTGTGATGGGATAATGAGCTGCTTGTGCGTAAAAGCTTGATCCCTCTGGGGTTTGGCTGGTCATCCAAACCGATGCACTAACGGAGCCCCCAAAGCATGACTCCGTCAGTCGCTGGTAGAATCTGACAGTGGGCGTCTACGGAATCTACGCCAACATAAAAGCTGTTTGACAGACATGCGCTTTCGTGACTCTCTGCGTGACAGTTTCCGGCGAAGGGTGGGCGTTCCCAACGGGGGTCCCGTTACCTCTCCACTACTCTCACTGGAAGCATCCCAGAGCCTCCCCTCCGCTGTGACTCCTGCACTCCCCCTGCTGGTTCCCTCTTCTGCTGCAGATTCTCTCCTATTCTCCTGGAGCCTGTCCACCACCTGTCTCTCCGATGGCAGTTCCCTGACAGCTATTTTGATACTTTGATTAATTTTCCCAGCTTTATTGTTGCTTTTACTGGTAAAGTGTGTGGCTTTCTTGTTGTCATCAACTTGTTACTTTTTAGCTTTGTTTGTTGCATTAGCTGCCTTGCGGCAAATTTTGGGAACATGGGGTATAAATCTAATGCGTAAAGAAAGCTTGCAAGAGCCAATAGGACTGTGGTGCTCCAAAAATATTGAGTGCATGAATAAAAAAAAAAACCATTAGGGAAAATAGTCTTGCAGGGGCAAATTGCAATGGAGAAAGGCTGAAGTGCATAACCCACCCTCCTCCCATCAACCTGCCATTTGTTCATGGCAACTTTGTCTCTACAAGATGCTTTTTCCTTGCTTGCTTTGAGACATCCCAGGAGTCTGTGGAGTGGGATGGGGATAAGGAAGCAGCACGGGAGAAGTTGAAGCTGAAAAGTCATGGGCAGGAAAAGGGTTAAGTACTCCCTACCCCACTGCTTGTTGTCTTTGTCCATGGAGTTTTCTTGGCAGGGATACTGGAGTGGCTTGCCGGTTCCTGCTCCAGGTGGATCACGTTTGGTCAAAACTCTCCACTATGACCTGTCCATCTTGGGTGCCCTGCTCGGCATAGTTCATAGATTCTCTGAGTTATTCAAGCCCCTTCGCCACGGCAAGGCAGTGATCCATAAAGCTATGTTAAAGCTATGGTTTTTCCCAGTAGTGATGTATGGAAGTGAGAGCTAGACCATAAAGAAGGCTGATCGCCGAAGAATTGCTGCTTTTGAATTGTGGTGCTGGAGGAGACTCTTGAGAGTTCCATGGACTGCAAGAAGAGCAAACCTATCCATTCTGAAGGAAATCAGCCCGGAGTGCTCACTGGAAGGACAGATCCTGAAACTGAGACTCCAATACTTTGGCCACCTCATGAGAAGAGCAGACTCTCTGGAAAAAAGCCTGGTGTTGGGAAAGATGGAGGGCACAAGGAGAAGGGGATGACAGAGGATGAGATGGTTGGATAGTGTTCTCGAAGCTACCAGCATGAGTTTGACCAAACTGCGGGAGGCAGTGGAAGACAGGAGGACCTGACGTGCTCTGGTCCATGGGGTCACGAAGAGTCGGACACGACTAAACGACTAAACAACAACAACAACACCCCACTTCTTCTCCAAATGTCCCCTTCCCAGATCTGCCATTCTGTAACAACAGCAGCCATCTCATTGTTTACTACGCCCATTTGTTTGCAGATTTCTTTTTTTACGTTTCTATTAAAGCTGAACTTAAAGTCTGACTCTGTATTCATCCTTCTAGGATTTCTACAACATGAGCCTATTTATCACCCCTCGAGAGCTGCTTCTTCAGTCTGGTGTTCTGCAAAGCAAATCCCGTTGCTTTTAAAATCCTCTTTTGCTGAGTCTTACGCTGCCGCGGAAACTTCTCAAGTTCTTACCTCTGCTTCTTCCTGTGCCTCACCAGCATCTTCATAAAATCATGGTGGCATGTAAATATTTTTATGTTTTCTCTGGCAACATATATCACTGCGGTTTCCATAGTAAGAAACATGTTATTACACTAGTAAATACAGCTTGCATTCCAGGCTGCTCCCCTGGCATCCTTGGCTGTTACAAGTGAGAATTGTAAGAATGTCTTGTTTGCAGGGTTTTCCAGTAATCAGAGTGCCTTGAACTTTTTCTGCACAAAATTTCAACTTTCTACCTATACTGGAAGTCCTATAATCGTTTGGAAACTGAGAGAGTGAGGCCTCAACCATCTCAAGAACATAAGGAGAGGCTGCTGGATCAGGCCAGTGGCTCATCTAGTCCAGCACCCTTTTCTCACAATGGCCAGTCAGATGCCGGAAGGAAGTCTGCAAACCTGAACACAATGGGACTCTCCCCTCCTGCCATTTCCAGGAACTGGGATTCAGAGGCATACAGCCTCAAACCGTGGTAGTTGACCACAGCCATCAGGGCTAGTATCCACTGATAATAATAATAACATTTTATTTATACCCCGCCCTTCCCGGTTCAAAAACCAGGTTCAGGGTGGCTAACAACAAATTTAAAACAATTATAAAAGCAGCATAAAATACAGTATAAAAACATGAATAACAATGAAATTCAAAAATCAATTTAGGGGAAATAAGCATTAGATAATCCCCAGGGCTAGCTGGCTGAATTGGTCCTACTTGGGCCAATGAGGAGGCCAGGGGAGAATTAGCTGTGGGGTCTCAGAGCGGGTGATCTTCATAAAAGGGGAGGGGGAGGGAAGAGAACAGAAATAAAAGATCAGGCTGAATTCAAATTAAAGGCCAGGTGGAATAGCTCTGTCTTACAAGCCCAACGGAAGGAGGTTAAATCCTGAGGTTGAATCCCAGTCTTATGGGACAGAGCCTTCCACCAGGTCTGAGACATCACTGAAAAGGCCCTGGCCCTGGGGGAGGATAGTCTGACTTCCTTAGGGCCCGGGACCTCTAAACTATGGTTATTCATGGACCTTAAGGTCCTCTGCGGGGCATACCAGGTGAGGCGGTCCTTCTATCTAGCCTTCTATCTACAGCTGCCCAAGTTGGTGGCCAACATTGCCTCTTCTGGGAGCAAATTCCATAGTTTTGTGTGAAGAAGCACTTTCTTTTGTCTGTCCTCAATCTTCCAACATTCAGCTTCATACAACATTGCAAAGAGTCTTTGAAATTTGGAGACTGTCAACAGTCACGTGTAAATGTTGGCCATGCCAGCCAGGCAACTTTTGTGAATAACTGCAATGCACTAGATGCCCTTGCTTATCAGACTTATATCGTGGTGAACAATGAAGTCTCATTTATGCACCTGTCAGTCTTCATGAGCATATCTCTGGGCTTTTGGGCAGGCACAACTTCCTTTGAAGATTGTCAGCAATCCTGATTGAACAGCAACATCCACCACATATCTGATGTTAGCTTTGACATAACACAATGCACACACTCAAAACACTGCTTTGCAATCAAGACTAAGCAGCGGCTAGCCGGCTAACCATTGTAGCTGTTGATGACATTAAGATGATTCATGCATGCAGCCAAAGAAATCATTTCTTCTAATCAGGATTCTGAAAGCTGGTGGGAAAGCATAATGTAAAAATAGAAACTTCAGAATACAACACTGGGGTGATTAATCACAATGTGCCCCAGCTTCTAATGATTTTGTGTGATGAGGTTTGACTTCTATTACCATAGGACTTATTGGCCTCTTTCTTTTTCTTTTTTTTAAGAGTAATTAACTATTAATTTGAACGTTAATGGCCAATATGTGTCTCTCTGGTTCTATATCATGACACACATCATAGTGATTCCTGCCTAAATATTTAAGAAGAAGAGTTTGGATTTGATATCCCGCTTTATCACTACCCTAAGGAGTCTCAAAGCGGCTAACATTCTCCTTTCCCTTCCTCCCCCACAGCAAACACTCTGTGAGGTGAGTGGGACTGAGAGACTTCAGAGAAGTGTGACTGGCCCAAGGTCACCCAGCAGCTGCATGTGGAGGAGCGGAGACGCGAACCTGGTTCCCCAGATTATGAGACTACCGCTCTTAACCACTACACCACACTGGCTCTTTCTTCTTTCTTTCTTCTTTATACAAAGAAGAAAGGGATTTGCCAGTCATAGGCATCATTTGCTTCTTTCGGCGCTTGTAGGACATTTCACTGCTCTCTGGAAGCAGAGTGCTCTCTATATACAGGGTCTGCCCAAGGCTTTTACTTGCCTTGATGGCAACTAAGATGGCAGTGCCCACAATCCACATACAGAAGCCAAATGCACTGGCAGCTGAATCATACTTCAGCAATGGCAACAGGAAGCTAGTTTAGGGGGTATAGAGTACAACTCTGTCCTCCACCCTCAATTGGGATTCAGGAGGAATGGCTGGGGGTTACCTTGCTTCTGCCACACACACACCCAAGCATCCGCCTCCTGAGGCAGTTGCCTCACCTATCTTAATGTTAGGATCAACCCTGGTCTTCCACATTGCTAACAACAACAACAACAACAACAACAACAACAACACAGTGGTACCTCGGGTTACAGGCGCTTCAGGTTACAGGCGCTTCAGGTTACAGAATCTGCTAACCCAGAAATTGTACCTCGGGTTAAGAACTTTGCTTCAGGATGAGAACAGAAATTGTGCCCCGGTGGCGTGGCGGCAGCGGGAGGCACCATTAGCTAAAGTGATACCTCAGGTTAAGAACGGACCTCCAGAACGAATTATGTTCTTAACCTGAGGTACCACTGTAATAATAATTCATTCTTTATATCCTGCCCATCTGGCTGGGTTTCCCCAGCCGCTCTGGGCTGTGTTTTATTAAAAACACAATAAAACTTCGAACATAAAAACGTCCCTAAACAGGGCTGCCTTCAGATGTCTTCTAAAAGTCAGATAGTGGTTTATTTCCTTGACATCTGATGGGAGGGCGTTCCACAGGGCAGGCACCACCACCGAGAAGGTGGCCCTCTTCTTCCTTCCTCCTCCTTTTCTTGCCACAACAAGTAATAGGGAAGTGAGACTTTGCTGCTCCCTTGGATAGGCATAAGCCACCATAACATAACAACGTTCACAGCAATAATACAGATTGAACCTAAACACCTAAGAACATAAGACAAGGCTTCTTGATCAGGTGAATGGACCATCTGGTCCTAAGTATCTTCTTCTTGCAGTGGCTGACCTGTGGGAAGCCGGCAAGCTAGTCATGAGTACAAAGGCGTTCTGCCCACCTGTGTTTCCCAGCAATTGAAAATCAGAGGCATAATTCCCTCCCACAATGGAGGCTGAACTGTGGCTAGTTACTGTTGATAGCCTTGTCCTCCATGAATTTGTCTACTCTTCCTTTATAGCTGTCCAGGTTATTGGCCATCACTGCCTCCTCCTGTGGGAGCGGGTCCACAGCTTAACTATTCTGCTGCTAACACTTTACTTAAAAGGTAGTGTGAATTCTAGGCTTTGCATACAGGTGAAATAGTGGAAGCCGTACACGTCTGAATACGAGTTGCTGGGAATCGTACCTGTTGTGCTTCTACTTGTGGCATATGGCTGGCCACTCAGAGATCAGGATGTTGGAGCAGCAGAAGAAGAAGAGTTTGGATTTGATATCCCACTTTATAGCGATAATTTGAGACCCTAAGGAGTCTCAAAGCAGCTCACAATCTCCTTTCCCTTCCTCCCCCACAACAAACACTCTGTGAGGTGAGCGGGGCTGAGAGACTTCAAAGAAGTGTGACTGGCCCAAGGTCACCCAGCAGCTGCATGTGGAGGAGCGGGGAATCGAACCCGGTTCACCAGATTACAAGTCCACCACTCTTAACCACTATACCACACTGGCAGATGAGCCTTTGGCCTGATCTAGCCAAGATTTTCTTATGTTCCTGTGTTCATTTGTATAGATACTTTGGCAGCTTGCTACATGCTATAAAGATAGCTTAAACTGATTACAGATAGGTAGCCGTGTTGGTCTGCCATGGTCAAAACAAAATAAAAAAATTCCTTCCAGTAGCACCTTAAAGACCAACTGAGTTAGTTCTAGGTATGAGCTTTCGTGTGCATGCACACTGTGTATCTGAAGAAGTGTGCATGCACACGAAAGCTCATACCTAGAACTAACTCAGTTGGTCTTTAAGGTGCTACTGGAAGGAATTTTTTTATTTAGCTTAAACTGATGATAATGATAACAATAATGATGATGTTGAGGATGCTAATTTTATTGTTTATATGCCGCCCATCTTACTGGGTTGTCCCATCCACTCTGGGTGGCTCCCAATAAAATGCTAAAATTGGCATCTGTGACGTGTCAAACTGGACAAAGTCCTCTGGAGAAGGAGCCAGTTGCTGCAACATGGGGCTCATTGTCCAAATTACCAGCCTAGTAGGACAGGCTTTCAACCAAAGTGAAATAGAGCTTGCTGAGTGGGCGATACATTTGTCCATAGTTTCATTCTTCTGACTGAGATCTATTCTGGCCACATTCATTGTTCTGGAGGGAATTGTTGTGCCACTCATGTCCACAATGAGTTACGCCAGCAGCTCACCTTATGAGAGGTGAAATTAATTTCATGCCAACCAGATATTATAGTTTAAGGGTCATTTTTATTACTTATTATCAATTAATTAAAAAATTGGAAGCTGAACTCCCTCATAGCTGTGGGGGATTAAGGAACATGTTCGGTGATGTTCCCAACAGTAACTTCCTGCATTTATGTGAAACTTTATTAAGAGTTTCTCGATTAGATCCTAAACTTTTACTAACTTGAGAACTTGCCCATTAAGGCAGAATGCTAGAGGGATGCCACACTCATACAATAGTATGATAGTTATGTTGACATCCATCTGTCTTAGGGGACAATAGAGGAGGGTACATTTGGGAGTAAGGACAAGCTGTTTGATGTTTGTAGATCCTGCTCGGGTCATAAGAGAGCAACATGGGAGAGACATGTTTTGTTGCAACTTGGGCAGATGAAGGCATCCGGTTGTGCTGCTGCAAAATACACCTCTGTGTGCTCCTTCCAGAGGTCATTTCTCCTCTGGTCACTGCTATGGATGCATGACTTGACCTCCTGTTTCCAGGCACTGTGGTCGTCCGCAAGGGATTCCCACCTAACAGGGTTGATGTTGCTGTCCTTCTGGTCCTGCCTGCACACATCTTTGTAATGCAGAGTTGGTCTGCCAATCAGTAGTAATAGATGGAATATATTGGGGCTTCATATTTTTTTCAGTTGCCTGTGCTGTTATTGACACTTATTCTGAAGCTGAAAACTATTTGACGGAGCTGAAAGAGCAATTCCCCCATGGGGCTTTGGGGCCTTATGACAACGATGGGACTCTCCATACTTAACTTTCCTCTGTTCTTTCCAGGCACACACCATACTTTAAAGCTCAATGTCTGAGTGCTTTAGTTTTGTTTTTGCCCCAGAGCTTTCCCCGTGTAAACCCACTCTTTAAAGCTGCATCAGAGCAAATGGCAATTCGCTGAAAACCCGGATTTCTATTTGCTGCAATTGAGCTCTAAAAGGTAGGTTTTCTCTTGGGAAAGCTCTGGTGCAAAGGACAAAAAGAGCCCTCAGACACAGAGCTGTAGACCTCTGCCTGGAAAAGGAGGTGCAAAAGACAAGTGTGGATAAGCCCTATGCCTATCCATTGTTCAGCAACCTGGTGTCCTCCACATGTTTGGACTCCAACTCCCATAATCCCTAACCAGCTGGGCCAATGATCAGGGACAATGGGAGTTGTGGTCCAAAACATCTGGAAGGGTCCAAGGTGAAGGAGGGAACAGCAACATCTTTGTAGGAACATACACCGAGTCAGACCATTTAGTTGTGTATGCATTGATCTAGCAGTGGCTCTCTGATGTTTCAGACTTTCCCAGCTTTACCTAGAGATGCCGTCTTCATTCATTGGGTCATGTGCCAGGAGGGAAAAGGCATGGATTAAAAACTAGATTAAAAACAGCATGTTGCAGACGAGCAAGAACTCTGGATTAAGAAAAACTATACTTTTGTACAACAAATGGATTGATGCGTATGCAGCCTAGGACTGCACTGTGAATCAATAGTTTCAGAAAGAGGTACCAAAAAACCACCATTATTTTCTTGGGCAGGGAGGTCTCTGTATATAACATCATTCTTAGAGTGACACTGCTTCATTTATAGTACTTGTTACAGCTTCCAGAAAGATGCAGCGCAGGATGGAAGGTTCCTATTACCTCTGATCTTTTGTATGCCAACATCTGCTATCTGGGGGGACTTTAAACTGAAACATTTAGGTCTCAGCTACACGGGGATGTCTAAAGAGATCAGAAATAGCTCAGATATGCTTGTGAGCTGTTCACCTTCGGTTACTGGCATTCCACATCACAGAGGAGGGTCATCCAGGTTTGGGCACCGGCTGTGCAGTTTTCCCGTTTTCTGTTTCTGAAGTAGGTAAAATGTGCCGTCTTGTTCTAAGCTTCTTGTTTCGTTCTGTGCTAGTAAAATGATAAGCCCCGAAAGCTACATTGAAGATGTGTGCTTAGAGCAGCCTTGGCCAACCTTTGCCACCAGATATTTTTAGACGACAACTCCTATCAGCCCAGAAAGCTATGCAACAGGTTGGTGAAGTTTGACTTTGGCCAATCAAGATGCAACCAGTGCCTGTGAATTCAGGTTGTATTAACATAATTTGCCAACAATCCAAAATCATTGTGGTCATTGGAATGATCTTGTGCTGAGTTCACTGAGCCATGCATTGGCATTGGCAGAGGCGGATTTAAGGGAGTGTGACCAGCTCAGTCGCACTTGGGGGTGCCTCAACTATTATATAGAATGGAGTATGAGAGGCAGGGACACCAAATTTTGGTGTTGCACCGCTGAAATTTGAGACTCCAAGGTCAGCCACTGTGTCTGCCTTTAATACCTACATTAATAATGTTTCTGCATCCAGAACGGTTTATAGCTGCTGTGGTCCACCACTCAGGACCAAAGTAAACATTACATGGGATTTCTGTGATTGGAACTCTATTTTTTGTTTCGTTTTTCCCAGAAGGCAGCCACAAAGCTGGGGGGGGCAGTAGAATTAACCTTTAGCTCCTGACCCAATTTCCCAACTTCTTCCCACATGCAGAACTGCTGGTAGCCACAGGGGGGGGGGAGAGATGGGCATAAGGCTAAACATTAGGAAGAATTTCTGCTGATAAGAGCTGTTTGATGGTGGAACCAACTAGCTTGGAAAGTTTGGGCTTTCCTTCATTGAGGTTTTGAAAGAGAGTTTGGATGGCCATCTATCAGGGTTCCTTCAGCTGTGATTCCTGACTGCCGAGGATTAGACTAGATGACATTTGGGGGTGGCCTTCCAAATCTACAATTTTATTATTCTATTATTCCACACCCACACCCACCTGGGACTGAGGTGCCAATAAAACTTGGCCAGTGCCATTCTTAATGCTCTCATGTTGGATGCAGTGGGACTTCAAAAAGCTTATCTTTAGCTAGATTGTGCTAAACACACTGAAACGATAACCTGGGGTGGGATCTCTTTCAGCTGTCGTGGGGGGGGGGAGGTGCAGAGGGAATGAAACCAAATGGAAATGTCAATAATGAGCCCCTATTACCTCCAGTCATAAAAATTGGCTTAATTGCTAGATCAATATGGATACATGCATTAGCACTGCCTGTAAAACTGCCTCGCTTCTTAGCATTCTGGGGGAGAACAATCTTTCACACAAAACAGTCTTTCAAGTGTTTTCCCTTCCAGTTGAAATATTTATAAGCTCCCATTTCTGCTCTCTGCCCACCGAATCTCTGAGTAGGACTGTGGCATTCTCTGACTCTGCCCTGGTTGAACGCATCCACTTTTTTTACATTTGGTTTTTGCTGACATCTATCCATATTAACACACCATTATCGTCGCCTTTTGCACAAATTTCCTTCAATAGATTCTCCCACCTCCCGTCCACCCAACCTCATAGTGGAATTAATTAAGATGAAATATTAGTTGGGGGAAATAAACCTGAATCTCAGGGAAGGGTTGGGGTGTTAGGTTTTTCTTTTTTCAAAAACAAACAAACAAACAAACAAACAACCCCTCATGCATTGGTGTAATGCTCATTGTAACATTTGGTTAAATTAGTATAGTGTGGTTGCTAGGGAAAGAAAAGATGCTGAGGTTATCTGGGGTCGTAGTTGGACGCATAATTAAATTCTCTCTGTCTCTCTTTTTCACTCCCTTCCTCCCTCTTTCTTCCACTGTCACTCCCACCAAACTAGAAATAGATGCTCTGATAATCATATTAAAAGTGGTTCTTATGAATTAATTATGGCATATTTTTCTCATTGCTAATGGAAGGATTCATGCTGAGGTGATTTAAAAGAACACACACAGTCTCGTTTATAATAATCCCTCCCCCCCAAAAACCCAACATTTTATAATGTTCTGTTGTCTGTAGAAATATGTGACTATGAAATTAAAAGGCCAACTCAGCAGAAACTGAGGCAATGAGGCAAAATCGGGGTCAAAATGAAGAAAGCGATGTTGATTTATGGCAGGCACACTGCGGTCTAGATGCATTTAACCTCTAAATTGTTTGTTTACACTGTTACACTGTACACAACTATTTCCCATATATTCAATAAACGTTTTCCAATCTTCTTTAAATGTATGTCCTTCTTGTTCTCTTAGTCTATAAGTCTACAAGTTGTGCATATTCTGTCAACTTAAGTTTTTGGGCTAACAAAACACAGGCTGCAGTAGTAGTATACATAAATAACTTTTCTTGACACCTAGGAATTTCAGTCTGAATTATCCCCAACAGAAAGGACTCTGGGTTTTTGGGTGGGAATGTACTTTTAAACATTTTTTTCAATTCATTATGGATCATTTCCCAATACTCTTGTACCCTTTTACAAGTCTACCAAATATGAAAAACTGTTCCCTCCACCTCTTTGCATCTCCAGCACTTATCTGATTCAGTCTTATACATCTTTTCAAGCCTACTTGGAGTTAAATACCATCTGTGAATCATTTTCAGGTAGTTCTCCTTCAAAGAATAACATGCTGTAAACTTCAAGTTACTTTCCTCCCCAGAGGTTAAAATCTATATTGTGTCCTATATCTATTGCCCAGTGTATCATTGAGGCTTTAACAAGCTTATCTTTTGTTTCCTAGTTTAATAACAGATTATACATTTTAGAGAAAAGTTTCTCTTTGTTTTGTAGAAGTTCTTTTTCTAATCGTGAGCTTTGGTCGGAAAAATGATTTTTTTCTGTCTAATTTAAATATTTCATGTATTGTAACCAATCCGTAACATGGCTCCTTACATTTTCCATTGTTTTCAGCATGGGTGTCCCCCACCCCCCAGCAATTCCCTGTAAATCACCCACTGTCTATCCATATTAACTCTCTTAATAGTAATAGCCTCAGCTGGAGACAGCCAGGCTCCACCTTGCTTTTGATCTAACACAGATCTCCCATTATATTGAGGAATGGGATTCCAGCACTGCAATCCTATGTACTTCTACTCAGAAGTAACCCCCGTTGAGTTGCATGGGACTTAGGCTGAGCGCATCGTATATTTAAAGCGCATTTAAACACATGGCTTCCCTGTGTGCATGTGCATTCAAGTCCCTGGTAAGTATGCAGCCATATACACATAACTGTATGCAATTAAAGCACACAGCTTCACCCAAAGAATCCTGAGAACTGTAGTTTCCTCCTCCAGAACTAGAATTCCCAGCACCCTTCCACAACCACTGAACTCACTGGGACTTGCATACACATGCAGAGGATCAGATGACAAGTTGTAGGAGCAACAATTCTCCCAGAAGGATTTCCAGGAGGGGAGGGATGGTGAGATGAAGAGAGAGGTGGTATCAGAAGCTACCTTTCATATGTCAAGCCTCTAGATTTGCATAGGTGCCATTACCCAAGGACCTCTTCAGCAGCTGGTGAGTGCTTTTCTGGCACTAGAAAGCAGCTGGCAAGGTCTTTGCCTGCCCTGGTATGTGGGTGGGTGGGAATGAATTGAGGAAATTTTACTCTGAAATCATAGGCATGCTCATGCAAAGCACCACGAGGTGCCCCTGATTTCCCCTTTCCTTTCAAGAGAGCAGAGGAGTCTGGCCACAGTGCTGTCTCTCATTAGGGGTGGGGCTGGATCTCCTTGGTTCCAAAACAAAAACCCAAGTTCAATTCTTGCATACCCTCCAACATTTCTCTGATGAAAATAAGGACATCCTATTCCATACCCTAGCAGGATGCGGGTGGCGCTGTGGGTTAAACCACAGAGCCTAGGACTTGCCGATCAGAAGGTCAGCGGTTCAAATCCCCACAACAGGGTGAGCTCCTGTTGCTCCGTCCCAGCTCCTGCCAACCTAGCAGTTCGAAAGCACATCAAAGTGCAAGTAGATAAATAGGTACCACTCTGGTGGGAAGGTAAACGGCATTTCCGTGTGCTGCTCTGATTCGCCAGAAGTGGCTTAGTCATGCTGGCCACATGACCCGGAAGCTGTACGACAGCTTCCTCGGCCAATAAAGCAAGATGAGCGCCGCAACCCCAGAGTCGGTCACGACTGGACCTAATGGTCAGGGATCCCTTTACCTTTATTTTATTCCATACTCTCCAACATTTCTCTGATGAAAATAGGGAGCTCCTAAGGAAAAACGGAACATTCCAGGATCAAATCAGAAACAAGGATGCCTTCTGTAAATCCAGGACTGTTTCTTGAAAATAGGGACACTTGGAGGGTCTGTTCTGGGCATGTCTGGGAAAGACTCGAGGCTGTAAACTGGGAGCAGCCCTGTCAGTCGGTGTAGGCAATACTGAACTAGATTGACCAACCATCTGTGAAAGGCAGCTTTCTTTGTTTAATTCCCTCTTGTATGTTGCTCTGTGCCCAGGGCTGGCCCAAGACATTTTTGCCCCTGAGCGAAACCACAAAATGGCGCCTCCGTTTGTAGACACATCGAGATCTGCTGCCCCTGTGGATCCTTCTACCCAAGGTGGTCACCTCACCTTGTCTCATGAGTGGGCCGGATCTGTTTGTGCCACACCCCACAAATATAATTCCTCACGAAAGGGCATGGGTTTGCCTGTATCGTGCTGCTCAGCCTCTAGGAATTGCTCAGGTCATTTTTATAGGGAAGCCAGAGGCACCAGCAACTGCCTTCCTCTGCTTAATGTTTTGCTGAATGAAATCTAGGTTTAGAAAAAAGTGTACACTTACTTTAAGCATATTATTGGCTGCCACCCTGCATATAGTGATGTTAAACATATTCTTATATTGTTACCAAATGGAGTCTAATACGCATGACTACTGCAAGCCATGCCATCACAGTCTCTAACTTTCTAGATTTTCTCATTCCTTGACGAAATAGAAAACAGTTTTGTCTAGTTGACAACAGATGTACCAGTCTTCTCATGTGAGATTTGTGGCAAGCGGTAAGAAGTTTAACCTATTTTCAAAGAGATCAGTGAGGTAGACTTATACATTGAGAAGTCCCAGAGTGCTGAGAATTTCTACCCATTAATTTAATTAATCACAGAAATGTGTGGGGTTCTCTGGCCCTTTTTAAAACTTTCAAATGTAGAAGTTGGTGCAAAGTTTCAGAGTAAGAAAGTTCTAAGAAGAGTCGCTTAGCAGCATCAGGCCCATCTCAAGTAACATGGGCCTCAGTATCAAAGTTCAGTAGCAGATTGGCAGCCATGGCAAATCCCTCAAGCAAGGTGTCATATACTAGCAGTTGTTTGCCCCCACAAGCAACCTAGCCACCATATTCTGCAGCCCCTGCAGCCTCAAGGGTAGCCGTACATAGAGTGCATTGCAGTTATCCAGTCTTGCTTTGAGAAAAATGATTGTGAAGTACTTCTTTGCAGAGCATGCAAGATGTGGCGATGGCCAACAGCTGACATGGCTGTCCAGGTTAGGTAAATTTACAAAGGATAAGGCTATCAATGGCTTCTAGCTATGGTGGAGATCATGAGGAAGAGAGTGCTATTGCACCCATGTCCATTTCCTGTGTTTCCCAGAGGTGTTTGCTTAGCCATTGTGAGAACCTTCTGGATTAAACACAGCAATGCATTTAATGGGACAGAGCATTGCTTATTGCTAAAGTTATGCAGAAATCAAGGGTTATTTTGAGGTGGAAAACACATACATGGAAGAAGAAAGCTTAAGAGACAAATGGCTACTAGTCATGCCCCTGAGGGATGTATAGGGTGTTAAGGGAGGGGTAGTATCACTGGTGGGGGACACGTCATGCTCCTTCTGGGGTACTTTGTCCACCTTTGGTCCCCACCCTACACTCAGCTCTCACCTCCCAGAAGCTGTCAGCATGAGACAGCAGCCACAGCCCAGAAATGGCATCCACTGGCCAGCTAAACCAGGTGAGGGTAGCCGATGGGTCTCAAACCCTTGTTGAGGTAGGGACTACCCTTGCGTACAAAGACAGATTGAGAGGCAGATTGAGTGGACAAGACCAATAGTGGGTCCAAAGGTCAAGAAGGTGGTTCCTGCACATGCTGTAGTGAGGGGCAGATGGGAAGGTAGCCTATCTAGGAGAAGGAAAACTCTGATCCTAAACCTCTGTTGCCTACACAAATCTGGAGTGGGGTCCCCAAGATGGTTGGCCCACCATACACACTGCTCAGGCTTGCACCTCAAGGCAGTCATGTTGGTGCCACTAATGCACAGTTGGACTTCACCCCCAGAGGCTCACTCCACTGTCTCTCAAGACAGGCGGATGCCAACAATTCCCCTGAATAACAGTTGCTGGGGATCCTGAGTGAGAGATTTCCATGGTACTTGTGGGAATGTTCAGGGATGCAGGAGAGGATATATTGTTTGATTATATCCTTTTCCAACTTGTGTTAACAAGTTCCACAATTTAGCAGAGCAACATTCCCCTTTTTAAACTTGCAGCGGATGCGTTTGCTCAGCCTCTATAATAACTGTTCTGGTATTTTCCCCGTATTCCCTCATAAAAGATAAGACACGACACAGTCTTCTATAAAAGTATAAAAAGAGTTTACTCACATTCTGTTCACAATCGGACTCCGGAAGGCAGACTTAGCTTAGAAAAGTAACATACACCTGGAAACTATCTCATAAGGAGACAGTCCCTTTGTCCTCTCTTGGCTGGAAGAGAGCATCTTTGGCTAAGCAGATGTGGCTTCTTCGATGCATGTAGTCAATGCAAGCGAGATGGCTGCCCTACCCTGTGCTTTTGTCATTACCTGCACAGGTGAGGCCACACCCACCTCTAGTCACATGCAGAGGAAGTCTGTCCCAGCCCAGAAGGAAACAGGAAGTTTACCTGCTGGCTGGACAAACATTCCTCCCTATGTGTAAACATGTTCACTCTAGGAATGTTGTACTTGACTGCTCTTGTGTTTCACATCCCACAGTACTGATGTCCTGCTTGTGGACTTCCCATAGGCATTTGGTTGGCCACTGTGAGAGTAGGATGTTGGATGCAAAAGGCCTTTGGTTTGATTCAGCAGGCCTCTTTTCATGTCCTGAATTGTTAGATATGAAAGACCCTCCCTGCAATATACTAAGCACGCATAATAGGACTTACAGATTATCCCTTAATGTGATTAGGGACAGAGTCTCTACACAAGAAAATTGACACCAGAATGTATTGATGCACTTTGCCACTTCCCCAATGTTTGTTTCTGAATGGCATATATAAAGAGACAAAAGGCAAAGCCAATTAATTAATTGTATAAAGACAGTGTATCAGCTCCTCTAAGACTCACCCTTCCTTATACCCCTCCTTTTATTTTAAAAGTAAGGAAACGCTTAATGCTGAAGAATTGCTGCATGTTAACACTGGAAAATTACAATACGGTGAAAATGATTTGGCACATTACATCCCAGGGGAAATGGACTAATGAAGGAAAGAGGCAGAAAGGAATATTTGAACCTATATCACAAACCATGCATCAGGGTTTTTTGTTTTGTTTTCTGCAGTGAAATGTGGGAAGCAGCTGGTTCAGTTCTCTCAGAAGTAAATGGCATCAAAATTGCAAGATATTTTTATGCAAGAGGCTGGGGTGCGTGGAGTCGTACTGGACCACAGCGCTCTAAAGGAAGGCTGACAGCAGAGATTTGCCACCCACCTCAAATCTTAGCCAAGGCACAGGAGCTATGTTTAGATAGGCAACAGCTTATCAACACTTTTTCAGCTTTCTGCCTACATGCAGTTTTTTCTTTCTTTCGAAACACCATTAACGCCATTCAAATCACAGTTGGGTGTGTGTTCTACAAAGGAACAATGAATTAACTGTGCATTCTCCTCTTACGTACAGTTCAGCCTCCGCCACCACTGTCTCTTCCCTTGAACCAGGAAAACATTGCTGTGGGCCTGTGCATATCTCCATGCAGCTCCCTGGTAAAGGACATAACTTACATAATCCTGTGGAATAAATACCTTCGTTACCAACAACACTTGCATTTAGCCTGAATTCAGTGACCCATGTTCAACACAGGGAGTTGTCAGAACTATACCAGTGGAATCTGCTCTTGTAGTTTTTGGAGGTTTTTAAGCAGAGGTTTGGGGATGCGGGTGGCGCTGTGGGTTAAACCACAGAGCCTAAGACTTGCCGATCAGAAGGTTGGCGGTTCGAATCCCAGCGACGGGGTGAGCTCCCATGGCTCGGTCCCTGCTCCTGCCAACCTAGCAGTTCGAAAGCACAAAACTGCAAGTAGATAAATAGGTACTGCTCCGGCGGGAAGGTAAACAGCATTTCTGTGCACTGCTCTGGTTCGCCAGAAGCAGCTTAGTCATGCTGGCCACATGACCCGGAAGCTGTACGCCGGCTCCCTCGGCCAATAAAGCGAGATGAGCGCCGCAACCCCAGAGTCGACCACAACTGGACTTAATGGTCAGGGGTCTCTTTACCTTTACCTTTAAGCAGAGGTTGGCTGGCCACCTGTCATGGAAACATTAGCTGAGATTCCTCCATGGCTGGGGGTTGGACTAGATGGGATTGCTTCCAACTCTACAATTCTATGATTCTGTGCAGCAATATGTTCCTGTGTGGAGTGCTCTGCTCAAGGTTGAAGACAGCCATGCCCTTTCCCGTGATACTCCATTGCATTCCCTACAAGGTCTGGGTTTTTAGTCTCCTTTCTCACTACAGACACTCAAGATTATGTGCCACTGAACATGATCAATCCTTATGGGACTGAGGGTTGTTTCTGTACTTCTACAAACTTTGGGGTTCCACAAACTGGTGTTTATCTTGATGTTCTGCTAAAGCACCTAGATAGTAACACTATATTAAATAATGCTTTATTAAAGGCATGGGGAATCTGTGTTGCCCTCCTGGATATTTCTGGGTTGCAGCTCCCATCAGCCTCATTCGGTATGGTTAATGGATTAAGGGGGTTGCAGTTGAACAACATCTGAATGACCAGAGGCTCCCGGTGCCTGGTTCATCATTTCATTTGCCAGTAACATTCGACCTCCCTGCTGCAAATCTCTCACTTGTTCTTGAATTGCTACAATATCTAAACAGGTTCTGAAGAACTATAAATTACTGGCTTCCGGAACGACGTAGCTCAGAAGACAATTTTCCTCCCACGACAAGAGAACGCAAGGCCAGCTCATCACAAACAACATGCCTTGAAGCCTTAGAATCTGAGATAACGGACATCTGAACCACCGACAAGCTGGTAAATAAAGACCCATTCCTCATGCTGATGAAAATAGCCTTGAGGTAGAACAAGACACATTTTTTAATCATCTGTTTGGTTTGCGCGTTCTCAGAACAGAACTGAGTCAGCAGAACGTTTTGTCTCTTGATGCCATGGAATGCTGCTGAAACCAGCTGCCTTCGCTAAGCAACTGAAAGTGATAGCTTAACATCACCAGACCAGTTTATTCTAGCTTTGATATGAATGGAATAAAGCCACATGTGTATGATTGTCGGAAATGTCAAGAAATGTCGACCTGGCTAACATGACACAGCGAGCTAAGCTTTTGCCTACAGAGACCATGTCAACGTGCAGGCTCCTGGAGAACAGCTTGCGGCCATTTTGCTGCTCCTTATGTACTGGTTTGGGACGCGGGTGGCACTGTGGGTTAAACCACAGAGCCTAGGACTTGCTGATCAGAAGGTTGGTGGTTCGAATCCCCACGACGGGGTTAGCTCCCGTTGCTCGGTCCCAGCTCCTGCCAACCTAGCAGTTCGAAAGCACCTCAAGTGCATGTAGATAAATAGGTACTGTTCCGGCGGGGAGGTAAACGGCATTTCCGTGCGCTGCTCTGGTTCGCCAGAAACGGCTTAGTCATGCTGGCCACATGACCCGGAAGCTGTATGCCGGCTCCCTCGGCCAATAAAGCAAGATGAGCACCGCAACCCCAGAGTCGGTCACAACTGGACCTAATGGTCAGGGGTCCCTTTACCTCACTATGTACTGGTTTAGCCATGCCGAGCTAAACCAAGGTTTGCCTCAACCACAAGACAAAACGCTAAGCTCTCATTTCACTAACCGTAAACATTAGCCATGTGGAAGCCAAGGGCAATGCATGAAAGCAATATTTATTTATCTTTTACATCCCACCTTTATCTCCAGGGATCTCAAGGTGCCAAAAAATGGTGCTCCCCTTCATCATCAACAACCCTGTGAGACAGGTTGGTCTGAGAAGCAGTGACAGGCCCAAACTCACTCAGTGATTTTCATGGCCGAGCGGGGATTTGAACTCCGATCTCCCAGTTCCTAGTTTGACACTCTAACCACCACACCACACTGGTTCTCACCACACTGCACTGGGTCTCTCCCTGCTGTTGCCTTCCAGCAAACTGGTATTCAGTGGTTTCCATGGTAACAGTCACTGACAGGCCTGCACGCCATGAATTTGTCCAACCCACTATTTAATCCATCAGCATGAATGGTCGCCAACACTTCCTGCGGCACTAAATTCCATGAGTTATTATCAATGTGTGATGCTGTTGTTATAGGTTTGTGGGTGCTAAATGCCTGGTATCAGTAAATGTTAGAATTTAATAAGCATTTGTGTGTTAAGACAGGGGCGTTAGACCCATGTGGGTATTTGATCCCTGCGTTAGACTTTTCTAAACCCTCTTGAATTAACAAGTGATTAAGGCAGGCTGGTGCTAATTAACTCAGACTAATTTCCTTGAGGGTGCAGTCCGGGGTAGTGGGTCATTAACATGGCAAGAGAATGGAGAAGGGCCTCTCTCTGTGTTAGAAAAGCCAGAGGTTTAGAACAGAGAATATAATGTGGGCCAGAAGCTTAGAGAGTTCTGCCCGGACACTGAGGTCCAGCGCCGAGGGCCTTCTGGCGGTTCCCTTGCTGAGAGAAGCCAAGTTACAGGGAACCAGGCAGAGGGCCTTCTCGGTAGTGGCTCCCGCCCTGTGGAACGCCCTCCCATCAGATGTCAAAGAGAAATATAACTACCAAACTTTTAGAAGACATCTAAAGGCAGCCCTGTCTAATAGGTTATTGTATTTTAGTGTTTTGTTGGAAGCTGCCCAGATTGGTTGGGGGGACCCAGCCAAATGGGCGGGGTATAAATAATAAATTATTATTATTATTATTATTATTATTATTATTATTATTAAGTTGAGGTTATGTGACAAGCAGAGTGCAGGAGTCAGAGAAAAATAGCCAGGGTCTACTTAAACTGGATGTTGTGCTTATAAGGAAAGCAAGACCCTATTGGAGTTCAATGTTGGGGACCCTTCCATTGTAGACTGGGGACTGAGCTATACAGCTGCAAATAAAACTTTTTATGTGTTGTAAAGTGCAAGATACAACTGTGACACTAGATGGTGACAGTAAGCTATGCTGAATTCAATGCATTTTTCAAAACGTTTTTTAAAAAAGCATTCTCACAGCGTTTTTTTTATATGTGAGTAGATTCCACCTCAGGCTGTATATGTGTGTAAATAAACCATATATCATAGGTGCCACAGAGCCTCATGTACATGCTCTTCGTGGCTGAGCAGCTTCAAGGTCCTTGATTTCTCTTCTTATGGTTATCTTTAAACCAGGAGAGGACTAGTCAGCCCTCCAAATAAAGGACTCCCATCTGTATAGCAGGGAACATGGCCACCCTAATAAGCAGACCCAAAATGTCTGCACGGACGCTTTATTCCAGGGCACCATAATTTATTCTTATGTACAGCAATCTTATGCTTGCTGATCCAAAATGGAGGAGTTTAGTGCGAAAAACTGGAATTGTGTGACAAAAATGAAATAATAGGAAGGTGGTCCATAGTTGACTCCATTTTAAAGTAATCATAGTGAAATGGGCTAAATCAGCCATGAAGAGAAGAATCAGCTCAGCACAAACGAAGCCCTCACTGGATGAAAGAAGTGTGTGCTCAGGATCATTTCCATGAATTACATTAATTATTTTACATAAAAATATGATTATTGTATTTATGGGCAATTCACCCTCTCTACCAAGAACATCTGCATCGCTTGCAATCTGTGCACTTGATGGAATTTAATTCAGATTCCTTTTATGCTGTTTTTGAATCCCTCTCCATAATCGTAATTACTATGAGTGTTATTATGCCTTTGGATAATAGAACAGGGCATGCAAATCCCAGACGGCTGCAAAATTAGAAGCTATTTTCCTTTTATGCTTATTAGACTGTGTGATCGAAAGCATGATTTAAACTAAAATCCTCACATCGTTAATGGTGTTTACAGTACGGCATGTAAGGGTTCCCCCTCCCCCAACGAATTGAACCACAATAATTATAAAAGAGATTTTTGCAGAGTAATCCTATCCTCAAGTTATACCTCCTCAATAGAGAGGGGTCTTTTTGAAACCCTCTTGTGCCAATGCAGCATAAAGCTACCCAGGTGGAAAAATTAACAAGCAACATGATGTCTTGCACTAGCATCACAGTTACACTGGCAAAACTATGCCAGCGCATGGGAGGGAATTTATTTCAGAGCCAATGCCATTTTAGTGAGACTTACTCCTGAGTAAATGTGCTTGGGATAAGGCTGTAAAGGGGCCCTGGCAAGAGCCAGATTTAATCAGATCTATGAAACGTACTAGGAAAATCACAGGCATGTGGTTGAAGATGAGGAGTACTTCTTCCCTTAATGCACATTGGTGGGCTGATCAAGTTAACAAGGTAAGTGTGAAATAGGAAGAATGCCTTGATTGTTGAAACACTAAATATATAAATCATTCACATAATAAAAAATTAGGAGACTGGGACTTTTGTAGAGAAAACGCCACCCTTATTTCATACAAAAGTCATCCTTTATTTTTTCAGTGATGCTTCTATTTACACTTTAACAGGCTCTATAGAATGCTAATTATATTCTGAGTGGGATAGAATTTGACCACAAAAGCCATTGTGGCAGACATTTTCCAGAGATAGGGAACTTGTGGCCCTCCAGATGTTGCAGAATGACATCATTCGTAATTTCTGTCAGCTCTTCTAGCAGGGTTTGGGGAAAACTGGAGCCTAACAACATCCAAAGGATGTTCCCTACTCCTGCCAGAATATATGCTGGCAAGTGTGGACCTGTGTGGACACCAGTTGCCACACTTATTAGGAATGATTTGTTTCTTCATCAATACAGTATATGCTTTTGCTTTTGCTCCAGTCAAAGTCTTGGATGCCCACATATAAATTTGTAATGGTACTATTCAGTTTTCAGCTGATATAAGCTTACTCGGTCCTTTAAAGTAGCTGGACAGAACATCATGTTCTATTAATGAGGTGTCAGTGTCAGTCAGAGCAACCTTAACACAGGCATTTAATGATAATCAAACGAATGGGCAAAGTCCCTCTTCCATGCACGGACAAGCCCTCAGCGGGGTAGCGGATGAGGAGAAAAACAGCAAAATGGCATTCACCCAGTTATTAAAGAAACTGGTGGAAGTCAACTTAGATCTGAGAGGTTTCCATCAGTAAAATAATGGGTGCTATATGCCCTGGGAACTGATGTTGTTTTATCCTTTTGGGATTGGACACTGCTGGGCAAACACAATGTATTAGAAAAAGGGGAAATGGGATGCAGAGTTGTGATGCTACCAGATTAGCCTGCTATCATAATCTCTTGTGATTTACAGCTCTCTCTCTTTTCAATAACCAGGGAGGAGATTTGAACAGAACACAAGTAGTTTTTTATAGAGATGGATGGGGAGAGGCTGCCGATTGAGTTTTGCAGGTGGTTTTACAAGCCCTGTAATGTGATGGGCTGCTGCAGACCCGCCATTCCAAACAAATGGAAGCTTAATAGCTTGAAAGAAACCTTGATTGTGGGCAGCGCTCAAAGGCTGATTACATGTGGCGTGTCCAGCTTTTCCCCATCCTAGCTTTCTACCATTTCACAGGGGAAATTACCTCAGAGCTCAGAGTAGCTAATGTAGCTCACCAGAAGGGGATTATTCCCCAGATTCAAGCAAAATGTTCCTTTGCTAATTTTACATGCTGATTGTCATTCCCTTCAGCGATCACAGCAGAACTCTAAGCCTGTTCGAACACTGGCCAAGCTATTTTGAATGTAATTTAAGGGGCCTGCAATGGAACACAGTTTGGTTCCCCTCCAAGACTTACCTGGCATGGTTTAGTCTATGGTTTGGGAACCTTTTCCAGCCTGAGGGCCAAATTTCCTCCTGCACAATCTTCGGGGAGGGGGGCACATGTTAGTGGCAGCAAAAGTGGATGGAGCAACAGAAATAAATTTTACCATTTGTTCCAAACTAGCTTCTGTGCACACTCTTACACACCCATCTCTCTTCCACCCAGGCAATTGAGAGGATGGCTCCATCAGTAAAGCATGAAGCTCTTAATCTGAGGGCAGTGGGTTTAAGCTGCACGCTGGGCTAAAGTTTCCTGAATTGCAGGGGATTCAACTAGATGACCCTCATGGTCCCTTCCAACTCTTCAGTTCTATGATTCTATTATTTTAGTTCAACTGCACATTCCAGCCAGGCAGAAAAACTCAGGGTGCAAAATAGAGCCAGTGAGGGGTGTAGTTGGGGAAGGGTTGATGAAGAGTCTGCAAACCAAGCCTTATGAGGAACGACTGAAGGGAACTGGGTATGTTTCACCTGGTAACGAGGAGACTGAGAGGAGTTATTTGAAGGCCATCTTCAAATATCTAAAGGGCTGCCATATGGAATATGGAACAAGCTTTTTTTTGACTGCTCCAGAGAACTTGAACCAATAGCTTCAAGTTACAGTGGAACAGTACAACAGTCAAGTTACAAGACCTCGGGTTACATACACTTCAGGTTACATATGCTTCAGGTTACAGACTCCGCTAATCCAGAAATAGTACCTCAGGTTAAGAACTTTGCTTCAGGATGCGAACAGAAATCGTGCTCCGGCAGTACAGCGGCAGCAGGAGGCCCCATTAGCTAAAGTGGTGCTTCAGGTTAAGAAAAGTTTCAGGTTAAGAACGGACCTCCGGAATGAATTAAGTACTTCACCTGAGGTACCACTGTATAAGGAATGAGATTCTGACTCAACATCAGGAAGAACTTTCTGAAGAGCTGCCTCACAGTGGAACAGTCACCCTCAGGAGTTGGTTCCTTGGAGTTCCTTGGAAATTTTTAAGCAGATGCTGGATGGCTGTCATGTATGATTTAGCTGTGATTCCTGCATTAAAGGGGGCTGGACTAGATGAAGCTTTGAGATCCCTTCCAGCTCTACAATTCTATGAGTCTATGATGAACATCCTTGTTATCAGGGGTGCCATCTTGCTTCTCTCTTGGAGGCAGCGCCGCTGCCACCTGCTGGCTTTTCTCATTGACTTTGTGGGTGTCCGGCCCCCCACAACTATATTATTGTGTGTGTCCAAGCACTCACAGCCCCCTAGAGTTGGCTCCTATGCTTGTTATGTCTCTTTTGCAAAGGAAACAATGTCCTTGTATGCAGCAGGCTGAAGATGACTTAGGGAGACCTTGGTCTAATCAGAAGAATATGTTCTCGGTCATACAAATTTATTTTACATCATTATTAGTAGTTGTAGCATTTACATTTTAGAGTAGCCTTGCTACCAAGTAGAACTGCAATTCCACAGTCTGACCCAAACCATGTGCTATCAGCACATTAAAACGACATGCTCCTTTGCTACCCCAACACCTATACTGCCTGATCCAAGAGGTTAATCCTAGTGTACACGTAGGAAAAGAGCCTCCTCTTTTTGAGTAAACATTGCAGCTGCATTGAGTGTCCTTTAACACTACCCACAGGACCTTACATTAGGGAGAATTAAAAAAAACAATAACAAGGAAGCTTGTGGAACTAGAAACACTTACCTAATATTCATTTTGAGCTAGCATAAAAGAGAACTTGTGCATGAAACCATGAGCTTCCTTTACTCGCATTTTTTAGTCCATTGTCAGTCAGTGGGTTGTGCCTCTTGAGTCGCAGGGAACAATACCTGTATAACATGGAATTCAGAACCAATTGCATGATTAAGGGCTCCTCAACTTTTCTGAGCACTCAGACCGATAAGCTAACACAAGGCTTGCATGGAGGTTATATTCTGCCCTCTCCTTGTTGAACATTCATTCTCATTCGTTTGTCAGGAAGCTACACAACAATGAGCATTCATCCTGATTTGTTTGCAAGAAAGTGAGACATCTTCCCACCAATCCCACACTTTTTGGTGCATTTCCCTGTCATCTTCCTAACTGCACAAAAGTCATTTTTTCCCCTGCAATTGCTTTTAGTGGTTTGTTGCACCGACAATTCATTTTAATTGCCCGAACCTAAATTTCCAGTATGCAATTGAATCCCTTCGGCAAAATAGTGATAGACTGGAGGTAACCTTGCAGTTTTGAAAGCTATACAGTGGAATCCATCCTATGTATACCTTAAGTGCTTCATGCGTCTTATTCTTTATTAAGGATTCTAGCCAAAGCAGTGGTAGATTTCTAGATGGTAACTGACACCTTTCAGTTAACTGACATGCAATAGATAAAAGGAAAGCTGGGAAACTGTCAGGAATGGGCCAATGGAAGCACCCCAAAGTGAGACCGGTGCTGGGAACCAGAGGCACTGAGACAAGACAGCAGTCAGGACTGAAGAGCAAGTGAGGTTCAAATGACAAACAAGGGGGCAGGTTCAAGACGCAGGCAAGAAGTCAGGGTTGAAGAACACACAAGAGCTCAAGAAGATTCCGTTCCTCCCAAAATGCTCAACTTGGACAGGAATCCCTTTATAATCCTCCCCGCTCAAGAGAATCCAATGGTGAACCTGTAGGGTTGCCATATTTCCAGAGGTAAAAATCCAGACAAAAAAGTTGTTGAGCTTTTGTGCAATCACAAAAATATAGATATGCATCACACACACACACAAAATTACCTCCCCCCCAAAAAACACAGACATTTGCTTAAAATTGTAAAAATCCCTCCAAATGGGCATGTAGGTCCCCCAAAAGAGGACATGTCCGGGATTTCCCAGACGTATGGCAACCCTATGAACCTGGGTCATCAAACTCAGTTCAGAGCCTGAAGGTACCGTATTTTTCACCCTATAGGGTGCACTGGCCCATAGAGCGCACCTCGTTTTTTGGGGGGGAAATAAATTTTAAAAAATTATTTCCCCCCCCCCCAGCTGCGGGGCTGGGGCGGGGGAAGCCCAAGCTTCCCCCGACCCCAGCCCCCAGAACAGGCTGCTATCTGCAAGCCTTGCGAGCCCAGCGGGAACTCCTGCTGGGCTTGCAAGGCTTGCGGACATCTACCCAAAGCCCGAGGCGTGCTCCGGAGCGCGCCCCGCACTTCGGGCTGCAGGCTGCTGCCCGCAAGCCTTGCGAGCCCGCACCCCTCTCGCTCTCCAGGCTTCAGCGAAAGCCTGCATTCGCCCCATAGGACGCACACACATTTCCCCTTCATTTTTGGAGGGGGAAAAGTGCGTCCTATAGGGCGAAAAATACGGTAATTCATTGAGAAGTTGGCACCTGCAATTCCATTATTCAACATATGGGGTAGCCATGCACAGATCCAGCAGTTTCTGAAAGGAGCAAAAAACTATTTTCTAATAAAACTGACTTCTCTGCAAATATGTTGTAGACAAATCTTGCATTCTGGAAGCAGCCCCAATTTAGAGCTAAGATATCTTGTGTGTGTGTGTATGTATGTGTGTGTGTACATATGTGCAAATCTTATACCCTCACTATTTCCATAACAAAACTCAAGGTGATATTCAACAGTGAAACCGCCACACCACATAGAAAACATATATATTATTATTTATTATTATTATATATTCAATTTGTATCCTACCATTCCTCCCAGAGAAGCCCAGTTTAAAAACAATCACATTCTCTCAGCCAATGATTTCAGGGTTCATAGGAACAACGTTTTTTCAGCCATCAAATGCAGGGATAAAAGTGCCTAAAATGATGGGGGAGAAAAATCCACATCCAGAATCTTTTATAAAACTTTTCTGTAAATCTGGGAAGCCTCAATTTTATTCTTGATTTCTAGGTGTCCTTCTTTTATTTCCAAACTGATAGGAATTGAACCACCCATGTTTGGCAGATGGGGGGGGGTGGATATGAAAAGTTACACTCCCCCTTTATCATTTCATTTTCCTGAAACTTTCCTGTATTGTTGTACAGTGCTAATATGCTTCTGCATATCCACGTCTAGTCTGAAGGCACATAAGGTTTGCTGAAGCTAAGTAGGTCTGTGTCTGAATGGGAACCGCATGTGTAACACTTTGGGTTCCATGATGGAAGGGGAAAATGTAAGGGGGGGAAATATTATCTTTTAATGCCTAGGAATTGTCCCATTTATGCTGAAGCTACTATCTTATTTGAAAGTGACCACATTTCACTTCCAGGCTGATAGGGACACTAGATCACCTACATTTGATATATGACTTTTTAAGTTTTGGGTTTGTTTGTTTTTTACTTTTAATTTTGTGCCAGGGAGTCTATACCCCCCTCTTCCTGTGTGATTCCAGTGCATCAGCACTCACTCGGCAATATTTGTTTAAAAATGGATGAGATCTTGCATTATTGTAAGTGTAAAAAGACTTTTAGGAGTATCCAAAAAAAAAAAAAAAAAAAGGTTCAAGAACAGCTTGGAGAACTGGGTGGAAACTCCTAAGAACTGTCATTAGAGGATATTTATCATGTATTTCCAGAAGGTTGTGTTACTATTCTACTTAATTAATACTTGTTAAATTTCTTAAGACACTTAAATTTCATACAGACTCAAGGTAGCTTATAATAATATGGGGGTCAGTAGAAGGAGTTGTCCCTGTTTGCTCTGCTCACCATCCCCTCTGCCAACCCCATACCTGGCCAACCCCTCCTTGTTTACCCCTCACGTCTCCCCCCACACCTCACTCGAACCTCCCCTCATCTCCCTTCAAGTATCTATGCTGCTGCCCCACATCTCACCCCAACCCACTTCCTTCAAAGGTTGTCCCAATCCTGCCACAAGGACAAAGGTGCTTCAGAGAGCTGTTTTATGAGGAGCCCATGGTGCTGGAGGAGACTCTTGAGAATCCCATGGACTGCAAGAAGATCAAATCTATCCATTCTGAAGGAAATCAGCCCTGAGTGCACACTTGGATTTGGATTTGATATTCCGCTTTATCACTACCCAAAGGAGTCTCAAAGCGGCTAACATTCTCCTTCCCCTTCCTCCCCCACAACAAACACTCTGTGAGGTGAGTGGGGCTGAGAGACTTCAGAGAAGTGTGACTAGCCCAAGGTCACCCTGCAGCTGCATGTGGAGGAGCAGAGACGCGAACCCGGTTCCCCAGATTACGAGTCTATCGCTCTTAACCACTACACCACACTGCTCTCGAAGGACAGATCCTGAAGCTGAGGCTACAATACTTTGGCCACCTCGTGAGAAGAGAAGACTCCCTGGAAAAGACCCTGGTGTTGGGAAAGATTGAAGGCACAAGGAGAAGTGGACGACGGAGGACGAGATGGTTGGACAGTGTTCTCAAAGCTACTAACATGAGTCTGACCAAACTGTGGGAGGCAGTGGAAGACAGGAGTGCCTGGCATGCTCTGGTCCATGGGGTCACGAAGAGTCGGACACGACTAAACGACTAAACAACAACAACTGTCCCTCCTCACTAAGCCAAGCTTAATGGAGAGGGAGAGGTGTATCACAGAGTGGTTTGCCAAATTGCTCTGTGAAGCACCTCCCTCCGCCATGGCCACTGCTAAGCAGTGTTGGGATGCTGCTAAGGAATTGGGGGCAATTGGCAAGCCCCCAGCTGGCTCCAGCCCACCAGCCGACGTGCCGGTCAAACTCCAGTCCTTGGTGCAGCATGAATCTGCGACCCAGAGCTTCAGAAGCTTCAGAAGCTGGGCACGCAACTCAGCAGAGTAAACGCACAACAGAAGTGGCAGGGAGAGGCTGTGTAAAGCATATTTACAAGCAGTTTATTCAGCATACATCAGGACAAGAGGAAAAACATGTCTTCTCTCTTTCATGGCCAAGCAAGCAGCATAAGCAATAGATATACACACAAAGGGAAGTTCCCAGCAAGCTGTGCTGGAGTGTAAACAGACATGTGACATACAACAATTCCATACATCTGTTAAGGTGGAATGGAACATCAATATCCTAACATCCAGTTCACCCGGGCAACCAGCCACCCATGCTGCTCACTCACCTTCCTGCCTGTGTGCCATCATGCCATATCATCATGCTGTTTCATTAATGAAATCTTGTTGGGAGGGGATGAGACACAGTGCCTCGGACCCTGGAGGGTCCATTTAACTCTTGTTGTTGTTGCTGCTGCTGCTGCTAAAACTTATCCTTCATGAATCTGTCTCCTCCCATTTTAAAGGCCTCTGTTAACTCTTGTTGTTGTTGTTGCTGCTGCTGCTAAAACTTATCCTTCATGAATCTGTCTCCTCCCATTTTAAAGGCCTCTGACTCAGTGTCCTTGCCACATTTTGCTGCAAAAAATAATAATAAATCCACAAATTAATTAAGCACTGTTCAAAGAAGGATGTTCTTTTGCCATTCTGATGCTGCCAGCATGACTCATTGCAAAATCTGGTGTTACAAGAGAGGAAGAAGAATTGAAAAATGCCTCTCCGCCACCTTTATAAACCTCTGCCATTGCCTGCCTCAGCTCTTCAAAATAACCTCAAAGTATCATGAAGAGATTTCAGCCTCCTGATTTCCCCTTTCAATATCATTTCAACCAATGAGCTCATTTTTATGTGCCGTTTTAAAAATAAAATAAACTGCGGCCATGTTGCTACACTATCTGAGTCATTTCCCATTAGATCAGAGTTTCCCAAACTTGGGTCTCCAGACTACTATTCCCATCATCCCTGACCACTGGTCCTGCTAGCTAGGGATGATGGAAGTTGTAGTCCAAAATCAGCTGGAGACCCAAGTTTGGGAAACCCTGCATTACATAGCACTATGGTGCCTATTCCCGATTTGCCAAACATCTCAGATCTCTTATCCTGGACACCACTCAGGTTGATGATACTGAAATGAGGATCTCTCAGCTTGGAAAAAGGAATTTCAGTGGCTCTGTGAGGCAAGCATTATGGCCCTGAAAGTCATTTCCCAATACAGATTTTAATTTGGAGCAGAGAAGAACCTATGTCTTCCCACCCATCTCTCTCCCTCTCATGCAACAATCATAGCAAGCAAAGACTATGTTGCATTATTAATATTTTAAGTTACCCCCCTTGGGAATCCCAAGACATGAATGAGGAAATACGGGCAACACATTACAGTGGAAACTCTGGCTAAAACGCAACCTCCTGACTCTCATGTCAGACGTGCATGAGAAATATATAGAGCGTGTCCATTTTTATCACACACAAACCACAACTTGCTTACATTATATTTTAATAGAAAATTCAAAGGAAAGCCCCTTAAGACTGGGCAGAAGACATCTGGAGCCACTTAAATAAAAATAGTGTGTGCTCTGTCAAATTGGCATGGCCCCCAAATGCAAGATTCTAATTAAAAGGGAATCTCGCCATATGCAATCAGTTCTTCTGCACACATACTAGCTGCGGAGAGGAATGACAGTACAGTGGTACCTCAGGTTAAGAACTTAATTCGTTCTGGAGGGCCGTTCTTAACCTGAAACTGTTCTTAACCTGAGGTACCACTTTAGCTAATGGGGCCTCCCGCTGCCGCCGCACGATTTCTGTTCTTATCCTGAAGCAATGTTCTTAACCCGAAGTACTATTTCTGGGTTAGCAGAGTCTGTAACCTGAAGCACCTGTAACCCAAGGTACCACAGTACTTATTTGGCCACTCCTGTTTGTTTCAGTTGGTCTATTTTTGGTGTCTCTTCAGCTGGGCGAGACTTCTTATGCTACAATCCTATGAATCTTTTCATGGAAGCAAGCCCCCTATGTTCAGTGGGCTTACTCTCAGGAAAAGATGTGAAGGATTGTAGCCTTGAACCTCATATTATTCATTTTGTTTCACACCACAACTCCAAAATAAAACATGCTCAACTCAACTAACACTTGTTTTTACAACATAGGCAGCCTAATCCTATGCATGATAAGATTTACTTGGTTGTAAATAGGGGAGAAATCCAATTCAATTTGCATTTACATGCAAACCTACAAAATCCACGCTCTCTGAAGCGATCTGCAAAACACAACACAACCATCCTTCAAACTGCTTCTTCAAATTGCAGTTTCACTGAGATTAAAAGCCTCATGCTCTACCGACTGAGCTATCCTGAGTTCTTTTAAAGGAGGAAAAGCCAAAGCCATTCGGTATTCATCCTGACCCTGCTTAGTTTCCAAGATCAGACAAGACTGGGTGTGTTCAGGATATCATGTCCATAGACATGTAATGCCCTAGTCATGTAGTATGCACAAAAATGCATATACTTGGGCAAAGTGTGTTCTTAAACCGAGGCATGCTTTTCCTAATGAGGTCTCCCGCCACTGGTGCCCTTTCACCATTCAAATTCTGTTCTTAGACCCAGGTAATGTTCACAAACTAGGACAGTACTTCCCGTTTTGCGGAGTTCGTAAACCGAATAGTTCGTAAACAGGGCTGTTCTTAAACCGAGGTACCACTGTATTAGTGAAAACAGCGTACAGAAATTACATTACATTGGGAACAATTCACACTAAAATGCTGGTGAATTTTCACGAGATCTGAATTTCAGCTTGGAAAAATGAGAGGTGCCGAAATTGACGTACTCACCCATCCCTACAAGTAAATGCTGCCAGTCTCAGCATTCATTTCACTGGCCCTGTCAACTGGACTTCCACTTGTACCACACAGCTTACCCACATCTCTTTCCCCTGAACACTCCAAGACTGGCTCGAGGGGAGGGGGGTCAGGATAACCCCCAATACAGCACACAGAGGAAGAGAAGGATTGCAAGGTCCACCCGGCGCTGTTCTGGGGCTTCTCCTGACCCCCCTGAGTCAATCTGAGGGGGGAGAGAAGAAGGGGGGAAAGCCCCACTGGGCAAGAGGAAGGTCTTTAACTGGGATTCCATTGATGGGTTTTGTTAGATGAATCTTGCCTGTTAATTTGTAATAGGTCTACTCTGACTCAGATGAACATAGAATACAACCCATTCCATTTTTGAACACTGAAACATGTTTTCTTTGCAAAGAGCTGCTTTTATGAGTAATATTACAGACATTGGAACACTCCCCTCAGGCACCTTATTTTCTTAGAGAAGGAATATTTTCAAGCGTTAACTTTCCAGCATGTTAGAAATATGGGATATAAAGTTTAGAAGTCATGTTACTGCATGCTGAGCACATATGGAGGGTGTCCACCAAAGTATTTATCCAAAGCACTGCAGGTCGCTGTTGTTACTGCTGTAAGTTATAATATACCTAGAAGCACAACAAATTATTAATGGAGACAAGCATGGCTGAGAGAGATTCAGCATTTTATGATAGGCTTCGGTGAATTCCACAGAAAGCAGCTTAACGGAGGAGGTACCTGACACTTTATATACAAAATGGACACACACAGAGAACACTCCTTGGTGTCTTAGGGTGGTCTTATACAAAGGCCCATCACCCCACAGAGGCAGATGATCCAGGCATGTTCTAGGCTAGACAAAGCACAACATGGTTCCAAGAGCATTGAACTTCATTTGGTTCAAATTCAGAAGAGGATTATCTGCTTTAAAAAAAGTATTGTATTCATTTTTCAAATATCAGACAATACAGAATGCCCGGTATGCCCCACGGAGAGCCTCAAGGTCCATAAATAGCAACACCTTAGTGGTCCCAGGCCACAGAGAGGTTAGGCTGGCCTCAACTAGAGCCAGGGCGTTTTCGGCTGCGGCTCCAACCTGGTGGAACGCTCTGCCTCATGAGACCAGGGCCCTGCAGGATCTGATTTCTTTCCGCAGGGCCTGTAAGACAGTTGTTCCACCTGGCCTTTGGCTTGGAGCCAATTTGATTCCTTCCCTCCCTCCCTTTCTTTCTTTTTTCCTTTCCTTCTCCTCCTGCGATGAGGCTACGTTTTAATGTTTTAATGTTTCCATATTTTAATGTTGTATTTTAATTTTGTTTTTAAGTTGTAATCATTCAATTTGTTTTTAGTATTGCTTGTAAGCCGCTCTGAGCCCGGCCTTGGCTGGGGAGGGTGGGGTATAAATAAAAATTATTATTATTATTATTACAGCACAACATGATATCGTACAAAAAGAAAGAGGTCTGTTTTAGCCAGTTCTAGTGAAATGATTCGTATATGTCTGTCTCTCTCTCTCTCTCTATATATATAAATATTTTTTATTAAATGTTCTGTTTTGCAATTTAAAATACAGTGGTACCTCGGGTTACATACGCTTCAGGTTACATACGCTTCAGGTTACAGACTCCACTAACCCAGAAATAATGCTTCAGGTTAAGAACTTTGCTTCAGGATGAGAACAGAAATTGTGCCCCAGCGGCACGGCAGCAGCAGGAGGCCCCATTAGCTAAAGTGGTGCTTCAGGTTAAGAACAGTTTCAGGTTAAGTACCGACCTCCAGAACGAATTAAGTACTTAACCCGTGGTACCACTGTACTCATTTTACATCCTTAAGATATCAATGACTACCCTTCTTCTCTTTCCATGGTTCATTTTACATATCATAAATCCCTGCATATTTTACAAAAATTATACCATTCAGTATTCCATTACTGCATCCATCAAAACTTATTTACACTGTTGAATTTATCTTAATGCTGCCAGCATTTTCAGCTATACACAATAATTTTCCATATATTCAATAAACATTTTCCAATCTTCTTTAAATGTATGTTCTTCTTGTTCTCTTATTCTATATGTTAAATCTATGAGTTGTGCATATTCTGTCAACTTAAGTTGCCATTTTTCTTTAGTTGGGACTTCACTCGTTTTCCATTTTGGGGCTAACAAAACACAGGCTGCAATAGTAGCATACATAAAAAAACCCTTTTTGACACCTGGGAATTTCAGTCTGAATTATCCCCAACAGAAATGACTCTGGTTTTTTGGTGGGAAAGTACTTTTAAACACCCCCCCCCCAATTCATTATGGATCATTTCTAATACTGTTGTCCCTGTCGCGAATTCCTTGCGGCGCTTTTTAGTGAAACGCTCAGAGTCCCAGGTTTTTCCAGTGCAGTCTTTTTAATGTGAGCTGTATACAGGTATTTACAAAAACAGTCCATACAGAGTACCTGCTCCTTAAGGCAAATGAATACTCTCCACCACAGCACCACCACACCACAGCACAACCACCATTACTGTTGAACAGGCTTTCCTTTTAAAACAGGTGATAGCCAATCACATTCCTGCTGAGTCACACTGACCCAGCACTTCACAGAGTATTGCATCCGCCTGTTGAAGCCTGCAGACTTACTCATCATCCTGCGAATCCCAACAGTCCCTTGGATCCCGAACGCCTTGCGAGTCAAACATTTTAGCTCCTTAATGCCGCAAACCTGGAAGTGACTGTTCCAGTTTGCAAACTTCTTTGGAACCCAAACGTCCATCTGGGCTTCCGCAGCTTCCGATTGGCTGCAAGAGCTTCCTGCAGCCAATCAGAAGCAGTGCCTTGGTTTCCGAACATTTTGGAAGTCGAACGGACTTCCAGAACAGATTCGAACGGACTTCCAGAACAGATTTGACTTCCAAGGTACCAGTGAACTCTTTTACAAGTCCACCACATATGAAAGAACATTCCCTCCACCTCTTTGCATCTCTAGCCCTTCTCTGCTAGTGAAGTGATTCCATCAGTCATTTCTACTTTTGAAAAGTGTCCTCCTTAAGGTTTCCATGAGAGCCCAGTTGTCTATGCCCATGTTCTTTTGTCATTGCATAAGTAATCCAACTGGACCAAACGGCATAAAATTTGTCACATTTCTTGCAAGTGTGCTTTTAATTACCTTCCTGTGTCTGGTGAGACTCTCAGACACTGTTATATCCCAGATATTATTGTCCCGTATTTTCAGGGGTATTTCACTCTTCTCCAAGAAGACAAAAACCCATGTTCCCAGCCCTTTGCTTCCCCCAATCTTTCCTCTTAAACATGAAGCACGGTGTGTGTGTTTGTGTGTCAGGGTCATTTTCCTTTCCTCCTCCTCCTTTCTCTTTCCCACACAGGCCCTGGTTTGTTTGCTCATCTCAGCAGTTCGTTCCCACTGTTTCACCACCAATGGCTATGTGCGAATAACTTCTGACTGGTATTTAAAAAGAAAATTACCAGTCCAGCCATCTGGTGTTTATTCTTGTATATTCCTTTGGAAAGGGGAGTTCCTCCCTGGCAGATTTCCTAGGTGGAGATCAAGTGGAGTCAGGGAGTTCCTGGGCCCCACTCTGCGGCCTCTAAGGAATGAGGAGAAAATGTAGTGTTTTGGAAAATTGCAACGTGGTTTGCAGTTTGCTGTTCTGCAATAGAATGGGTAGCTATTGCTGGCATGGGAGAAGGGAAAGGGGATTCTTTCCACATGCTCTCCAGGTTCTGTTTCAAGCTGTTGATCTAAAATATCAAGATCAAACAGTCCAAAAATCACTTTTCTAGAACAGATCTTGGCAGCGCAGATCCCTTCAAAGAATGCTGTGTCAAGGAACATTTTTTGAAAATCCTCATGAAAATCCATCAGTTGTATATTTGTTTTGGTGACTGCAGATCTGATAGATTTGCCTTTACATGTGAACTGAGTCAATTTTCTCCCCAATCTCCCCTAGTTGTAACAGAAGAATTAAAGAGATCAGTAGGTTGTCACATGGCAGGAGTTAGCAAAACATCTTGAAGCAGCTTCATAGAATCGTAGAATTGTACAACTGGAAGGGATCCCAAGGGTCATCGAGTCCAACCCCCTGCAATGCAGGAATCCCATCTAAAGCATACATGACAGGTGGTCACCCAACTGCTGCTTTGAAACCTCTAAGGAAGGAGAGCACAACCTCCCAAGGGAGACCGTTCATGACAAAGGCTCCACTTGTGGAGGAGGAAGCCCCAGTGAATTCAGTGGTACTTACTTCTGAGTAGGCACGGTCGTGATTGGAGTCTTCATAGAATCATAGAATCATAGAGTTGGAAGAGACCACAAGGGCCATCGAGTCCAACCCCCTGCCAAGCAGGAAACACCATCAGAGCACTCCTGACATATGGTTGTCAAGCCTCTGCTTAAAGAACCTCCAAAGAAGGAGACTCCACCACACTCCTTGGCAGCAAATTCCACTGTCGAACAGCTCTTACTGTCATTGTTAATCAAGGCTGGCAGAGAGAACTTAGAGAACTTATAGCAGGGGTCAGCAACCTTTTTCAGCAGGGGGCCGGTCCACCATCCCTCAGACCTTGTGGGGGGCCGGACTATATTTTGAAAAAAAAAAATGAACAAATTCCTATGCTCCACAAATAACCCAGAGATGCATTTTAAATAAAAGGACACATTCTACTCATGTAAAAACATGCTGATTCCCGGACCATCCACAGGCCGGATTGAGAAGGCGATTGGGCTGGATCCGGCCCCTGGGCCTTAGTTTGCCTAATTCTGACTTGGAGGCCAGATTCTGGCATTGATTTACCTCGTTTATTTGAATCAAAACCATGCCTCCAATAGGGGGAGCTAGAGTACAGTGTGGGCCCAGGACATACCCCAAGCAGAACCGCCACCATCTGTTCACAAGCTGGAAGAGTTCTGGAAATGTGACAATACCTGGATATTAAATCCCAATAGCTCTGCTGCTGAAGCTTGTAATTACCTGGTTTGGATTTTCCTCAGCTCCTACTGTTCAGACGTATTACCAATTGAGCATCATTTCTCTTATCATTCTTCAGTGATGCTGCAAGTGCTGGCCCAGTTTCCAGTTGAGCTGAAGGGAGCTTGCCCAGCCTTATTTTTTCCCAATAGTGATGGACACATCAGTGTGTCACCTTCATGTATATTCATTCATAAACCCATTTGGTCCTATTTCCATGGTAATCCACAAATGGAGTTTTTAAAAGATTTGCGCAAGAATTCACGTTAAAATATGTGCGTTTATACATATTTTATCCCAAGAGGGGTATTTCTAATGTATCTTTCTCATTTTAAAAACCCAACCTGCATTTGAATAACTGGAGAATTTATTTTCTATTTTTCTGCTCCAGTATGTATAAGTAACCATGCTTTTAAATAGCTGTGGATGTGCACGCACTGAAGTTTTAAACTCTTTTTATGAATACAGTGGTACCTCAGGTTAAGTGCTTAATTCATTCCGGAGGTCCATTCTTAACCTGAAACTGTTCTTAACCTGAAGCACCACTTTAGCTAATGGGGCCTCCTGCTGCCACCGCGCCGCCGGAGCACGATTTTTGTTCTCATCCTGAAGCAAAGTTCTTAACCCGAAGCACTATTTCTTGGTTAGCGGAGTCTGCAACCTGAAGCGTATGTAACCTGAAGCATATGTAAGCTGAGGTACCACTGTAAGTTTATTTATTTTTTCACATTTGTACTTCACTACATGCTACATTCTTTAGATTCCAAAGAGCACCAGCCTTTTTCTTAGCAGGCACTGTGGGTTTTTGTGTGTGTGTTTGTGTTTTAAGTGGAAGCCTTAAAACATGAGAGATTTATTTATATAAGCACTGTATTTACAGACACCCACTGTGTCCCAGCTCCTTTTCACACCTGCCATTTGACCTGGTGTTGTCATTCTCTGCTTTTCGAAGAGGATGAAGGATATCAGCTGCCAAGCCGGGAGTGTGTGAAAGCGTTTGCCGGTTATGTTAACTCACTGGGAGGAAAGAAAAGCTTCCTAAAAGAGCTGTGGATTCTACATTCTTCAAAACTCATGTTCAAAAGCGGTGCTTGCTGAGGATAGCAACATCTAGAGATCTGTATTTGGGATGTGCATGGGAGCTTCTGATCATCCTATGCAAGTACTATATGACTCACTCCTCAGCCCTCTGTTGGACATCAGTGGTGAGCAACAAGAAGCAAATTGCATGAGTGACTGCAAAAATATGTCCAGGCGGGATTTAGGACAGATTACATGGGTAGATTTTATAGGAGGGTCTAAGGTGGATTTAGGAAACAGAGCCCCAAAGCACATAAAAGTTGAATGTTGTAAATCAAGGGTGAATAGCCTCTGGTGCTTCAAAAGTTGTTCAACCCTGACCACTGGCCATGCCGGCTGAGGCTGATGGGAGTTGGAGTTGTGATAGGAATTTTGAGGTCTTAGATATATGGTAATGTTCATAAGTGTACCAACCAAACACATACATAGATCAGCACTGGAAGACTGACCTGGAACCATTTTTGATTCCCAAACTGTCCCAAACTGACCAAATGTTTTCTCTCTTTTTTTAAAAAAATGATATTTATTAACATTTCCAATGAAAACATATAAACACAGACAACAATAAAAACATACACAAACAAAAAACCAAAAACAAGTATAATTTCAAACCTTATTTTCTTAAACCTAATTTTCCCGACCTCCTGACCAAATGTTTTCTCTGCAAGGTCAAAGGAAAATGGAAAAGCCTCCCCATTGTCTTTTCCTTCACAAATCTTAAGGGCATGTCTGTGTTTGAATAGGGTGTGAGCCTGTGACCTGGCCCAGGAACTAAGTATTTATCATTACAAAAGACTGGCCAGGCTCCCCAGGCAATCCAATCAAGTAACCTGCCAGACAGGAGATAAACAAGGACAGGAGAAAAACAACATTCAAATTTCTGTTTAGACCGCCTTTTCTGTGATGTAGGTATGATGTATCTGAGGGGTGGTCTTAGGTTACACCCCTTCTGTGATGTATGTATGATGTTTCTGGGGGTGGTCTTGATCTACCGGGTGGCAATTTCAAAAGTCTTTATAAGGCCTTGCACACCATTTTTCTAGGTCCCTCCTCTCTCCTGCGGGTGAGGGGAGCACCCTGTTGCAACAGATCAATAAAGATCAAGCTTACTAGCTGCTTTGCTTCTCAATATTCTCTGGTTGGCCTCTGTTATTCTCTCCTACCAATAGGGAACCTATGTAAGGACTCTATATGGGCTCTTGGATACCCCATAAGGGAAAAGGACAATTTTTGTTTACAACAGAGTCCCACAACATCTGGAGGTTCCCAATCTCTACTGAAAATCACTGGCCAGAGTCAAAGCTCAAATAGCATTATCCTAATATGGATGAGCAAATTTTCACCACTGTGCTTTGCACTCAACTCTGCCCCACATATTGTTTTGCCTCCCTCTCAATTTAACACTAATAATAATAATAATAATAATAATAATAAATGTTTATGCAACAAACTTCTCCACTGTGTTTGACTCTTAGTCCATAGTTGCCTGTACTCAATGCCAACATCTATTTTGTAGCCCAATCATGGTTTCTGCTGTGAGGAATCGTAGCAGAGGTTGCACGTTCTTGGACAACTGCCTGGGCCTCTCAAGGAAAGACCACGTCACACTCTGAGAAGCATTTCTTTCAGCTGCACATATGCTCACAACCAGCATTGTCCACTGTTCATATTCCGATCTAAAGATCAACACAATAAAAGCTGCTGTCTGGCAGTCAGTGGATTTCAGGAATGTTATACCCTTCAGCAGTAATCACCATGGGGGAAAGACACAGCATTACGTTCAAAGGATATAACATTCCCTGCAATGATGTCTTCCCATAAACCAACATTCTAGCGGCAGTAATACATGGTTAGATTTGGGTCTTAAATTAGACTTGCATGGGGGGGGCGGACAGGGGACAACAAAGAATGTATCACCTGATTGGGAAAGGGAAATCTTGGTGAGGCAGCTGAGGTACTGAGATGACTTCATGTTACTGAAGAAGAAAAATAATCTTTTAAAACTGTTTCTTTCTTGTGGTTTGACATCTAAAGTTAACTGAGGAAACCCAAAACAGCTCCCATCTCTCAAGCAAAGAATATAAAAGATAATATTCTTTGGAATATGAACAAGTCCTTTCAGGCATTTGATAATTTCTTAATACGAAGAACCATGTAGTCCCATTAATTTAAATTAGAATGACTCCCATGTTTGGAAGGAGAAAACTAGAGTGGTGTAATGGTTAGTTTAAGTGTAATTTTAGTGTAATGTCAGGTTTAAAGACTTATCCACACTTACATTTTGCCCCACAGGTCCATTCTTTAAAGCTTCTTGTCTGAAGAAGAAGAAGAAGAAGAAGAAGAAGAAGAAGAAGAAGAAGAAGAGAGTAGTAGTAGTTTGGATTTGATATCCTGCTTTATCACTACCCAAAGGTGTCTCAAAGCGGCTAACATTCTCCTTTCCCTTCCTCCCCACAACAAACACTCTGTGAGGTGAGTGGGGCTGAGAGACTTCAGAGAAGTGTGACTGGCCCAAGGTCACCCAGCAGTTGCATGTGGAGGAGCAGGGAAGCGAACCCGGTTCACCAGATCACGAGTCTACCGCTCTTAACCACTACACCACACTGGCTCTCACACTGTCTGAGTGCTCTTTTTCTATTCCCAGAGCTTTCCCCACGAAAACCCGCTCTGTAAAGCTGAAGCACAACAAACAGCCACTGGACTACATAAATATTTCCCTTGAAATATAAGGTCCACGATAGTTTCAACAGGAAGTTCAAACGCTCCATAGAATAGCGTGTGAGACCTGTTCTGTGTGCCAGAGGTAATCCAGACATTTTTGGCCACTTGACCCAAAACAAAATGGATACTGTAATTTGGTATCTGTCAAAATGTTTGTGGCATTGCTTACCACCAGACTCCCATGGTGTTGGGAACCTTAGAGCTTGTGTGTGCTTGCCCCATATGGTAAGCCACTAAACTGCACATTGCAGTATCTGCCTACAAAGCATCATTCCATTTTTTTTTTAATAAAATATTTATTAGGGTTTTTTATAAAAGAAATACAAAGATAATAAACAGCATTGCTTTGTTTTAACAAAATTTCATAACTTCTTTGGACTTCCTCACGTCTCCCGCTCCCACTTACATCGTTAATAAATTTTTTCAAGCAAATTATCATCTTATTTGCAAATTTATAACCACTCAATTCAATATAGTGTAACAATTCTCCAACAAATTTTTGTTTCTCTTAATCTCATTTATCGTCAATTTCCGATCCAATTTAGTGATGGCCAATTATTTATAACCAAGCATCCTTATTAACATTCCTCTAAATCACAATATTTTTGTAGATAAATCTTAAATTTCTTCCAATCTTCTTCAATCCTTTCTTCTCCCAGGTCTCGAATTCTGCCAGTCATCTCCGCCAGTTGCATATAGTCCATCAGCTGCATCTGCCACTCTTCCAGTGTGGGTAGATCTTGAGTTTTCCAGTTCTTAGCGATGAGTATCCTTGCTGCCGTTGTTGCATACATAAAAAATGTTCGGTCCTTCTTTAGCACCTTCTGGCCGACAATACCCAAAAGGAAGGCCTCTGGTTTCTTAGTGAAGGTATACTTAAATACCTTTTTCAGCTCATTATGTATCATTTCCCAGAAGACCTTCACTTTAGGGCAGGTCCACCAGAGGTGAAAGAATGTTCCACAAAGCATCATTCCAGACTGGGGTGGGTTTTTGGGGGAGGGGGGTTAGATTCCACAGCATGCCATTGTTGTGATAATCACGCATTTGTGGTGTATTTATACTGGACCGTCCACACGCCATTCCACTCTATTAGTTGCTTTCCAAATGCAAGAGTAGAATAACATTATTGCCTCCTGGAAAGGCCAGCTTGCACTGTCATGGAACCAGAGCTGGGCAAAATAAACAATCACCCTAGAGCATTTGTGATAGAAATAGTTGCAGGATACCAGCCGGAAGCTGCAGGACATGCAGTGATTGGAAAGGAAGCAGCGTGTCTGCCTCAAAACCTTTGGAGATGGAAACAGGATCATGCACAACTGTTCTGATATCACAATGAGCAGAATCATCATGAATGCACCACAATGTTGTCCACCATATAGATAGTCCTCTCCTGGATAACCGGAGAGCTTCCTGTTTCAGTTAAGCCTTGCTTGAGTAGTAAGTTATTCCTAAGGTCTAGTATATGTCCTAACTGCTATGACAGAAGTAACCTTTGTTTTTCCCTTGGACCCTTGCTTCTGGCATGCTTCTCGGTTATGCTTCTGGGTTTGTTCTTTGGTTCATGTGGAAGCAGGCAATCCTTCAATATCCTTGATATTCTACAAAATATTCTACAGAATAATCACACATGGAAGGCAACTCACCCACTCTCTCCCCTCCCTCTAAAGCACTCATTAGGCCCAACCTACATGAGATCTAAGGTTAAAAATAAGCATGCTAAAATTTCTTTGCCGTTTTATGCTAGTTAGTTATGTTGCAGATGTGGTATAGAAGAGTAACTTGGCCTCCATGGAATCATAAATGTCCTAGCAATATGGGTATAATTCAGATTATGGGCCTTGTATAAAATGTGTGCCTTTGGAATCGGAATAAATATTATTTCAATATGCTGCTCCAGTTATGGAACAGGCGCTTTTGGCATGCTGAATAATTAGCCATATAAAGAATCCCTTCCCATCTGGTCTCAGTAAAAACATCTGCTCAACATCTGTTAAAAGTAAAACACACTTAGGAGAGGAGGAAAATCTGTAAATTAAGAAAATTGCCTGTATGCAGTAATCAAAAATCATCTGGTGAATCAGCATAATTTAAGTTTTCATAGTTTTGTGTTTATTTTTGAAAAAGATGAAAAATGTGAGGATGAAGCTTAGCATGTAAACATAAGCACAGCTGTTTTGTACAGCCCAACTTCCAAATAAGATCTCAGCCACCCTAAAATGCCCCGTTCACGCAGGCAAGGTTATCTCAGGTAACAATCCTGAGGTTACTCTCTCTGCATCTGCATTGTAGAAATGTAACTGCATTGAGCATAGCAGATGAACTTTCCTGGCTCCCAGTGGGAAGGGGCAGCTGAACAATCCAAGTCTGACGTGTGTAAATGGGACTTAGAAACCCACACAATCCAGTATTTTGTTCTATGCATTGCTTGGCTGTACTGGAGATCTGCATTAAACTTCAGAGCCTGCCATTTGACTATCCAGTGTCAAAGTATTCCCTTTTCAGACTCCTACCAATCAGAGCTATATCTATACTAAAATTGGCTTTATAGGAAGGAAGTTAATACTGCTGGGTTAGCTCTCATGTGTTAAGGGACAAACAGTGCATTCTAAGTTTTGTCAGTAGTTTTCTCCAATAAATGCATTTTATATGGTTTATTCCCCAACATTAATGTGGCAACAGCTATACAAATACATTTACTGGCACTTGTGTGCAGAGAATCTCCCCTGCGAACTATGATAAAGAAATTAAGTGTGCAATTGCATGGCCCTTGCTGCCCTACCCTTTAAAATGTCACTGTATGCTTTATGTCATCCTAACCTTGTCGATGAGTAAAATAGGCAGTAATTGGGTTTCACTGCAATATAAATATTACCGAGATATGCTGTCGTAGTCAATCAATGTTAGGAGAAAAATAATCAAGCCCTATTCCACTCCCTAATGATTTTTTTCCTACTAACTGATAACCTACATATGCAGCTATATTGTCACACTGAGAAATGGGTCACAATCTTGGGGAAAAGGTTTTTCATTCTCATTCTCCGACATTCCAAGGAAGCAGTCTAAGGAAATTTAGTCAAGGAAACACAGGGCACACACTATATGAATGCATAAGTTTTCTAGACCAGCACCTGTTTCCGTTATCTAGATGTTCAAACAGTGAAACACAGTTATCATCATTTAGGGTTTTCATTAAGACTTCACTCTATAAATACAGGCCTGGGATTAAGATCCATTGTAGACGATACTTAGTTTGCCTTCCCATCAAATGGAAGTTCAAGGCAACATAATATAAGGACAATGATCTATTAATAGGGATAAGGCTCAGTTTCTTCAAGCTTTCATTATAGGGCTTGGTTTTTTAATACCACTGATCATCTTCATTGCCTTCCAAGTGCCTACATTATGTTCCATATATCCGTATGAAAAGGCAAGACCCAGCCATGGACATAGTGCCCCAGGTGAGGTCTGACTAGTGCAGACTCTACAGCAGATGCTGTCTATTGGCACAGTGTGGCTTTTCATGGAATGTTCATGGGGCTGCAAATCCAGGTGAGCATCTCAACATTTCTGCAATGGCTCCCCTCTTGTGGAATGCTCTCCCCAGTGAGACTCGCCTGACACCTTCATCAGACATCTTCAAGCATCAAGCAAAACCATCCATCTTCTTCCAGATATCTGTCAGGGTGCTCCCAGCTGGTTGCCCAGGAAATTATAAAGACAAGGAAAAGTTTCTATAGTCCTTTTTAAATTTCAATCTTTAGAGAGAGAGAGAGGCTATAGAACCCAGCCTTTTGGATAATGGCACTGTCCAGAGTAAATCTCCATCCCTCTTTTCTTCCACTTCCTCATTTGTCTGTCAGGAGCTCGTCCTACACTCAAGTAAGACCCTGGCAGAGACACATGCCCGACTGGCATGTTCTCTCCCTTCAGCAGGAACATCACAGCGACCAATGCCAACAGACACCAGCACACTTAAGGATCCGTAGAGTCTTCACAGCTTGCATAACAGAACTCAGCAACTCAGCATTTTGGCTAATCTACCTTATTTACATATAAACACACACAAAGCACTGCAACATGGCTCCCTCTCTCTCTAGCATCAGACAGCAAAGAGAAAGAACAATGGACAACAGTCCCATTTCACGGAACACAGTAACACAAACATCCTGTCTCCGTCACTTCCCACTCTGTGGAGTCAAAACATACACCGTCATGTGATAGACAAAAATCCCATGATGGCAATCATGGAGCAGGAATTTTAACATTGTCATCATCATCACCTCCTCTACGGGTGCCACTGAGTGCCCTCTGTCTTCAAGCTCTTTGCTCTCCTACTTTTAAGGCTTGCTGGGTTCTGGGAGATGGTGGGTCTGGAATGCTTTCTAGTGACAACGTGTCAGCCAGCTGCTGCTCTGACTCTGCCTGCTCCTCCTCTCCCATTATTTCCCAACTTTCCCCCTCATCTGCCTCTGAGCCGTGACCTCCCACAAACCACTGTTGTAAATCTATACTGTCTTCCTCTTCCTCCTCCCTGGAAGGGTCAGGATGGGAAGGTGGTCTCCGCCACTCCTCCTCCTCTGCTCAGCCCCTGACAATATTTGAGTAAGCAAACAATCCATGTTCTCTTAAACTTGTGAGGGTGGTCATTGTGTTCTTTGTGGGCCACAGCACAGCTTGCTAGTCGTTACTGAGGAAGGGGACAAACAGTGTGTACGCCGGAAGAAAAACATGACACCCAGTTTGGGATTGAAATGGCTACAACTTTATTGCCATATGTCCTCTTTTTTCAGGACACATCCTCTTTTTCATGAGTAGTCTCATCAGAGCAATCCATAGTTAAAACAGAAGTCAGCAAATGTGTCCTCTTTTTTGCTCTTCAAAATATTGCAACCCTACAGATTTGTAAGTCAGATTTGGCATAGGTAATACGTATATATCCTGAATCAGACAGCTCCAGCAAGGAGCTTTCTCCAGGTCAATCCTGGAGAAAGGAGACTCACGTTGATAATAATAATAATAATAATAATAATAAATTTTATTTATATCCCGCCCTCCCCAGCCGAAGCCGGGCTCAGGGCGGCTAACAACAATCAACAATCAAACAATCAAATATTCACACATTCTAAAAATATTACATTATAAAATCAATTAAAATCAAATTAATGGCAACTAATTAAGCAAGATTCTAAGCAGGTTGCCAGAGGAGGGAGTCAGGCTGCGCCCTGACCAAAGGCCTGGTGGAACAACTCTGTCTTGCAGGCCCTGCGGAAGGATGTCAGGTCCCGCAGGGCCCTAGTCTCTTGTGACAGAGCGTTCCACCAGATTGGAGCCGCAGCCGAGAAGGCCCTGGCTCTAGTTGAGGCCAGCCTAACCTCACTGAGGCCTGGGACCTTGAGGATGTTATTATTTGCAGACCGTAGGTTTCTCTGTGGGGCATACCAGGAGAGGCGGTCCCGTAGGTACGAGGGTCCTAGGCCGTATAGGGCTTTATGCACATCTAATGGGGAAATCCAATTGGGGTGACATTCAGGAATGCTCTATAACCCATCAGCCTCCTCTGAGCTTTGGGACAGAGCCCTACCTTGAACCCCTTTACTGGGGCACCTTGAGTTTTATCCTGAATTTGGGTGGGGGCACCCACTAAGGATCCAACCCATGGCCTTTTTCTGCCCAAAGTTGTGACAATTGCTACGAGGAAGGCTTTTGTACCATTGGCTGCATTCCAGCCATGAAGAGGTCAGAGGTTTCTTCACACACATCTCCATGTACAGCTCTCTATCTTCCAACCAGGCATTATTGCAGTTCAAGGACACATTCCAACAAGGCAAAAACAGGAGAGGCAGTTGTGAGGCAGGGCCAGTGAGTGGCCTAGGAAGAGTCCCATGAGCCAGAAAGAAATATTAAATTGCTACATTGGCCCCCAGTCTGAGGTTCCCTGGTTCTGATGCTTGGGATAAATATTACATTTTCCATCCACTTCAACTCTTCATGACAATATATTTGTTCCAATTGGAGCCAAAATCTAAAGCATATGGGGAGACACACACACACATCCAAATCTAAACATTCCTTCTATACGATCTTGGTGGGTTTGAAGGCTGAGTTCTTAATCACTGGTGACAAAGCAGTAAATGTTTTCCATTTTTTATGGAAATCAAAACTTCACCATAATAGCAAATAAAAGGCACAGGACACTCAATAGCTGCATTAGATGGAACTGATTTGTGCTTTTATTAATTGGATGGACTTTATAAAGATTCAGTGTATTGTTCACTTTTGACAATAAGGCTTTAGAAATTAGTCTAGCTTTGTCATAATAAGGGGCAAATGAAGCCACTGGAAATATATTAGAGAGCGTTTTGCCTCAGCTGAGAATCAAAGCAATAGGCAGCAGTGTCAATGTTAATAATCACAAGCAGTGCAAAGAATAATTTGAACATGCCATTTAAAAAGAGAGAGCCTAACTTAACCAGCAGGTCCTTCCTTTTTGATCTGGTACTAAGGAACAATGTTCACATGCGGCAGGGACAGCAGGAGAAATTCCACTGTAGCTGATTATGTGAGGAAGGACAATATGGGAGGAGATTTTCACTTGCCCCATTTCTCCATGAAAAACATTGCAGACCCAAAAAACAGAATTAGGTGCACTAAAAACTTCAGGAATGACTTTCTAATATTAAGAACTGTTCAACAGTGGAATAGACTTCCTTGGGAGGTTGGGGACTCTCCTTCCTTGGATGTGTTTCAACAAAGGTTGTCCACCTGTCATGGATGCTTTAGTTGAGATTCCTGCATTTCAAGCGGTTGGACTAGTTGGCCTCCAGGTCCCTTCCCACTCTACAATTCTATTATTCTATTATCGTTCTGTCTGGCAAGCTGAAATGTTTATGCCGTCAGAAAGCTTTGAAAAGCATGAAGTTAAATTCCACCCATAGTCATTTTTAGATTCAGCTTCAGATTAAACAACTCAGATATGGGCCTGAATAACAAATTGAATTGGAATGACAGCAGTGGATCTGAAATAGATCAGATTGCTTCCAGATGCTCCCCCAAATGCAAGGCAGATACTGTGGTCAATGCACACCCCTAGGGTGGTATTCTGCTAACAAGTCCCATCCGTGCAAGGATTTCTGCTTGTGCAACAGGACTTCCCTCTCTCCCTCCCTCCCACATGCCCTTCCTAAAATCTGCTTCAATGGGGGTTGGGTAGACAGATTTAGGAGCTGATGGAATTATTGCCTTAGCTCGATGTTGGATTCCACCCCTAATATTCAAAGCTTCACAACAAGGGGTGCATACTTTCATTCTGAGTAAAGGATGAACACCTGTGATTCATTAACATATATTTGGTCTTTATGGAAGTGAAGACAGAAGGAGGCTGGCTGAAATGGGAGGACCGCTTTGCTTCAATAGGCAAATGTGAGTATCAAGGAAATATATCTGTTGCACGGCTGGAAGCTCATAGAAGGATATGTCTCGCAGGCACACAGAGAAACAGTGCTTGGGAGTCTGCCGTAGTAATTACTACTCAGTCACAAATAATTATCCCAAGAAGGCCACAATTACATGTCCCACAGTCATTCATAATACTTCTAAAATTATCTAGGATCTAGCATTCGCCAGGAGCAAGTAGTTAAAGATAAATATCTACCCCTAACATGAGGAAATCACATCTCATCTCCAGTTTGAAGAAAGGTCGTTTTAATCTGTGCACATAGGATGTGCCCCTGTGTTGTTGTTGTTTAGTTGTTTAGTCGTGTCCGACGCTTCATGACCCCATGGACCAGAGCACGCCAGGCACTCCTGTCTTCTACTGCCTCCCGCAGTTTGGTCAAACTCATGCTGGTAGCTTCGAGAACACTATCCAACCATCTCGTCCACTGTTGTTCCCTTCTCCTTGTGCATCAATTCTTCAGCGATCAGCCTTCTTTATGGTCCAGCTCTCACTTCCATAAATCACTACTGGGGAAACCATGGCTTTAACTATACGGACCTTTGTTGACAAGGTGATGTCTCTGCTTTTTAAGATGCTGCCTAGGTTTGTCATTGCTTTTCTCCCAAGAATCAGGCATCTTTTAATTTTGTGGCTGCTGTCACCATCTGCAGTGATCATGGAGCAGCATGTGCCCCTACAACACCTTTATCTTAGGAGTGCTGATCCTGAAAGCACTGTAAACAAGCTAACAAGTTGACATGACACAATTAGTGGTAGATGCGGAGGGCACATGGAGCATGTAGAAGGTGCCATTGACTCATGGGAAAGGGATATAGCTCAGTGCTTTGCACGCACAACGTCCCAAGTTCAGTCATTGACATTTCCAGCCAAGGTTTGGTGAACTGCCTATCCATGGCCTTAGGCAGGGTTTCCCAAACTCGGGTCTCCAGCTGTTTCTGGACTACAACTCCCATCATCCCTGACAACTGGTCCTGCAAGCAAGGGATGATGGGAGTTGTAGTCCAAAAACAGCTGGAGACCCAAGTTTGGGAAGCCCTGCCCTAGAGAGTTGCTGCCCATCAGCATGGGCATTATTGAATTAGATGGGCCAGTGGTATGATTGTGTCTACAGCAACTTCCTATGGAATCCAATGATATCTCATGAGAAAAAGACCATTGTTAAGAGGAGGATGAGGCCATGCAGGCAAAATGGTTTGTATGAATAAGCCCTCTTAAAATACAAGTGGGAAACGACCAAAATGCTGGCCCTAAGAGCTAAAGGCATCAGAGGAAAACAATGGCAAATGCCTAAATTCTATGTCCGTTCCAGCCCTAGAATGTATCTTCATGCGTCTCTTATCTTTGCTAATTAAGCTTCCCATATGTTCTGACTGAGTTTCCTTAATGCAAGTCCCCCCCCCCCAATCTGATTCTTGTCTCCTTATCTCTTGCTATGTTTAATGCTTTAGAAGCAGAAGCAACATCTGATTTCCTCTGTGGATAATATACAGTGAGACTGGGGGCTTTCTTGCTGATCTGTGTTCCCCAGTAAGGTGGTTTGGGGCCAGAGAGAAAGAAGCTTAGCGTTCAGGTGGAAGCAGGCACTTGTTGAGGGCAGCAAACTATTCGTATCAGAATATGGGACGCCGAGGATTGGACCAGCGGGGAGATACAGAAGGCAGCGCCTGCAGGCTGGTACAATGGACAACTGATAGTGTCTTATCTGCAGCTATCAGCAATAAACGAGAAGAGCAAAGAGTGCAAAAGGCCAAGTCAGAAAATAAATCCAGACATGGCAATCCAGCACTTTTTTATTCACTTCAAGCTGGTGAACCAGCATGTAGGAAATGGAATGGAACAGGAACATTTTGTCCCTTTGTATTGAAGAGGCTTTTCAGTAGCTTCCAAGCTAGTGAACAAAACGTTTGCACGCATTGCAAGCCGGTATCTTTAGATCTGTCACAGTGAAGAATCAGACCCGAAAATATGGAAGCACTTCTCTGAGGCCATTAACAACTCATCGCTTTGTCTTCCCTTGAGACAATTGAGCAATGAAATGCGGCAGATGTAATTATGGGTATGACCCAAGCTTCCTCAACCTGGAGGAGGAGGAGGAGTTGGGATTTGATATCCCGCTTTATCACTACCCGAAGTAGTCTCAAAGCGGCTAACAATCTCCTTTCCCTTCCTCCCCACAACAAACACTCTGTGAGGTTAGTGGGGCTGAGAGACTTCAAAGAAGTGTGACTAGCCCAAGGTCACCCAGCAGCTGCATGTGGAGGAGCAGAGACGCGAACCCAGTTCCCCAGATTACGAGTCTACCACTCTTAACCACTACACCACACTGGCTCTGGTGCCCTCCAGAGGTTTTTTGGACCACAACCCCCCTTGGCTTCAGCCAGCCAATTCCGATGCTCTTGCTTGCTGTTTTCCCACCAGCATCATAGCCAAAACATTCATTATGTTTAAGTATGTGTTTCTCAGAAACATCAGAGTATCACCCTCACACTCCTAAGAACAGTAAACTGTCTGGAGTTTACATAGCTATCTTATGTGGGAAAGCTTGACCTTACAGTGGCCCTGAACTAATCTCTGTTGTAACATAGGCTTCTTGTAGCGACATGATAATGCAAGATGTTGATTGAATGTCTTCAGGCGAACCAGTGTCCCTCCAAATTTTGCCCAGAAACAATGCTGAAAAATAGGACACATTTTTTTTTCCAGAAAGTAAGGGAGAAAAAAAATGAGATCATATATTTTTATACGTACTGTAATGGAATTAACTGCAGGCAGATTGTTACTTGATCATCTCTTAGAAGTGGTTCTGTTGCAGCAAAATTGTGGGAAAATATCAACCGTTAATTGTTGATCTGTCTGTTGTCAGCTGGGTCAACAAATACCTATCAGAAAAATAACATAATGGGGAGGATTCAGCTAAGTTGTTGCATGCTCAGAATGAGGTCCACACCTGCAATGGGCCTTTCCACCTTTCCTCCCTTCCTCTGTCTGCCAAGCAAATCTACTCTGAAGAGTGCGGGAAACTCCAGAATAGATATAAGAGGGCACGCAGGAGAAGTGTGCAAGAGTGGATTCTGCACATGCATACCTCACTTACCACTATGTTGAAATCCACTATATTCCTAGTGTGTTTGGGGAGGGCTTAACATATTTTTGACATGTTGGATGGCTGTGTGAAGAGATAGATAGAGATAGATAGATAGATAGATAGATAGATAGATAGATAGATAGATGATAGATAGATAGATAGATGATAGATAGATAGATAGATAGATAGATAGATAGATAGATAGATAGATAAAATTCTGGGTTATGATAATTGGGACTATTCAGATTATAACACTTTTGAACCCTATATATGGTTGTTTTTATTAAGGAAGGTAGAAGGCTTAGTAGAAAATGAAAGTTTTTGTGGGTTTTTAAAATGAATTATGCTTCTACCAAATGTTAGTGGCTGGATATTATAAATAGATAGGTTTACCATCCCGAAGAGAATGGAAAAGTAATGTTTGGCACAGAGTACTGATGTTTAAGATTTCATCTTTGAAACTACTTTTGGAAGGACAGACTATGCCAAAAGATTAATTAGAACAACATGAGAAGTTTGCTCAATACTGGAAGGAAAAGAGACAAGATATGCTAGAAGTAATAAAAACAAAACAGATATGAATTTATTTAGACATAATTAGAGTTCTCTTTGCCAGATTGATAGAAGTATTTACTATGATTAGCTGCTAATGGTAGCCTAGATGATGAATGAATTGTTTGCTGACTGACATTCTTAATTTGTAAGTTATATCGTGGATTATGGGCTTTATGTTTCCTTTCCTGTTTATTACTGCATATTGGATTGTTATTACTATTATTTTAAAGGTCATAAGAGCCTCGCTAGATCAGACCAGTGGTCCATAATCCAGTGTTGCTGTTCCCAGGGTGCCTCTGCGAAGCATACAAACAGGGCATGAAGAGTCATTTTGTTCCATCATTGCCCCCATCTAGTCTCTGGACCTTGAGCTTGCATAGCCAGTAGCCACTAATAGATTCGTCTTCCATGCATTCTCTCTTTGAAGCCGTGTAAACCAGGGATAGGGAACCTGTGGACCTCTACATATTGTTGGACTACATGTCCCATCATCCCTGGCAATTGGCCATGCTGATGGGATTTGGAGTCCAACAACATCTGGGGAGCCACAGATTCTTCATCCCTGATCTACGCTAATGCCCATTGTCAGGTCATTTATTTATTACATACATTTATACCCCACCTTTCCTCTAAGGAGATCAAGACAGTATATGTACAGTATACATGCTTCTCTCCAGTACTATTTCTCTAGAAAAAGAGGCGCCAGAACTCATCATGAAGACCTCCCTCACTCTCTTGGAATGATAATGGCACCTACCTGAGAGGTGCCGGAACTGAGTTCCGGAAAGTTCCGGCTGAAAAAAGTCCTGCTTCTCTCCTTCCTTCCAAAACTATGTCATTAGGCTAGACTGAGAAGTTAGGAATTGCCTAAAATCACAGAAGTGAAATTCATGGCTAGAAATAATAATAATTTACTATTTATACCCCACTCATCTGACTGGGTTTCCCCAGCCACTCTGAGCAGCTCCCAACAGAATATTAAAAACATGATAAAACATCAAACATTAAAAACTTCCCTAAACAGGGCTGCCTTCAGATGTCTTCTTAAAGTCAGATAGTTGTTTCTTTCCTTGACATCTGATGGGAGGGCACTCCACAGGGTGGTTGCCACTACTGAGAAGGCCCTTTGGCTGGTTTCCTGTAACCTCACTTCTCGCAGTGAGGGAACTGCCAGAAGACCCTCGGCGCTGGACCTCAGTGTCCGGGCTGAACAATGTGGGTGGAGACACTCCTTCAGCTATACTGGGCCGCTCAGAAACATACTGGGAGCTGATGTAAGTCTTTCAGGACCGGTAATATATGGTCCCGGCAGCCACTCCCAGTAACCAGACTAGTTGCCACATTAGTTGTAGTTTCCAGGTCACTTCAAAGGTAGCCCCACATAGAGCGTGTTGCAGTAGTCCAAGCGGGAGATAACTAGGCAAGGTTTAGAACCTGGGTTTTCCTAGTCTGAGTCTCTCTAGCCACTACACTATTCTGGTCTCAGCAAACATTTGTGGCAACAAATTCTACATAGTTATTACATATTGTGTGAAATGAATGGTGGACATGTTACTTCATCATGCAGGTAAGAGTAAACAGAATGGGAAGTTCTGGTTGATAGGGTTGAAAGGCAAGTGGCATTTCAAGTGGTGTACATAGACGTAGATATATAAAATCTTTACTTGCCAAAATTTAGACCAAGAGAAGCCAAAGTAATGCCATCCAGCTGTCTTAGATTACTGATAAACCAATAATCAGGAGTAATGAGAATTGTAGCTCACAACATCTGGACAGTTCCAAGTTAGCTACCCCTGGCTTAGATAAATCTTTCTGTATGGTAATACAAAGGAAATACCGTCCTGTCTTGTATTTGATATTTACTTAAGAAGAGTATTTAAAAATAAATTAATAAGAACTAAGAGAAACCAGGAGCACCATGAGGGTGGTCATGTTCAAATTAGATCAGGGACTTAAACATGTTAATGAACTTTTGCTGGGTGCGTGTAGTTAGAGACTTCCATCTGACCCCAAAGCCAATTACATACTTTTCAGAAAAGATAGTATACCATGCAAAAAATAACCCCTTTTGGAAATAAATAGATAGATAAATAAATAGATAGTGATCTTATTGACACGATGATGCAACCTCTAACTAGTCAGTAGACCATTTAAGGGGCTTGTGTGAGGAGGCGGATAATCTTATTTATATGCTGTTGATGGGGGGGGGAGGAGGGGAGGATGAGCGACTGAACTGCTAGTGTTTGTTTTAGACATGAATGGGTTTGTGTTTTCTGCACAATTCTACTTGAGCCTCCTGCATTATTCATGCTTTGTTTCTGAAGAGCTGGAGCATAAGCAAAGCTTTTCTCCACCAAAAAACGTCTGACGTGCCCTTGGACTTGTTAAATATTCTGCAGTTGCTCAATGCAACCCTAACATTTCACAACAGTGGCTAAGACAGCGGTCCCCAACCTGATGCCCTCCAGATGTTTGGGACTACAGCTCCCCATCAGCCCTAGCTACTGTGGCTGTGCAGGCTGGCTTTGATAGGAGTTACACCTGGAGGGCAAAGTCTGGGTTAAGGACCACCCTTCAGGCTTGCACAGTCCATTCTCTTATTTCCCCTTTGCCTCTTTCACTCAAATTCCTCCCTTCCTTTCTTAACTCGGCTTATGGTTATATCTGCACCGACCTGAACACAAACCAAAGTTAGGACTCAGCTACATTAGTAAAGAAAAACCGTTTTATATAACACGGTGACACAAGATGGCGCTGTGGAGTCCCATCTTTCGCCAATGGGATTTCCCTTTATGAAGCATTTAATGGAAACGCTTCTTTGATGTGTCTTTGATGTGTCTAGATCCAGCCTTAACTTCAAGCCATGTTTAAATTGAAACCATGGGTAGAAGTAAGTTTCAGACTTAAACTAAACCAATGGCTAGCATTAATACTACCCACAGTTGGTACTGAATACAAAAGGAAGGGGAAATTCTGAGCAGCAGAGATTATAGGATCACACAAACCAAGGGGGAAGAAAGAGTAGGGGGCAGGATTAAGAGTCACCCCACCCCACTTAACCATGGTTAAAACGAATGGCAAAGTTACCTCTGCAACAACCTGCTCTCTGGTTTCTTTTTTACACGATGGAACCCAGTGGGGTTGGTTTGCACAGCACCAGCCTCACTGCTGCTTTGCTCCCAACTTTTTCCCTGCTGTCAAGCAGCACCACCATTAATGGGGTGACAGATGTCACTGCAACATCCCTCCCTGGCTGCCACTCATGATGGTGGTGATGGTAGTAATAGCTCTCAAACCATCTTAGTGAACATTTCATTGACTCCAGTTGGGTTTGGCTGGGAAGGGATGCGGGTGGCACTGTGGTCTAAACCGGTCTTGGGCTTGCTGATTGTAAGGTTGGCAGTTCGAATCCACACGACATTGTGAGCTCCCATTGCTCTGTCCCAGCACCTGCCAGTCTAGCAGTTCGAAAGCATACCAGCGTGAGTAGATAAATAGGTACCATTGCGGCAGGAAGGTAAATGGCTTGTAGTGAGCTCTGGCTTCCATCACGGTGTTCCATTGTGCCAGAAGCAGTTTAGTCATACTGGCCACATGACCCGGAAAGCTGTCTGCGGACAAACGCCGGCTCCCTTGGCCTGAAAGCAGAGATGAGCACCACACCCCATAATCAAATTCAACTGGACTTAACCATCCAGGGGTCCTTTACCTGGCAAGGAGACCTCAGAGCTCATGGTACAATCCTGATATTTAGGCTGCAATCCACTTGCATGTGGGTGGAAGGTCTGCTGAACTCATTGGGACTCCTTTTTTAGTAGACATGTAGAGACTCTTAAGGTTAAATGACTAAACACATGTAGCTTTGCAACTTATTGGAAATTTCATTGACCCCTCCCGCTGAGCCTAGAGAGACCTGAAATATCTTCAAGGTTGCTAGACAGCATCTAAGGGGCTATGAAATATCCCAATTGAGGTAAACTGCTCGTAAACTTCAGCCTTTGTTTGGTCATTTCAGTAAATTATGGCTTCCTTGCTCTTTGGACTGCAGGCTGTGATCTTCATTTTTATACCCAGCTGTTTTCAAGGAACATTTAGTATTGCGAAGAAGAGATGCGCTTCACAAAAAGCACATTTGCTTAGTAAGAGAGTCGGGGGCCACCAGCCTACTGCATGGAAATAGATCACACACACCTTAACAGGGTCATTACTCTCTATTCAAGGAGTAATTAATAACAGTGACTCGAGCTTCACAAAACAAACAAACAAACCAATAGCTGGCTGTCACAAAGCATTTGCAAGGCTCACTTTAAAGTGACATCTGCAAATAAATTGCTTCAGTGCCGCTTTGTGGTGAAATTAAGAAATAAGACCGTCTCCTTCCTGAGACAAAGGCAAAAATGCTTCTGCAAGCAACTTACTTTTCAGTGTGAAAACCCAGGCAGACATCAATTTAATTTCTAAAATGGGAAATGCCAAGGGTCAAAGAAGTCAGGGAAGTTGCATGCCGGTCCTGCTTTTCAGAGGACAACCATCTATTGGAAAGTACCCCTTTTTGGGTGGTACAATTCCTCTTTGGGGGCAGCCTACAAGTCACCAGTGTAAAGTTGAGGTCCAAGTTATAGAGCTTAACTCTGCTGAAGCCTTTCCCCATTAGAAATTGTTTTGATATCCGTTGATTGAAAGTCCTAGTTCACGTTCCTCCAGATTTGAAGTGAAGGTAGTGACAACCTGAAAACTAAGGCCTTCTCTCTTTTTTTTTTTTAAATAATTTTTATTAAGATTTTCCAAATTAAAACAAATTAAATCCAATTTATAAACTTTTTCCAACAACTAGGACTTCCCCTCCCCACCCCCTCATGTATTCCAAATCTTCCAAATAAACAATTAAATTCAACAAATTCTTATCCCCAAATTGCAATCATCCTCCATTACCCAATTTAGCATAATTCCCATCCCCCTAAGGTCGATCTATTCCCTTCCACGAGTTTCCCCCTTTAATACAGATAAAAAACAACAACATAGACTTAAACGATAATTTTACAACCTTTGGATTCCAACTTTCCCACCCCTTTTTCCCTGTTACGTTCCTCCTAGCCCTCCATCTCTAATATCTTCCTGGAGTTCCCACATTACATTAAACCCATATCCCTCTGATTCTTTGCCAGTCTTATTAATTACGAATGTCCAATCATTTAATTGCAAATGTCCAATCCTAAAAAAAAAAAGTCTATCGAGAAGAGGGTCCATTTCTTCTATCCAGATTTTTATATCCAGGAGTAGAAACTCCAATTTTAATTCCATAAGCTTGTCAAATCTGGATATCCCAAATATCCCCTTTCCCATTTCTGTCCAGTTCTTGTTGTTTCCTTATTCTTGTCGGCCATTCTCCTCCTTTTTGTTTCTCTGTTCTCCCACAGAAATGTTCTTTCTCCAAAAGTTTCTAATATCCCTGCAGAGGCTTGTTGTTCAGGAACAAAACATTACATCATGATCCTTTCATTTTCCAACAGATAGTTCCATTGTTTCCTATAGTGTGTAGACCTCTGTAGACAAAATAATGTTCCATTTCTGCAGTTTCCCAGGAGATTAAAAGTTCTATTCAACTGCACAAGTTTCCTGTCAAAAACACATGCAATATCCCTCAGCTCCTCTAGATGGATTCCCATAACAAAGTTCCCTTCCAAAACCCATCCACCAGTCCAAATAGCTTGTTTATCCTTATTTGAACAATTTGAAACAATTTATACTCAACTTATATCAAATGTAACCGGCAAAGTCCATAACCAAGTCTCTGTTACTTTCTTCCGTTTTGACAGCTCCTTGACGGCTGTCAAAACCTGTCGAAACCTCCATTACTCTTCTCCAGGCATTTTCACGAATCGCTCCAGGGATTCCGGGGGGGGGGGGTGTTGCTTTTTAATACAAATTCCACTTTTCTCCTCCGGCTCAATCTTATAAATTTCCCTCGCGAAGTTGTTAATTCGGTGAAATAAGGTTACTCTCGATCTTAGTTATCCATTCCTTTGTTTTGGCTCTTCTACAATTTAGGGGGGGCTGACTTCCTTTTTTCCACCTCCCCCGTTCGCTCCAAATTTTAAAAATTTGTCCCCTTTTTTTAGTCCATATTCCAATTACTCACGGGTTCTTCTTTTAGATCCAAATTTTCAATAGAAGAAGTCAGCGCTCTCCGCCGGATGGCATGCGGCTGCGCTCGGCAGGGATAGCAGAGAACTCAAGCACCACGCTTCTCCCCGGCACCCGATCCGGAGCCTTTAAAAAGGCTCCTTCCCGAGTCGGAAGGGCGCTAGCGGTGCCAGCCGAGTCTCCATGTCCACGGCCTCCTCTGGCCGTGGTTTTTAAGGGTCCCCGCATCGCCGGTGCGGTAGGACCCAGCCCCTGCCGAGCAGACTCCCTCCGGAGCTCGGAGGGAGTCCGCCATTCGGCGATGGCGCCAACCCGAAAGTCCTAAGGCCTTCTCTCTTATGACTTCCCAGGTAATAATCAACTAAATCATGCTCAAAGCATCATCAGCATCATTTGTGTGCTGCCATTCCATAGATAAACCAGACTTACAACATCAAAAGATTTACACAATTAGAGAAACATAACATTTAAGTAGCTACAAACAATAAATGAAAACGTCACCATCGGTATACAATAAAATTAAACAATCCCCACATAATAAAGAATAAAGTCTAATAAAGATAGAAAAGCATCATACCAATAACAGCAAAAATTGTTGTTGTTTAGTCATTTAGTCGTGTCCAACTCTTCGAGACCTCATGGACCACAGCATGCCAGGCACTCCTGTCTTCCACTGCCTCCTGCAGTTTGGTCAAACTCATGCTGGTAGCTTCGACAACACTGTCCAACCATCTTGTCCTCTGTCATCCCCTTGTGTCCTCCATCTTTCCCAACATCAGGGTCTTTTCCAGGGAGTCTTCTCTTCTCATGAGGTAGCCAAAGTACTGGAGCCTCAGCTTCAGGATCTGTCCTTCCAGTGAGCACTCAGGGCTGATTTCCTTAAGAATGGATCGGTTTGATCTTCTTGCAGTCCATGGGACTCTCAAGAGTCTCCTCCAGCACCATAATTCAAAAGCATCAATTCTTCGGCGATCAGCCTTCTTTATGGTCCAGCTCTCACTTCCATACATCACTACTGGGAAAACCATAGCTTTAACTATATGGACCTTTGTTGGCAAGGTGATGTCTCTGCTGCAAAAATTAAGCACCTCCAATATTAAATCTTGACCTCAACAAAAATTTCTAAACCACAGCCCATTGCCAATAGTCTCTCAGCATCCCAAGCGGCAGGTCCAGCAGGATACACAGGTAAGATGACTTCTGGCCCGCCCCTTTAGAAACAGCCTTTGTAGCTAGAGTCAGTCTGCACTCACATACACACCTGGTCAGGTGGAATCAGGCCAGCAAATCAGGGAGCAAAGGTGGTCTCTGGCCCTTTCAGCAGTAGTAGTTTCAATTCTAAGGAGAGCAACAAAGCAGAACCATTTAAGTTAACTGACTTAAATTGCTAACACAGGGTATTGTTCCATCTGGAGAGAACCTTATCCAGAGTTGTTGTTGGACTGGCATTATGAATTATACCCAACTAAGTTTTACTCAGGGTAAACCTCAGTTAGTCATGTACATTAATTTCTGAGCATGACTAACATTGGACACAACCCTATCTCTTTCATTTTTTAGATAGTAAATTAAAACCATCTTATTTGCCCGAGCCTTTGGTAAATATGTCTGAAGATTAGTCTGCTTTTTGTGTTATGGGGAGCCAATCCTATGCATGGTGAATTGCATTAAATCCAGTGGTGCTTTCTTGGGTACAGGAGTGCCAACTTGAATACTGTGGGGGCCCAGGTAAGCCCCGCCCCACATAATCGATCACAAGACGCAGTGCATACACACCATTTGAATGGGAATATACCATACATTAACTTGGGGGGGGCAGCCCCCTCAAATATTTTATTGTGGGGGCTGAAGTCCCCTTGCCCCCCTAGGAGTTGGCTCCTATGCTTAGGTATATGAGTACAACCACAGTCTGATATTTATGGATATTAGTAGGGCTGTTTCAGATTTTGTTTGTTTGTTCTTTCTTTCTTTCACTTTAAATATTTATATCACATCTTTTCCAGCTGCAGAAAGTAGCTAATAAAAGCCATTATTTAACATCTGCAATAAAAAATACATAAAATAAACAACAAACTACTCAATTAACAAGCAATACATTAAAATAGCAAATTTTGTTATAACCCATCTTTGAGGCCTCCAGAGACTGAAAGATGGAACAATGATATGTTAAATAAATAAATAAATAAATAAAATACAAGCATTTGTCATTTTGGCGAGCTCTTGCTGTGAAGCATGACAACACGACGACAGAAATAATTTCTTTATCCCTGAAATGGTCTATAATTGATAGTTGCCTATTCGAACTAATGAGGACAATTCTATCTCATCTCTTAGCAACTTTACAGCCTTTGAGGCATAAACATATTGAGACAATGGCTAATAACAATGAGCTAAGGAAAATAAAAAACTAATAGTGTCTTTTCAAATGTGAATAGGAAAGTAAACCATGTAGTGCTTCTCTTTTCAAGAGACTGGGACAAATGTAATTTGTGGATCAGATTCCCCCCCCCCCCCAATGAAAATGTCTATTTCCATCTATCTGTTTTGGTATTTCTATTTTCATATCCTAATTCACACAGAAACTAGGGTTGCCATATTTCAAAAAGTGAGAATCCAGACACAAAAGTTGTTGAGCTTCTTTTGTAAAAACTCAAAAAAAGAAAATTGTAGTTTTTCACCAAAAAAAATAATCACTTCTGACATGGATTGCCATACGCCTGGTTTTTCCCGGACATTTCTACCTGTTTTCAGAAATTCTGTCCAGGCGCTATTTCCAACAGACGAATCCTTGATATGTCCAGTAAATTCTGAACGTATGGCAGCCCTAATAGAAACTGAATTGGCACAGAATGTGTTTTGCTCTGGAACCTTAGAGTGAAGGACTGGTAAATAATAGCAACACCAACAACAACAACAATAACATTAGGGGGTCATACATATTGTCCCTATGTTCTTGCTTTTCTTTCTACTTGCATTTTGCAGCCAAATATCCTCTTTTAAACTTTCCCTGTTAAACATTCTTCCAGGTAGACTCCACCACTCAGGGCCTCGTTCAGCTGCATCTGCATTATGCATCTTGCTAAAACAGTTTTGACTCATCCTTATCCATATGTACAGCCTTATGCCTGATTTCCAAGGGAGGCTTCCACAGATGGCAAGACGTTGAGCGCTTTTAATCACAACAAGGTGCCAAAAGATGTCAAAATAATACCTGGACTCCGATGAGAAGTTCCAGAAGTTCAGTTTGAAGGTTTCTGTGCTGGGTATACTGTCTCTAAAATAGAAGGCTGAATTATTGAAAGAGAGAAGCTTGTGGTTCCTGTGGATTTGGCATGCTGCTCATATTTCAGGGCTTGCTTTTTTATTATTAAGGCTGAAGCTATTTGTCAGGCAGATCCTCGCATCTCTCTCTTAGAGCTTTCTACTGGGAACGGTTTATCCCATTCATATTCTTCAGCATCACATTTCCAGCTACACCGCAACATGTTTCAAAGGAGGCAGCTTTAGGATGTGGGTGGTATTTGATCCTGTAGGATTTAATTTTTTTTTAGCCATCTGTTGTTTGTAAGACTACTGATAGGGAGGGAGAAAGCAAGCAAACTCTATGTTGCCTGCATGTCACCGTGATTTTTGGCTCTTCAGGCAACGCAAATGGCATCACTTGCCATACAGACAACCTGACCCAGCATGAAACATCAGTGTGCAAGCGAATTCCCTTACAGGTCTGCCCAAATTGTGCAAGAACCCCAGGAACTTTGTGCTGTGCTGATCTTTTAATGGTCGTTAAGAAGCTATCTATCTGCCTCTTTGTTTTTGGTGTGTTTGGGTTAAGCCTTGCTTCTTTGGTCATGTTGGCTTCTGTGTAATTTGACCTAAGGCCTCCAGAAGCAGAGAGGAGAGCTCTTTCTCCTTGAGACCTTGGGGTATCTAGAGCAGGAATGGACCTTGGTAATATGCTGTCATGTGTGAGGCCATTTGTGTTGTGTTTGCAGAGTCCGGAGCACAGCGGAAGGATGAGCAGTACGTGCCACAAGCTTTAGATTATTTTATTTACACTTCAAAGCTGGTAGATTACAGAAAAGCATCTTGCTTCTCTGAGAGCAGAGAAAGCATTCTCTCTCCTCTGAAACACGGAGAGAACTGAGAAAAACAGGAAACCAGTGTACGTCACATCCAGTCTCCTTTCCCGTGGGAAAACCCAACAGCACAGACTGTGGAATGTAAACACCTGTCTCGTGACAAGCACTTCGCTGCACAGTGAAGAAAGCAGAAACCAACATCCTCCCCCTTTCTGTGAACATCACTGGGCAGCGTGTTCGTACAATATCAGTACAAACCCAACTTCTGCACATAGGTACAGTGTTGATCCCTTGATACAATCTTGGACAATACATCAGCAGGAATTTCATTACCTGGCATATAGGACACCGTTACGAGTCCCTTCTGAATACGTTCCCTAGCATGTTGCAGCTTCAATTGCAAGTGCTTCGTGCTTTGCTTACAACCTTCAGAATTCAGCAAAGCCAGACATGCTTTGTTGTCCTGGTAAACCTGGATTGGACATTTGACAGGAATTTTCATGTCTTTGCACAATTGTAACAACCATTCACAGTCTTTAAGTGAATAAGACAGTGCATTCAGTTCAGCTTCACAAGTACTTAAGCTAACTGTTGTTTGCTTCTTGCATGACCAATCAAATAGACCCTGATTGTACATATAGCAAACTCCAGACGTACTTTTCCTGTCTGTAGTGTCACTTCCAAAACTTGCATCTGCAAATATTTCAAGACCACCAGACTTCTGAATGTTACATCTTAGTCTGTAATGCATAGTGCCTTTCAAATACCGCGCTATGCGTTTCAGAGCTTTCCAATCCTTAACAGTAGGATTGTTGACTTGTCTGCTTAGCAAATTACAGCTAACAGCAATGTCAGGTCTTGAACATCTGGCAATGAAGTTTAGCTTGCCTAGCACACTTCTGTACAGTGTAGTGTCAGAAAATGCTTCTTCAGTGTCATCTACCTGATAACCTGTTGTCATCGGTGTGTCTACAGGGTTAGCATCCATCAGGTTTAGTTTGCTTAACACATCAGCAATTTTCCGTGACTGGTGTACTAGAATGTTACCATCTTGATCTCTCTCTATTTCCAGAGATAGGTAGTTGTTTACCTCACCAAGATCTTTCATGTCAAAGTGCTCTTTCAGTTGAGCTAGGGCGTTATTGTACATTGTGACATCTTTCCAAAAGAATAAAATATCATCAACATAAAACAAACAATACAGTTTCTTTTGCCCCTCCTCTTTGACAAATACACATGGATCAGCTCTCCCTTGCTGAAAACCCAGAGAAAACAATACTTCAGTGAGTTTTGTGTGCCAACACCGTGCACTTTGTTTGAGACCATAAAGGGACTTCTTCAGAGCACAAACAAATCCCTGTTTTACCTGTACGCCATCAGGTGGAAGCATATAAAGTGATTCACCTAGAGATCCGTACAGAAAAGCTGTATTCACATCGTGGTGACTAATGTGTAGATTCTCCTCTGCAGCTAGCTTGAGCGTAAGCCTGATGCTCTCATACCTCACTGTGGGTGAGTAGGTCTCATGATAGTCTTCACCTGGTACCTGTGCAAAACCTCTGGCTACCAATCTGGCTTTGTGTCTGACTATCTTGCCATTTTGATCAGTCTTCGCTTTGAAGACCCATTTGCTTCCAAGCAGTTTCATTCCTGGAACTACTGGAACTAGCTCCCATGTTTTGTTCCTTTCTAAGGAATCAAGCTCAGCCTTCATGGCATTTAACCATGGCTCAGCTTCCTTTGAATCCAAATCCTGGATTTCTTGGAAACTTGAAGGTTCAAATACCTTCTTGGAGCTTTTAACAGCTGTTACTGCTATCTTAGCAAACTCATCAGCAAATCTCTTTGGAGGTCTGCCTTTTGTGGCTCTTTGTGACCTGCGAATTAGCCGTAGGTCTTCAACACTCTCCTCTTCCTTCTTAGGAGAAAAATGACCTATTGTGAACAATGGTTCCTCCAATTCTTGGTCAGAGCTTTCAGAGGGTCGCATAGAGGCTTTCGCACTCTTGAAATCCTCCGAATCACCCGATTCAGTTTCAGACTCAGAATCAGAACCTTCATCAGTGGGTGTGGGTTGCTGTGGCTGCTTTTGACTATCCTCAGTCTCATCACTGTCATCAGGATAACATTGGAAAATTCCCACATTCTCCCCCCACTTGGCATTGTACTCAACACTTCTTGTGAGCTTAATTGTCTTAGAGTCAGTCATCATTATTCTGTAAGAACCTTTCTGATAACCTAGAAAGATACCATGCAATCCACGCTTGTCTAACTTGGAGCTTTGTGGTGTGTGAACCCACATGTCAGAACCAAAAATTTTCATGTGTTTGATGTATGGCTTTTTGCCAAACATCTTCTCATACGGGGTACAACCAATCGCTGAAGATAACCTGCGATTATAACTGTAAGTGAAACACGAGAGAGCTTCGGCCCAATAACTCTCTGGAAGATTTGCATCATGTAGCAAGGTTTTTAACCCTTGAAGCAATGTCTGATTTGCCCTCTCGCAAAGTCCATTCTGCCATGGCGAGCGAGGACTAGACAAATCGTGTTGAATTCCTTTCTCAGTCAGAAAAGCTTCAAACTGCTGAGAAGTGAATTCTCCCCCGCGATCACTGAAAAAAGTCTTTATCTTCTTACCATGCACATTTTCCAACCAAGCACAGAATTCCTTGAACCTTGGAAAAGCCTCTGATTTCTGCTTGAGATTTTACACATAAATATACCTGGAAAATGCATCAATGAAAACCATGAAGTACCTGTTTCCACCCAAAGAGGGCGCTAGTGGTCCAACCAAATTAGCATGAACAATTTGGTATGGTTCTGTAGCTTGCCTACTAGACACCTTACCTTTCGCAGCCATTTTTACCCTGTTTGCTGCGCATGCCTTGCACTTCATGTGGTACCTGCAGGGTTTAATAGTCATACCTTCAACCAAGGCAGGCATTTTAGATACTGCCTCAAAATGCAAATGACCAAATTTCCGGTGAAAATCGTGAATACATTCTGCATGCAAACTTTTGTTAGAACCTGCAATGCAACAAGTTTCATCCTGCACATCATCATCAAAATACAAAACATACAAACGATCAACATATTCAGCATGCAATACATAATCATTTTTCTTTGTGATGATGCACTTTTTGTTCTTAAAGGAAACGTCAATTTTCCGTTCATTCAGCTGTCCAACACTGAGTAGATTATGTTTGGCATCTGGTACGTAAAGCACATCTTTTATCGATAAGTCCAAACTGTGAAGAACAACAGTTCCGTAGCCTTTACTGGGGATTGTGTGGTCATCTGCCTGGTGAATCGCACCTTCCTGCGGTGTAAAAGACACGAACAGTCGCTTATCGTTGCACATGTGGTGGGTCGCTGCTGAATCAACCACGAAGAAAGATCTAGACGTTTTCTGGACCTTTGCAACCTTTGGAGTGAAGCGTGAGACCATTGCCTTGTGCTGCATTGTCCTGAACACCGGACCTTTGCTTTTGCCTCGGCCTTTTCCACGCGATGAGCTTTCGCTGCGCTACTCTGTCTTGGCCCTGGGATATTTGCATTCCCTCTTCATATGGCCTAGACGTCCACACGAGTAGCATTTCACTGCCTTCAAAGCTTTGGCGCCATCTGGTGGTTCCACTGCACTCTGGGATGACGTCTGTGAAGACTCCCCCTTTCCCATGCAGCTATCACCCTGGCGGTCTGCTTCATTCTGAATCATGGCAGTATCACAGGCTACTCTGAGCTGAGCATGTGGCTGATTGGCATCAGATTCCCCACTTGCATCAGCCAGCCTTCTGCAGCTAGCCATCATGACTCTGGCATTAGCCTTCTGCTGCATCTCTGCTGCTTTAAACAAGCTGCGTCACTGTTTTCTGCAGCTGCTTTATTCCAAAAGCACTTTTAAAAGGTACTTTCGGTTTCCCCCAAGCCTATAAGCTTGTGCCTTTGAGCCTTTGCCTGGTCCCAGCAAACGGCAGTAAAAGTTCAAAGTCCAGCCATAAAGCCATTAATTAGGAGCTGGCAGGCTGTCTGGAGCATGTCAACATACCTCTCATCAATCAATTTGACGCGCAGAGATATTGTCCGATCCGTCTTTCTGCATTCCTTTGCCGGCACTCTGAAGTCCATCCGTTTTCTGGGCCCATAACAAAAAATGTTGTGTTTGCAGAGTCCGGAGCACAGCGGAAGGATGAGCAGTACGTGCCACAAGCTTTAGATTATTTTATTTACACTTCAAAGCTGGTAGATTACAGAAAAGCATCTTGCTTCTCTGAGAGCAGAGAAAGCATTCTCTCTCCTCTGAAACACGGAGAGAACTGAGAAAAACAGGAAACCAGTGTACGTCACATCCAGTCTCCTTTCCCGTGGGAAAACCCAACAGCACAGACTGTGGAATGTAAACACCTGTCTCGTGACAAGCACTTCGCTGCACAGTGAAGAAAGCAGAAACCAACAATTTGACACTCTTCCCCCAGCCCTCAGTGCTGGCTTAAGCTGGGTGGCACTGTGGTCTAAAACACAGAGCCTAGGGCCTGCTGATCAGAAGGTCGGCGGTTTGAATCCCCACGATGGGATGAGCTCCCGTTGCTCGGTCCCAGCTCCTGCCAACCTAGCAGCTCAAAAGCACACCAGGATTCATCAGCAGGGGCTCCCTTTCTCAGGCATGAAATTTCCACCATGTGAACAGAAACACTGGTCAGTCAGAGATCTTGTTCCCTTGTTGGCAAGCCTACCCATGATTGAGGCATCCCCCTTCAGATGAATGCCGGACATGGATTGCAGGGGTTTAGACTAGATGACCCTTGAGTCCTTGTCAACCTTACACTTCTATGATTCTGTGGTTTGGCCAGGGAGCGCATCTCGGGAATGCAGGATCCACAATTACCCTTCCAAGCATTCACACTGAATGCCTAAAAAGGGCTGCTGTCTCAGGTTACTGGACTGCCTGCCTGGCCATATAACACTGTGATGGTTTTGTTATAGAGTTGCCATATTCCCAAAAAGTGAGATCACTCCACTTGCCATATGTTCGGGTTTCCCCTGACATTTTGCCGATTCGGCAAAAATCCGCCTGGACACCATTTCGTGGACCGATTCTAGGAAAATCCGGACATATGGCAGCCCTACACAAACAGCATCTGCCGCAAAAATAATGTCAGCCATCTTTAAAGCAGATTTCACGTGCATCTTTTGGGAACGCTCTCGAGCACAATATTTTATTTTGGGAATTCTCTGTGAATTTTTCAGATGTGTTCCTCTCCCCAGCCGTTTAAGGCTAGCAGCTGCACCACTGGACCATTACAAACTACATTATGAAGATACATCTGCCACGTCTGATTTTACAGTGCCTCTTCAGCTCACACGGTCTGATAGCCTATGGATCAGCAAGCACTAGTCTGCTTCCACAAGATTAAGGAGAGTGTGGCATTTCTTCCGTTAAAAGAAAATAGTAATCAGCACTGGATTCATTAGGTATTTCAAGGTACTTAACTTTCCACTGGTGGCCCCATGGATGAAAAGTGAAGAAAATAAGTAGGGGGGATCAATATTATCCCCATTATTATTGCTTTTTTTGCAAAATACCCGTTTACTATATCTCGTTCATGCTGCCATAACAGATGCTCAAAGTGAGTCACCACATCATTGCCTCAGAATATTCCCAACTGCCCTATTTAGATTTCTTGCCTGATGGCAACCAAATGCAATTAACATACACATACCCTAATCCTCCTGATACTTGATAAGGTTTCTTTTATTGGAGCCAGAATATTTATTGGAATCCTGTGCTGATGCATTCATACTCTGTGTGCACCTCATATCCTAGTCAGTGAGGCAATCCTGCTGTTGTTGTTGTTTAGTCGTTTAGTCGTAACCCCATGGACCAGAGCACGCCAGGCACTCCTGTCTTCCACTGCCTCCTGCAGTTTGGTCAAACTCATGTTGGTAGCTTCGAGAACACTATCCATCCATCTCATCCTCTTTCGTCCCCTTCTCCTTGTGCCCTCCATCTTTCCCAACAGCAGGGTCTTTTCCAGGGAGTCTTGTCTTCTCATGAGGTGGCCAAAGTATTGTAGCGTTAGCTTCAAGATCTGTCCTTCCAGTGAGCACTCAGGGCTGATTTCCTTAAGAATGGATAGGTTTGATCTTCTTGCAGGCCATGGGATTCTCAAGAGTCTCCTCCAGCACCATAATTCAAAAGCATCAATTCTTTGACGATCAGCCTTCTTGATGGTCCAGCTTCACATCACTACTGGGAAAACCATAGCTTTAACTATACGTACCCTTGTTGGCAAGGTGATGTCTCTGCTTTTTAAGATGCTGTCTAGGTTTGTCATTGCTTTTCTCCCAAGAAGCAGGCGTCTTTTAATTTTGTGGCTGCTGTCACCATCTGCAGTGATCAGGGAGCCCAAGAAAGTAAAATCTCTCACTGCCTCCATTTCTTCCCCTTCTATTTGCCAGGAGGTGATGGGACCAGTGGCCATGATCTTAGGTTTTTTTTTATGTTGAGCTTCATATTTTGCGCTCTCCTCTTTCACCCTCATTAAAAGGTTCTTTAATTCCTCCTCACTTTCTGCCATCAAGGTTGTGTCATCTACATATCTGAGGTTGTTGATATTTCTTCCAGCAATGCCCAGCATTTCGCATGATGAATTCTGCATATAAGTTAAATAAGCAGGGAGACAATATACAGCCTTGTCGTACTCCTTTCCCAGTTTTGAACCAATCTGTTGTTCCATATCTAGTTCTAACTGTAGCTTCTTGTGCCACATAGAGATTTCTCAGGAGACAGATGAGGTGATCAGGCACTCCCATTTCTTTAAGAACTTGCCATAGTTTGTTGTGGTTGACACGGTCAAAGGCTTTTGCATAGTCAATGAAGCAGAAGTAGATGTCTTTCTGGAACTCTCTAGCTTTCTCCATAATCCAGCACATGTTTGCAATTTGGTCTCTGGTTTCTCTGCCCCTTCAAAATCCAGCTTCTTCTGGGAGTTCTCGGTCCACATACTGCTTAAGCCTGCCTTGTAGAATTTTAAGCATAACTTTGCTAGTGTGTGAAATGAGTGCAATTGTGCAGTAGTTGGAGCATTCTTTGGCACTGCCCTTCTTTGGGATTGGGATGTAGACTGATCTTCTCCAATCCTCTGGCCACTGCTGAGTTTTCCAAATTTGCTGGCATATTGAGTGTAGCACCTTAACAGCATCATCTTTTAAAATAGTTCAGCTGGAATATCATCACTTCTACTGGCCTTGTTATTAGCAGTGCTTTCTAAGGCCCATTTGACTTCACTCTCCAGGATGCCTGGCTCAAGGTCAGCAACCATACTACCTGGGGTTTACGAGCCATCCATATCTTTCTGGTATAATTCCTCTGTGTATTCTTGCCACCTCTTCTTGATGTCTTCTGCTTCTGTTAGGTCCTTACCACTTTTGTCCTTTATTATGGTAATCTTTGTAAGAAATGTTCCTTTCATATCTTCAGTTTTCTTGAACAGATCTCTGGTTTTTCCCATTCTATTGTTTTCCTCTATTTCTTTGCATTGCTCGTTTAAGAAGGCCTTCTTGTCTCTCCTTGCTATTTTTTTTTTTTTGAAATCTGCATTCAATTTCCTGCATCTTTCACTATCTCCCTCACATTTAGCTTGTCTTCTCTCCCCCGCTATTTGTAAGGCCAGTTCCTGCTCCAGGTGGATCACATTTGCTCAAAACTCTCCACTTTGACCTGTCCATCTTGGGTGGCCCTGCATGGCATAGCTCATAGCTTCTCTGCGTTATTCAAGCCCCTTCGCCACGACAAGGCAGTGATCCATGAAGGAGGAGGCAATCCTAGCATATCACAATTTTTTGAAAAGTGTACCATACTGGAGATGGAGGGGGTAGTCCATCAGCATAATAGCATAAGGCAATCTGGCAATCCTATACGGCAAGAGGGGAAGCTTCCTTTCCTCTGTCATAATACTAGAACTCAATGAAAAGTCATCCAGGGAAGCTGAATTAGTGGAAGACTCAGGACAAGCAAAAGGAGGTTTACACCTAGCTATACTCTGAAACTCACTACCGCAAGATGTGGAGATGGCCAGTAATGTCAATGGCTGTAAAGAGGGATAGATAAATTCATAGACCAGTGCTTCCCAAACTTGGGTCTCCATCAGTTTTTGGACTACAACTCCCATCATCCCTAGCAGTACCAGCGGTCAGGACTCAGGAATGATGCAGGCATTCTTGTGCAAAGAATTCAACAAGGATGGTGTCAATACTGAGAAGCCCCTGGTATGCTAACCACTTATGAATCTCAAAATAGCGGATGCACCTGAAGCAGGGCTTATTTCAGTGATCTTAAGAGACACACAATAGATTCCCTGTAACACTTTATGTACTCTGCTGATCAGCTTAAGGCTGTGATCGTCCAAGCAGTAGCCATCACTTCTTCAGGTGTAGTCCTGTTTCCAGGGATTGCCTCAGGTGACAGGATCTACCGGGGCAGCAGATCCTGATGCTGATCTTTCTCCCACCCACCATTTTCTTAATGTAGATCTTCCCTCACCTCTTCCTCACTGTAGAGAAGGGGGTGTCATCTGTCATGAAAATGATGCCGCCAACAAAAAGAGGGAGAGATCAATGGGCTTGGGGAACCCAATGGTTTGTAGAAGTGGGCTTCTTTTTCCAACAGAAAAAAACCTTAATAGAGGAATCAATGAGAACTGAGCAGGCTCACTGGTCAAAGAATGCTGGTACCACCATGGTAGTATGGAATGGAGCATTCTGGGGGAAGGTATGGGTGGAACCCTGAACAGGAGCATTCCATTTTGTGGTAAGTCTCATCCGTACCACACCAACCTCCCCACTGCCTCCCCCTCTCCTTTTCAGTAAGCAGCAGTGGTTCAGCTGTCCAGAGGTCAGGCGAGAACGGCAGCTCCTCCATGCCATCCACCACTGTTGCAAATATAAAGAAAGGATGTCATTTGGACAATGATATCATATGAAAGGACGTGGCTGGCGCTGTGGGTTAACCACAGAGCCTAGGACTTGCCAATCAGAATGTCAGCGGTTCAAATCCCCATGATGGGGTGAGCTCCCGTTGCTCAGTCCCTGCTCCTGCCAACCTAGCAGTTCGAAAGCACATCAAAGTGCAAGTAGATAAATAGGTACCACTCCAGTGGGAAGGTAAACGGCATTTCCGTGTGCTGCTCTGGTTTGCCAGAAGCAGCTTAGTCATGCTGGCCACATGACCCAGAAGCTGTACGCCGGCTCCCTCAGCCAGTAAAGTGAGATGAGCATCGCAACCCCAGAGTCAGTCACGACTGGACCTAATGGTCAGGGGTCCCTTTACCTTTACCTGAAAACCAAGGCATGCACTAAAGGCTGAAGCATAGCCAGAACCCATGGTCAAGAAGGGAATCAACACCTTCCACTGATGCACTTGTATCAGGCTTAATATCTGCAAGCATTCCAAAAATGCTGCATTTTCTGAAGTCACCAAGACTCCGTCACCTGAGCAAAATAATAATCTCTGTAAACATTCTTTGCGAGATCTTCCTGTCCCGTGGCAAAGCTATCATCTCCGGGATTTTTTAAGCAGTATTTTTATTACAATATTTTTTTCAGCCCTAGAGTGTTTTCCCACCCACTAGGCTGCTGGTAGTGATTATTTCTGTGTCGGAGCAGTCAAAACCACATGAACGCTCCTCGTTTGTCAGCCCTCTCTGGTACCCTCTCCCGTTTGCGATTCTCAAGAGGCAAACAGCAACAGTTATTGTACTGTGTTTTTTGAAAAGAGAGTAAAACCTCCTTACACTTTTCAACATCGTTACAGTTTTAATGGGATTTCCCCCCTCCCTCCCCAAAACGAAAAGCTTTTCTCCTGCCATGAACATTCCTTATAATTACCAGCCTATTAACACCTCTGTAACCAGAGGCTTAAACATTTCAATGGTTAAAAATAAGATAAACAGCTCTTTCTAGTGGCAGTTGGAGCAATTACACCAGCAAGAGGAGAAGCTATTCCTGAGGGGAATTGTGAGTTGAGGGCAAAGGAGTTAAATAACACAAAACAACGTTGCATTCAATGAATATTTTAAATTCCTACCCTGAAGGAATATAGATGAAGCATTTGAATGATAGTCTGCAACCGGGCTTATCATTTTCTAATTTAATGGGTAAACTTGTGGAGTAATTTGCTATGCACCGAAAGCTTGAAACTTTGTGACTTGCAATACAGTCCTATACATGTCTACTCAGAAGATCTTCGCATTGAATTCAGTGGGACTTACTCCCCATTAAGTGTCTATACAGTAGTAGTCCTCCTCGATCTAGTGCCCTCCAGATATTTTTGGACTACAACTCCCATCAGCCCCAGCCAAAGCCTGGCGTATAGGATTGCAATTCTTCTCAAAAGCACTTCTCAAGCAATAACAGGTAAGCCATTGTCTCTTGAGCCCACAGATCTTGCCTTGGAAATGTCAATGGAGCAAATGTTTGCTTGTTTCTTGAAAAGGACAAGGTAGGAAGATATAATCAGAGAAAATGCTTCTGAGTTGTAATGCAACTAAAAACGGAAAATGGAAAACAAATAAAACTTGAAGGCACCATCCAGGGTCAAGTAAATGGACTTCCACGTTTATAATGAGATTTCCCTTTCCTCTCCTCATCCCCGCAGCCTCCCAACTTTACCCAGATGGTCTTTGAAACTTCCAGGGTAGATTTAGTGAGTGTATGTGGGACTGCAGTGCCAAGGAGAGGGATGGGAATCTTAACTCATAGATGGGACCCCATTGGATTTCACCCTGTGAAAGATGCATATTTGATGTTGTTGTAAACAAAAATTGCCCTTTTCCCTTATAGAGTCCTTACATAGGTTCCCTATCGGTAGGAGAAAATAACAGAGGCCAACCAGAGAATATTGAGAAGCAAAGCAGCTAGTAAGCTTGATCTTTATTGATCTGTTGCAACAGGGTGCTCCCCTCACCCTCAGGAGAGGAGGAGGAACCCAGAAAAATGGTGTGCAAGGCCTTATAAAGACTTTTGAAATTGCCACCCTGTAGATTAAGACCACCCCCAGAAACATCATACATACATCACAGAAGGGGTGTAACCTAAGACCACCCTCCAGATACATCACACCTATATCACAAAAAGGCGGTCTAAAACAGAAATTTGAATGTTGTTTTTCTCCTGTCATTGTTTATCTCCTGTCTGGCAGGTTACTTGATTGGATTGCCTGGGGAGCCTGGCCAGTCTTTTGTAATGAGAAATACTTAGTTCCTGGGCCAGGTCACAGGCTCACACCCTATTCAAACACAGACATACCCTTAAGACAGGATTTGTGAAGGAAAAGACAATGGGGAGGCTTTTCCATTTTCCTTGACCTTGCAGAGAAAACATTTGGTCAGTTTGGGACAGTTTGGGAATCAAAAATGGTTCCAGGTCGGTCTTCCTGTGCTGATCTATGTACGTGCTTGGTTGGTACACTTATGAACATTACCATATATGTAAGACCTCAAAATTCCTATCACAATATCCCTCCTTTGGAGCTAGAATTTTTCTTTAAAAATTTTGCCCCACAAATAATAACAAGGTATGTTGTAAATGGATGCCTTTGTGTAAATATAGGATATCACATAAAAATAACACATGTTGGATTTTGTTACTAAATTACTTGCGGCATTCTAACACTTTGGGAGAAATATTTACACAATTGTGGTCTATGCTTTACATTTAGTAGGAGTCTGTGATATATCAGCAATAATATTATCTAGGCTCAATGAGATGTTTCTCTACTATTCAATTCTTCCCCGTGAAATCTTCTTTTTCAAGAGACCATTCCCAGTTTTAAGCTTTCTGGCACCCCTGGGTAAGAATCAAACAACAAACACCTAAAAACATTTGTTCTGGAATATACGGGTTGTATCCAGATGTGGATTTGCCTTCCAGATGTTGTAGCCTATAACTCCCATGGCTGAGGCAGTGGTGTAGGAAGGGGGTGTGGGCCGCCCCGCGTGTCATCACTGAGGGGTGTGTGTGACAAAATGGCAAAAATAAGAGTTTTTATTTAAAAAAATAAACATTGGGGCTTTGAAAACTTTTTAGTTCAGTCAGCAAATGCAACGAAATGTGGCTGGCACTGGGTGCCACACCACGGGGGCTGGCACTTACCATGGGGCCTGCAGCATGCCCGAGCCACACATCTCTCCTGGGAGTGTCGTGGTGGCTTGGGTGCTGCTTGAAACGGAAGTGTGGGGCTTGTGTCTGCCCACCGCCTCTTGCTCAGCCGTCCTACAGCCTCTCCTGGTATGTCCCATGGAGGATCTTACAGTCTTCAAACAAAAACATCTTGGAGGTTCCGGGCCACAGGGAGGTTAGGCTGGCCTCAACCAGAGCCAGGGCTTTTTCGGCTATGGCCCTGATCTGGTGGAATGCTCTGTTACAAGAGACTAGGGCCCTGTGGGACTTGACATCTTTCTGCAGGGCCTGCAAGACAGAGCTGTTCCACCAGGCCTTTGGCTAAGGCACACTCTGCCTTAGTAGAAAATGTTTATGCTAACGCAAGTCATGGCATTTGTTTTCTGCCAATCCCCCTGCCCAATTAAGTGTGCCACCCTGCCCTCAAAAGTAAAAGCTGCTTCAGGGGGCTGGAAGGCTGCCTGAGACAAAATGGGAGATGGCACAGAGGGCTGCAGTAATTAGGGGGCATCGTTGAAAATTGGTTACCTCCGATTACATGAGCTGAAGTGCTTTTGCAGAGCAGGTTTGAGGTCTGCATCTGGATCAGTGTGAGCAAACTTCATGCAGAAGAAAGGGATGCATTAAAGCTCAAATATATTGTTTGCCAGGCAACCTTATTATTATTCATTGCTATTGTCATTGCTATTATTATTGCTGCCTATGTTGTTGCTGTTGTTGCTGTAGTAGTAGTAGCATTTCTTATACAGTGGTGCCTCGCAAGACGAAATTAATCCGTTCTGTGAGGCTCTTCGTATAGCGGTTTCTTCGTCCTGCGAAGCAAGCCCATTGACAGCTTAGCGGATTAGCGCTATTAGCGGTTTAGCGGCTTTTAGCGGATCAGCTGATAAACGGCTTAGTGGCTTAGGAAAAGGGGGGGGGAAAGGGGGGGAAACCCGCAGGAACTCGCAAGACATTTCGTCTTGCGAAGCAAGCCTATAGGGAAATTCGTTTTGCGAAGCGCCTCCAAAACGGAAAACCCTTTCGTCTAGCGGGTTTTCCGTCTTGCGAGGCGTTCGTCTTGCGGGGCACCACTGTACAGTGGTACCTTGGGTTACAAACACTTCGGGTTACATGTTTTCAGGTTGCGGACCGCAGGAAACCTGGAAGTACTGGAAAGGGTTACTTCTGGGTTTCGCCGCTCGCACATGTGCAGCAGCGCTAAATCTCGCTTTGCGCATGCACAGAAGACCAAATCACATCACGCGCATGAGCATGCACAGACAGGGCGTTGCAAGTTACAAATGCTGCAGGTTGCAGACATTCTTCCGTCACGGATTACGTCCGCAACCTGAGGTTCCACTGTATTCTCATTCTGCCCTTCATCTGAGGAACACAGGATGGTTTGCAATATAAAAACTCAAAAATACTCCGCATATTAACAAACAGAAACAACAACCCTTCATTAGTGCTTTCGTTTATTAACTGCCTTTCAAATATGTTCCAAGGTGATGTGCAAGTTAAAAAACAACAACAATTAAAAGCAGTGCGCGCACACACACAAACAAACACAAACATAACATAGCATTGTTTACATGATCTGGTATCAGCAGATCACCTCTCTAGAGAAAGAAATCCTTTCCAGCTGTATCTGGAGATTCCAGAGACTGAACGTGAGACTTTTTGAATGCAAAGCATGGACTCTGTCACTGGAGATAGAGTCTGTTCCACAATGGAAGAGTTTCCTGCTTCTTTTTGCATCTTTCTCTAAGGGGGCTTCCAGACTGTCACTATTTTCGAATGGGATTCTGTCACATCCTGTGCAATTCAGGCTGCACATGTTTCTCAACAAGGCCTCCGCTGAAACAAAAGTATGTCATGAAAACAGCTTGGAAAAAAATGGTGCCTTCTATTGGCCGTGGGAGTAAAGCAAAAGAGCAAGCGCAGCTTTCCATGGCTCACTTCCGAATGTATTGTTTTTCCATTCTTCTTCCCCAAGACGTTAGTTAGCCAATGACCTGTTTATTGAGCATCCATCTTAATTTGTTTGCAGGGATGTAAGGCAATGTATGAAAGCTAGTGTTATCTAGGGTTGCTATATTCCCAAAAGTGAACATTCAGACAAAGTGGTTGAGTTGGGGGGCCTTTCAGGGTATTTTTTGTGGATTACACCACCACCACCCCACCTTGCCTGGATTTTCCCAGGCATTTTCCAAATTTAGTGAAATTCTGCCCAGATGTTATTATGCTGCCCTTTCCAGTGCATTTTCCCATCACTGAGTGACCTGAATTTGCCACAGGTGATGGACATTTGTTCCAATTCATCAGTAAACAGTGGGTTTTCCCAGGAAAATCGGTAGGACAAAAGAATAACCTACTGGATTCATGCCTAGAGATTATGGCGCAGATGGAAGTGTGGATGTGTCAGGTGTCAGAGGATCCACACCCCGTTGATAGGAATGGATAAGACAAGGAAAGTTCTTGCCAATGTTGTTTATTCAATATTCACAGAGAGAGGCTTAGATATGCTGCCTCTTGGAGTAATGATGTTGCTCTGAGTAACTCTCCACCACCACCACCCCATCTCTCCTACTTCCTCATTCGTCAGCAGCATCACCCGCTTAGGGCCATCTGTCTCTGAGCCCTTTGCTCTCCTACTTTCAATGCTCACCAGGTTTTGGGAGATGGTGGATGTGGAATGATTTCCAGCTGCTCTGGCTCTGCCTCCTTCTCCTCTCCCATTATCTCCCAATTTCCCCCCTCATCTGCCTCTGAGCTGCAACCTCCTGCAAGCCACTGTTATAAATCTATTCTGTCTTCCTCTTCTCTGGAAGGGTCAGGCTGGGGAGGCGGTCTCCACCATTCCTCCTCTGTCCAGTCCCTGACATCATAAGCCCTACATAAGTGAACCCCACCCAAATATACTGGCAGTCTGGAAGTGCCCTCTGCATCTGTTTTTGATTGTCATTTGCCCTGAGCCCGTAGATGTTCATGGAGTGGGGAATGAATTTACTAAATAAAAGACTGCCTAATCCCTTATATCCCTGCCTGATCACTGAGGTCTTGGGGGGAGTCATTGTTAGTGATCACCTATGGTGCAAATGCAAGTGCCCTTGGGGGGAAACAGGACATCCCGTTTTCTATCACGAGAGCTCGGTGGCCATTTTGGGTGCCACGATATCACACACTTTTTTCAGGGCCGCAATCTTGCACATCTCCCCAAAAATGTACATTTGTGGGTGCCATCGATACCATCGACCATAACATCCTTCAGGACTGTCTAGAGGAGCTGGGAGCACTGTTGTACAGTGGTTCTGCTCCTTCCTCCTGGGGGTGGGGGAATAAGTGTCCAGACTCCATTTGTGGGGTGTCTCAGGGTTCTGTCCTTTCCCCTATGCTTTTTAACATTTATATGAAGCCATTGGGCTGGGTGTTCATCAGTATGCAGATGATACCCAGCTCTACCTCTCTTTTAAATCAGAACCAGTGAAGGCAGTGAATGTCCTGTGTGAGTGCCTGGAGGTGGTTAGAGGATGGATAGTGGCTAAGAGATTGAGGCTGAATCCTCACAAGACAGAAGTACGGTTTTGGGGGGACAGGGGATGGGCAGTTGTGGAGGGCTCCCTGGTCCTGAATGGGGTAAGTGTACCCCTGAAGGACCAGGAGTGCAGTCATTTTGGACTCACAGCTGTCCATCGATGCGCAGGTCAATTCTATGTCCAGGGCAGCTGTTCAGATGGAGCTGGTAATCTCGCCAGAGTGGTGCATGCTCTAGTTATCTCCTGCTTGTACTACTGTGTTCTATGAGGGGCTACCTTTGAAGGTGACCCAGAAACTACAACTACTTCAGAATGCAGCAGCAAAACTGGTGACTGGGAGTGTCCGCCGAGACCATATAACACCAGTCCCCCCCAGTACATTTCCGAGGCCAATTCAAAGTGTTGATGCTGACCTTTAAAGCCCTAAATGGCCTCGGCCCAGTACACCTGAAGGAGCATCTCCACCCCCATTGTTCAGCCTGGAAACTGATGTCCAGCGCAGAGGGCCTTCTGGCAGTACCCTCACTGCAGGAAGTGAGGTTAAAGGAACCAGGCAGAGGACCTTCTCGGTAGTGGCACCCGCCCTGTGGAATGCCTTCCCGTCAGATGTCAAGGAAATAAACAACTATCAACTTTTAGAAGACATCTGAAGGCAGCCCTGTTTAGGGAAGTTTTTAATGTTTGAAGTTTTATTCAGTTTTTAATGTTCTGTTGAAAGCCGCCCAGAGTGGCTGGCAAAGCTCAGCCAGATGGGAGGGGTAGAAAGAATAAATTATTATTAAGTAAGATCTCCCCCCCCCAAAAAAAAATGTGTTTTTGTCAGGCCAAGAGCAAGATGCAGGTCATGTGATTCACCTGACAGCATGTCCTGGAAAACACCCGTCCTGATTTTGCATCGGGAAAAGTTAGAAGGCATGCAGATATACTGCATGCATCCACCAGGAACCCTGTGCTCAGTATTGTGGGCCTAGTTTTATGGAACTCCCTTCTAGTTAAGGTCAAACAGGCCCTCTCCCTACTGAACTTCTGCTGTCTACCAAATACTTTTGTTTAATTCTATCAGGCATTTTAATTGCAATTTGATTTTATAGTTTTAGCTGATTTTTTATTTATTTATGTAGTGTATCTTTCGAAACCACTTGGAGACTTTTGTCATCCTGGGGTATATAAATTGTTTAAATAAATGAACAAATGAATAAAACAATAGGTAACATGGCTGCTCTGCCAATATAGTCCTCACTTTCATCAATGTAGATGCAGCCAACAGTTTCAACTGGCAGCTGTTTTTTTTGCATGAGGTTCATTTAAACCTAAAGGCCCCAGGAAAATGGTTGAGCAACTTTATTGTGAGGCTACTGGTGTTTAAATAAATATCATTATATCGCTGGCAAAGGGAGATTGTTTATGAAATATATGGCCAGCAGGTGGTGACAAGCAAGTAAAACTTCGACTCACTGCGGGGAAATGGTCCCATCCCACAGACAGTCCCGAATTCTTTACCCACACCCAAGATTCCCTCTGACACTGATGCATGCATGTATCAATGCTTCAAAGGAATGCAAGAACCAGTCTCTGTTTTTAAACCTCTCTGGAGAACATCTTCAATGAGGAACACGTCCTTTTCACGCCTGAGGACTGACTGGTTCAAAGAGTGGAACTGTACCCAACACTAGCCGAAAATAAGTCTGGATTGCTGATATGTCGCTCTACAGACAGATCTCCACAGTGACCAACTCCATTGCAAATGTAAGTCCCTGAAGCTATTTCCTTGGCCTTTTGGCTGAATATGTTGGGCTTTCCATCTATTTTTATCTTGCATTTTTTAATCGAAAGCCTGGAGGATTTGGAGCTTTCCTGCTTTTGCTCTGTCCATCCTTCCAATGTCTCCCCTTTCTTCTATCTCCTTTTATAAGCCCTGACTCTTTTCACTCACTTTGTGTGTTCTCTCTTGGCATCTCCTCCAGCAAGTGCCTGCCAAGTCCTTGCAAATCCCCATGTCTGTTTTTCCACTCGGCATGCTTTTTGGCCACCAGTCAATTCTCAGCCTTTAACATTTTCCAGTCTCTCTTCTCAATAAGGGTTTCATTCTCTCTTTCAATCTTGCACCCTGATTCTTAACACATGGCATGGAAGTCATGGCAGTAATTTCAGTAGAACTTTCTTAATCGCTATAAATTCTTTTCTTCTTCTTCTTTTTTGTAAAACTGCGGGGTTTGTACCTTTTGCATACATGCTTGTTAAAGAGAACCATTTAATGATTTATAACAATAGTCTATTGTAAGATTTAATGACAAACGACAAAGGTGAAATAAATTCATTATAAATTGGTTGCCATTCTTTATTATTTGTTCATGGAGTTAGGTGATAATACAACTCTGTTTTTCAGTGCTTTAAATTGCTGGTGGTAGAGGAACAGAAAAGTGGCTGAGGTTCTCTCCATGAGTGCTGTTGTGCTTGTGTAAAGTAATTTGTACAAGACAGGTCAACCAGTCTTCTTCAGTTCACCTCTATCTATTGCCACCCACTGATCCTGAAGACAAGCTTATCCTGAGGACAAGGTGACCTTAGAAAACATCAGAGGGTATGGTGTAGTTTGTAGAAGATTTCAGTAGGCAAGGGAGGTTAGGCAAAAAACCATGCCCCTGGACCTATGCAAGTGGAAGTGTTTTCTGTTGATACAAAGCCATCATAGGATGACAAGATTGGATCCTGATTTGGCACTAGGGTAAGGAGCCTGCCTAGGTCTGAGGTGCTACAGAGGCTGGCAGATTTGTGTTGGGTCCTATTTGAGTCTGTCTCATCCCATCCCACTTGAATTCACTATTCGGAATCAAAACGGTTTAGAAGGTAAAAGGTAGAGGTAAAGGACCCCTGGACAGTTAAGTCCAGTCAAAGGCAACTATAAGGTTGCGGCATTCATCTTGCTTTCAGGCCAAGGGAGCCGGCGTTTGTCCACAGACAGCTTTCTGGGTCATGTGGCCAGCAGGACTAAACCACTACTGGTGCAACTGAACACTGTGATGGAAATCAGAGCGCACGGAAATGCCATTTACCTTCCCTCCACAGTGGTACTTTATCTACATGCACTGGCATGCTTTCAAACTGCCAGGTTGGCAGGAGCTGGGATAAAGCAACAGGAGCTCACCTCGTTGCAGGGATTTGAACCACCAACCTTCTGATCAGCAAGCCCAAGAGGCTCAGTGGTTTAGACCACAGCATCACCTGCTCTAGAACTACAATGTTACCAAGCAGGATTTGGTGACAATGTGCACTGCCCATATACAATCATAGATCACTGTTGAACAAATACAAACCTAAGATAAAACCAAAATAAATAAACCATGGGTATGTACCGATTCTGCTTCACCCCACCCTGTTTCAATTCACAATTTGGAATCGAAACTATCCATAATTTTTTTTCCCTTCTGACAGAAAAGAGTTAAATTTGCAGGCTCAGCAGCCCTTCCAGAGTGGAAGAAAGCCTACCAAATTATAGGCAGATAGGTCTGGATTGGTGAAGTGCCACAAAGTGCTTCAAGCAAACCCTGCTTTGAGTTATGAAACCTAGCACAAATCCTGCTTCCATCCCCATCAAGCCAAAAATCCAGCTGAGGCAGCCCATGTCACCTCAAGATTTCAAATTAATCTGAATCCAATGCAAGCCACTAGGTAGTCTGTTATTCAACTGATGCCTGATCATGTACATACGGTTCTGCATTGTGTGCATTTTGTCGAAATCCGTATTGTACGGTTTAAAGATTAAATTTAACATAGTAACAGCAGTTATTCATGTTGCGGGATCAGTTAGTTATCCAGGAAAGTGTGTGCCACTGGAGAATAATCACACATGATTTTGAACTGGTGCTACGTCGATCACCCTAAGCAAGCTATGTGCCACCTCCCACTAGCAATGCTATTGAACACTTTCCTCAAAAATAAAATAAAAATCTAACTACCTTTAGAATAAGTTGTGAGGAAACCCATGTGTGTTCCCAAAGGCTTTTGTGAGAACAGATATTTCCCCTGCATTTTTGCCCTTGATAACCTTAGTGACAGCTTCAAAGACACGTCACTGCTGCCAGAGTAACAAGCTCTGGTTGAGGATGCATAGTAGGTGAAATGGGGAGGAAATTCTGTCTGCTTTGAAGTTTCCACTGCTATCAGTGAAAAAGAATAGATTCTATCAGTTTCATCCACTGTGCCTGATTAAAAGTTGAATGTAAAACAGCTTAACAAGCAGAAATAAAAAATATTTCTTCCTCTCCTCTCCTCTCCTCTCCTCTCCTCTCCTTTCCTTTCCTTTCCTTTCCTTTCCTTTCCTCTTCCTTTTATTCTTAACTGTTCCTTCCATGTGACAACTGCTGGAACATGAGGAAAGGAGTGTTACATGCAAACTCTTGCAAGTGTTTGAACCAGCTTATCATCAGAAGGAAAGCTCCAACTTTAATCATTTTTATATCGCTAGGGGACTGGAATATAGCATATTCCCAGTTCAAACACCAGATACAAAATTATGAACTAAAGAAAAAAGAAAAAAAGAACAAGTTCAAATTTCAGCACTGTTCTGGAAAATCCCAGTTCTTTAAAAAGGATTGTTGCTGATTTCAGTTGAGCACCGTCAGCTTCTGCTGCAATGCTGTTCTTCTTGTAGGAAAGGCATAGTGGTTAAATCCTGAAATGCAAAATAATTCTCAAATGTTTCTGCTCTCCCTGCAGAAAAACAATGGATGGAGGAGGTGCCCCCATACTTATTTAGAGTCTCTTGTGGGTTTTTTTAAACTGACATAACTTCAAGTACTAAATCATAATGTAACAATCAGCATCCCCCCATTACATGTCGATTTCATGCTCCCTATCTGGGAACATTTCCAAACTTTGCTTCAGGTCAATGGTAAATTTTCTTTACAAAGGCTATGGCACTGGGCTCATTGAAAGATTCTTATTGTTTGGCTCTCAGTTACTTTCATTAATATTGCCTAGATGTAACTGAGAGCCGTAATCAGCCAAGAGAGTTTTCATTAAACATCTGTTCTTGCTCTTCATAGAAAGAGGAAAATGCAGATTGATTATGTGCTGAGGTTTTTATGCATATTGTTGATCCTAGTAATGAATGTACAGAAACACATGGTGTCAAGGGGGAAATCTAGGAGAACTGAATATTCAGTGGCTTCAAACCTGAAAGTCAAATTGCTATGGTGATATTTCTCTTTCTTTCTTTCAGGCATCTATGAATGTCTGTGGTAACAATCAGGAAAAGTTCTCATCACCACGTGAAAGAACAATGTTTGAATCTGTGGCTGAAATCGGCTGCATTTCAGCTCTATATAACCTGAGACATTACATTCGTGACATATTCTACTTTTCTTCTAATGCTTAGGAATGTGCTGAGGTCCTGAATGTTTGTCTGGGTGCAGTGATGGATTGGATGTCAGCTAATAAGACGAGGCTTAAGCTGGTCAAAAGAAATGCTTTTTTGGTCAGTGGGAAAACCAGTCCATGCAATCCCTGAGTTGTGGTTAGTGCTGGGTAGGTTTGCATTCTCTTTCAAGGATCAGGTCTACAGTGTGGGTGTGTTCATATAATAATAATAATTATTTATTATTTACGCCACGCCTATGTGGCTGGGTTTCCCGAGCCACTCTGGACGGCTCCCAGCAGAGTATTAAAAACACGATAAAACACCAAACATTAAAAACTTCCCTAAGCAGGGCTGCTTTCAGATAGCTTCTAAAAGTCAGATAGTTCTTTGTTTCCTTGATATCTTATGGGAGGGCATTCCACAGCGCGGGCGCCACTATCAAGAAGGCCCTCTGCCTGGTTCCCTGTAACCTCAATTCTCGCAGTGAGGGAACCACCAGAAGACCCTCGGCGCTGGACCTCAGTGTCCGGGCTGGACGATGGGGGTGGAGATGCTTCTTCAGGTATACTGGGCCGAGGCCGTTTAGGGCTTTAAAGGTCAGCATCAACACTTTGAATTGGGCTCGGAAATGTACTGGGAGCCAATGTAAGTCTTTCAGGAGCGGTGTTATATGGTCTTGGCGGCCACTCCCAGTCACCAGTTTTGCTGCCGCATTCAGGATTTGTTGCAGTTTCTGGGTCACCTTCAAAGGTAGCTCCATGCAGAGCGCATTGCAGTAGTCCAAGCGGGAGATAACTCTGGCGAGACAGTCTGCGTGCAGGTAGGGTCTCAGTCTGTGTACCGGGGGAGCTGATAGACACAGAACTGACCTGCGCCTCTATGGACAACTGTGAGTCCACTTATCAGAACACATTATATTACATCTTTATTTTCGATTTGCAATATGTTCTGAGCCAAAGTCACAGTGCTTGTTATTACCTAAAAAGCCCTAAATGGTTTAGAAGCAGAGGTGCCATCTTCTCAAGATGATTGAGGGGACCCAATGCTACCTCCTGATGACACACAACATCCCACAATGTCCTGAAGTTGTGCACGCATGCAACATCACAAAGAGCCGGGGTGTGTGGAGCTGAACACCCACGGAAGGGGTCCGATTTCCTAAAAAAACAAACAAACAAACAAACAAACATTTGCTTTGCCCCTTTTTGTTAGAATTCCTGCTCCATGATTGCCGTCATGGGATTGTTGTCTATCACATGACGGTGTATGTTTTGACTCCACAGAGTGGGAAGTGACGGAGACAGGATGTTTGTGTTACTGTGTTCCGTGAAGTGGGATTATTGTCCTTTGTTCTTTTTCTCTTTGCTGTCTGATGCTAGAGAGAGAGGGAGCCATGTTGCAGTGCTCCGTGTGTGTTTATATGTAAATAAAGTAGATTAGCCAAAATGCTGAGTTGGTGAGGTCTGTTACGGAACTGCGCAAACTCTGTGGTTCCCTAAGTGTGCCGGTGTCGGTTGGCATTGGTCGCTGTGGTGTTCGGGCAGAATAAAGCTTTTGAAGCTCCCAAACGATCGACCAGGAGGGAGAGAACATGCCAGTTGGGCATATGTCTCTGCCAGGGTCCTACTCGAGTGTAGGCTGAACTCCTAACAATTTTCTCTTCACAACAATCCTGTGACGGAGGTTAGGCTTAGAGTGAGTGACAGCCCAAGGTCACCCAGAAAGCTTCATAGCTGAGTTGGGACTTCTAGACCCTAGTCTAACACTCTAACCACTACACCACATGTTTGGGGGGGGAGAGCGCTCTGGAGCATGGTGGGAAGAAGAGGACACAGGAAATGCTTTTGCCCACAACTTCTGCTGGTAGATTTCTGCATCTATTATTATGATGATGGTGATGATGATTACTATTACTGTCACTGCATTATCATCACTGTCTCTCATTTTAGCTAAAGAAAGATGTGTTACTACCTTTTGATAAAATATTTCTCCATCATATAAATGGTTTTCTTGATCTCTCTCTCTCCCCCCCCCCCTTCAATTTATTTTTTCCATTACTCAGCATGGATCTCATTTTCAATGTATTTGGTTTACTTTATAATATCTATTCTAAATAGCACTTTTTTCAGTGATTCTGTTCCAATTCTTTCTATAAGAAGCAGGCTGTTCGCTGAAGGGAAATCAAATAGGCAAAACTGAAAGCTTATGTAAGTGAAATGATGGCTCACACTGTAGGACTTTGTGGGAAGCAGATTTATTTTTTTTAAGAGAGAGATTTTTAAGGTCTTTTTTGTTGATCCAAAAGGGGCTTGCTTGTTTGGTTGGAAATGCAAACTCCAGCTTCACTTAGCTTGGAAAAGAGCTTTTCATCGCATATTTTAATTTAAAATGAAATAAAATCAACCCGAAAAGAAAACCATGCTGAGTTTTTCTTCTGCTTGAATTGAGGCTATTATGCATGTTCTGCAGCTCCCATGCACTTGCTAGTTTACTGTTTAGACTTCAAAAAAAAATCCCCTTTTACAGTCTCTTTTTAAGAAAAAGAAAACAAAGAAAGAATAGAAATCTTTGCTGGCATCACACTTAGTTTCTCAGAATCAAGAATTTGAAGACCTTGAAGTTTCACAATTGAACTATAATTATAATTAGTTGTTTCCTCCAGGTTCTGTTGTTGCTGTTGTTGTTGCATGTAAATATATTGTGGGTGTGCAGCCCATTTGAATTGTATTCAGGTCCACTTGAATCAGGAAGAAGCAGGGGGTTTTACAGGAAGAAGAACCTAGTAAGGTTGGAGAAAAGAATAGAATGACTACCCAGCACTCAAGAAGATAAGGAACTGCATTTAGCTAACCTGCGTTGTTTCTCTCCTACAAGAAACTGCACCCCAGGAACATCTTCAATCCACATCCAAAGATGGAATTAGGCTTGAAAGAAAACCTCTTCACTGTGACCACAAGAAAAAATCCCCCCACCTCCCCAAAAAGCCTAGTCTTGCATGTGGGTGATTTTTCTGAAGATTTCAGAACCCAGAGTCACCCTCCATTAGGGTTGGGGCGAAGGGAAATGTAAGAAACAAAAATTTGCCCTTATTCCCTTATGGGGGACACAAGAGCCCTTATAGAGTCCTTTGTAGGTTCTCCATCAGTCAGAGAAAATAACAGAGGCCAACCAGAGACTATTGGGAAGCAAAGCAGCTAGTAAGCCTGATCTTTATTGAAACTGTTGCAACAAGGAGGAAGAGGAGGAGGAGGACCCTGAACAAAGGTGTGCCTGTCCTTAACATATAGATATTTTAAATTCCCTGCCCTGGAGCTCAAGACCACCCCTCCATACATCATACATACATCACAGAAAGGGGTGGAGCTCAAGACCACCCCCCAGATACATCATACCTACATCACAGAAAGGGCGGTCTACAACAGAAACCTGAGTGCATTGTTTATCTCCTGTCTGGCAGGTTACCTGTTAATGGTTACTTGATTGGATACCCTGGGGAGCCTGGCCAGTCTTTTGTAATGACAAATACTTAGTTCCTGAGCCAGGTCACAGGCTGACCCTATTCTTACACAGACATACCCTTAAGACAGGATTTATGAAGGAAAACACAATGGGGAGGCTTTTCCATTTTCCTTCAACCTTGAAGAGAAATATTTGAGGTCAATTTGGGAGGGACAAAACAGTTTCAGGACTTTTTCTGTGGGGTTTCAAAGTCAGTTTGCTTCAAGGGAGGGATAATGAGTGCGAGTACATGGTTGTGGCATGTACAAGCGGTAAACACATCCATTTCTCTGACTTGCAATGCGCCCAAGTGGCCCAAAGGGTTAGTGGGCCTTGCGCTAAAATCTGAAAGCAACCACTGTGCATTACTCCACAATTGGGGTAAATTTGGTGCACAATTGGCTGGCCATGCCACCATAGAAGCGAAACCCCAGGGAGTTAAATAAGCAGTTAACTTTGAACCGCAGTACTCCCTGGCAGACATAACCGTGGTCAAGTTGCCTTTCCAATAAGCAAAACAGCCAGCAGTGATCTTCTAACTGCAGAACCACCGAGCTAGGGAAACCAACTTGCTCATCGGTGAAAAAGAAGAAATGCCTCAAACCCCTCCCCCCAATATTTTTTTTGCTTAAAATCAGCACACGTAAATTTATATGTTTAGGTGCAAATCTAGAAATGAAGTCTATAATTTAAATAGGAATACAACACATATTTCACCACAGTAGGGAATACTGTGACTTTGGTGCCTGCACAGATTGCTGTCTAGGTGGCAACTGTTGATAGGCAACTTCAAGGCCCCTGATGCTCTCTCTCTACTTATGGTTCTGGGTGGGAAGAGGGTGGTGCTGTGGTCTAAACCACTGAGCCTCTTGGGCTTGCCGATCAGAAGGTCGGTGGTTCGAATCCCCGCAACAGGGTGAGCTCCTGTTGCTCTGTCCCAGCTCCTGCCAACCTAGCAGTTCGAAAGCACGCCAGTGCAAGTAGATAAATAGGTACTGCTGTGGTGGGAAGGTAAATGGTGTTCCCATGCACTCTGGTTTCTGTCACAGTGTTCCGTTGCGCCAGAAGCGGTTTAGTCCTGCTGGCCACATAACCCAGAAAGCTGTCTGTGGACAAACGCCAGCTCCCTTGGCCCAAAAGTGAGATGAGCGCTGCAACGCCATAGTTGCCTTTGACTGGACTTAACCATCCAGGGGGCCTTTACCTTTTACCATTTTTACTTATGGTTCTTGAAACCAGACTTGAACCACACAGAATTTCAAATGAAGATGTCTTCCAGCAGAACTCTTTATGTTTAAAGGGTGTGATGGGATTCCAGCAGTCCCATTGACCTGAGCTGCAGATAATTGACTGCTTGCAGCAATGGTTTAAGAGATCGCATTACGGATGTTTTGCCCACTAGAGGAAAATTGATAAACAGCAGAAAAACTCAACTGGCATTGCCCCTAGCATGGAATGTAGTGTGAGTTTTCCTTACTGATTAAATGAGAAACACAGATAAAACACACAACACAACATGCAGCCAAATTTTACAGCTCTTTATGAAATACTGGTTGAAAGGTGTGTGCCTCTGTGTGTGTTTAAAGATCCAACTTGGCTTTCTTGACATTTTTAATCAAGTGGAGATGTTAATTCAGAAGCAAAGTCAGACTATACAGCCAAGGGGCATAGGAATATTGGTTGCCATTCTTTAATTAAATCAACTATGTTCAAGTTGGGCCACTGCCAGGCAGAGAGTAAAGGCACAGGAAAACAGTCTCTCCCCCCCCCCCATATCACACAAGAGACAGCAAATCTCTCTTAAAGCAATCTTCAACTCTGTTTAATCTTCCTCCTTTTTAAACAGTCAAATGCTGCTGCTTGTTATTGTTTTTACAAAGTTATTCTCCAAGTGCATTTCTTTTATTATTGACACAGTTGCATCCAGTGCCAACCCTACTCAGAGTAGACCTACTGAGGTTAATAGGCATGACTAAGGTTCATTAATTTCAGTGAGTGACATTCAGTTAAGTTTCACTCAGACCCACTGAAATTAATAGACCTCTTAGTCATGTTCTTTCATCTAATTTGGGACAATGCCAGGATCCAACCAGAAGCTGGGATGTCCCACTTAGCAGGCAGTTGACAGGCATGCTAGTGAAATGTATTAGCGCAACCACTGCACCACAAGACCCAAGATATTTCCATGAAATATTTCCATGTAATGATGGCCATACATTTCTTCCAGTTTCATACCAGTTGCTGGGGAACAGAAGTGGGGAGAGGAGAGAGAGAGTTTGTGGGTTTTCCATAAGCATCTGGACAGCCAATGTGATAACAGAATGTTCAACTAGGCTAGGGTTGCCATATTTCAAAAAGTAAAAACCAGAACCAGTTGTGCTGTTTTTAGACAAACCTCAAAGTCCAGCTCTAAGGTCAAGCTCTGGCAGTTCCCTCAAGGCAAGAAGTGAAGCTACAGGGAACCAGGCAGAGGGCCTTCTTGGTCGTGGCGCCTGCCCTGTGGAATGCCCTCCCATCAGATGTCAAGGAAATAAAGAACTACAGTGGTACCTCGGGTTAAGAACTTAATTCGTTCTGTAGGTATGTTCTTAACCTGAAACTGTTCTTAACCTGAAGCACCACTTTAGCTAATTGGGGCTCCCACTGCTGCCATGTCGCCGGAGCACTATTTCTGTTCTCATCCTGAAGCAAAGTTCTTAACCCGAGGTAATATTTCTGGGTTAGCGGAGTCTGTAACCTGAAACGTATGTAACCTGAAGCATACGTAACCTGAGGTACCACTGTGTCTGACTTTTAGAAGACATCTGAAGGCAGCCTTGTATAGGGAAGTTGTTAATGTTTGATGTTTTGTTGCTTTTTTATGTATTCTGTTGGGAGCCGCCCAGAGTGGCTGGGGAAACCCAGCCAGATGGGCAGGGTATAAATGATAAATAATAATAATAATAATAATAATAATAATAATAATAATAATAATATTATTAGGATCCAGGACAAAGCACCGCCTTTCAGAAATTCCCCCCGGACATCAATTCCGCGTTTGAAATCCCAGCAATGCCTGGGAAAATCTGGGCGTATGGCAGCCCTAAACTAGGTAGGCCTTTGTTCTGATCTAGAGTAGGGCTCATCTTATGTTAACTATTAGTAAGTGATCTAAAAACAGAATGTAAGAAGCGTTTGCTGGATCAGGCCAATGGCCCATCTAGGGCCTCCTCGTCCGCACACAATGGCCATCCAGATGCCTGTGGGAAACCTGCAAGCAGGAATCAATCACAACAGCAATCTTCCCTCCTGTGATTTCCAGAACTGTTCTTCAGAAGCATTACTGCCTCCCAGCCTTGGAGGCAGAGCACAGGCATCAAGGCTTTTTTGTTGTTGTTTAGTCGTTTAGTCGTGTCCAACTCTTCGTGACCCCATGGACCAGAGCACGCAAGGCACTCCTGTCTTCCACTGTCTCCCGCAGCTTAGTCAAACTCATGTTCGTAGCTTCAAGAACACTGTCCAACCATCTCGTCCTCTGTCGTCCCCTTCTCCTTGTGCCCTCCATCTTTCCCAACAATAGGGTCTTTTCCAGGGAGTCTTGTCTTCTCATGAGGTGGCCAAAGTATTGGAGCCTCAGCTTCAGGATCTGTCCTTCCAGTGAGCACTCAGGGCTGATTTCCTTACGAATGGATAGGTTGATCTTCTTGCAGTCCATGGGACTCTCAAGAGTCTCCTCCAACACCATAATTCAAAAGCATCAATTCTTCGGCGATCAGCCTTCTTTATGGTCCAGCTCTCACTTCCATACATCACTACTGGGAAAACCATAGCTTTAACTATACGGATTTTTGTCAGAAAGGTGATGTCTCTGCTTTTTAAGATGCTGTCTAGGTTTGCCATTGCTTTTCTCCCAAGAAGCAGGTGTCTCTTAATTTCGTGACTGGTGTCACCATTTGCAGTGATCATGGAGCCCAAGAAAGTAAAATCTCTGACTGCCTCCATTTCTTCCCCTTCTATTTGCCAGGAGGTGATGGGACCAGTGGCCATGATACTAGTTTTTTTGATGTTGAGCTTCAGACCATATTTTGCACTCTCCTCTTTCACCCTCATTAAAAGGTTCTTTAATTCCTCCTCACTTTCTGCCATCAAGGTTGTGTCATCTGCATATTTGAGGTTGTTGATATATTTTCCGGCAATCTTAATTCCAGTTTGTGATTCATCCAGCCCAGCCTTTCGCATGATGAATTCTGCACATAAGTTAAATAAGCAGGGAGACTATAGCCCTCTCCTCCTCTGTGAATTTGCCCAATCCTCTTTAAAGCCATCCAATTTGGTGGCCATCACTGCCTCATGTGGGAGCGAATTCCATAGTTTAACTAAGCATTACACGAAGAAGTAAAGGATGCGGGTGGCGCTGTGGGTTAAACCATAGAGCCTAAGGTTGCTGATCAAAAGGTCGGCGGTTCAAATCCCTGCGTCGGGGTGAGCTCCCGTTGCTCAGTCCCTGCTCCTGCCAACCTAGCAGTTCAAAAGCACGTCAAAGTGCAAGTAGATAAATAGGTACCACTCCAGCGGTAAGGTAAATGGCATTTCCGTGTGCTGCTCTGGTTTGCCAGAAAGCGGCTTAGTCATGCTGGCCACATGACCCGGAAGCTGTACGCCGGCTCCCTCGGCCAATAAAGCGAGATGAGCGCCGCAACCCTAGAGTTGTCCGCGACTGGACCTAATGGTCAGGGGTCCCTTTACCTTTTACATTAAGAAGTACGTTCTGTTATCTGCCCTGACTCTTCCAACATTTAACTTCCATACATTGGATGTCCCCAAAATGAGGTGCTTTATGAAAGCAAAAGGTGATGCATCTTAATTTATTTTTTAAAAAAATGGGATTGCAAGTGTCTTATGGGCACAGCTACTAATACAAATGGGTTTCCCCTTCTTTTCCCACCATCTTTTGTCCCTTGCACAGTCACCTCATGTGCTCTCTGCATACAAAGAGAGGGGGAGGGCTGGGGGGGGGGAGACCAGGCCCAGAAAACGAGACCTCTCAATGGCAAGGCAGCCCTGACCCCGTCAAAATATTGTTCTACCCACTTCCAAAGCTTTGCCCCCTCACCCCCGTTTCCAGTAGCAACCACAAACTCTCCCAGACTATGGCAGACAATGTCTCACATGCGCTCTGGTTTGTTGTTTCATTCTGCAACCCGCTTTTAAAATGCTTATCATGTCTTGGGGCTGAGCTACATTGGGGATCATTCAAAGCATATGTGGCATTTTATCTCCAAACGTTCTTGAGTCAGATGCTAGTCTCAACATTCCCCACGTGACATGTTTTTAACAGATGAAAATAGGGACACAGTTGTGGCTCGGTCCTATGCATATTTACTCAGTAGGGGTACCCCAAGTGTCTGAGGCCTTTGTCTGGGCCTCTTTTCTCCACCTTCTTTCTACACCATGAAAGACTTTGTCTGTTTTGAAAAATGGGAGGATTGGCACCCCTTCATTTCTTTAGGCCCCTTTGTTTAGGTCCCCTTGCACTTCTGGTTCCCTAATTTGTATTTACAGCAGACACAGCAATCTGTCATGTATGCATGTACACGAGTAGCAAATGCTCTTCAGACATTGCTCCTTGTTCCTGGTGTCCTATCTCTGGCCTCTCACTAACATCATATTTTTGCAACAAGAACAAGTTTAAATTAAGCTTCTGTATGGCGTGAACTCCATTGCTGCCTCTGGTAACCTGACAGCATGCATTCCTTGTTCTGTATACCGTATTGCAAGCAGGATTGAATGCGTGTTCATTCATTTATTCATTGTCTTGCTTTCTTGTATATCTCATGCATCTTCCATCATGGAATTCAAAGCGGCAAACAAGTGACTTCCAGAAAGTATCCCATCCAGGTAATTGATCTGACACAAGCCTGTTTTGCTTCAGCCTTCCATAGACTCTGGAGACTAGGTGCTTAAGTCATTTACACATATATGTCCCAGAGCAGTGGGCAACCTGCAGCCGTTGACTGGATTTTACACGATCCTTGGCTTAATCTCAAAAGACCTCTGCAAACAATGAGGTGAGACCTCTCACAAGTTTTAAACTTTTTCTGTGGTTCTTATTTTATGGTTTTATGTTCCATTGCTGTAAACCGCTTTGACATCTTCTGTGTGTGGACATAGAGGTATATAAATGTCATAAATAAATAACAACAGCTGGGTCAAAAGGTTTCAGGTACCGAAAGTGGGATACCTGTAATTGTTTGGGGCTTCTACAAGTGACAAGGATGCTGACCCTGGATTCAGATCAAGTTCGTTGCAATGCATTCCCACTGAAATCAACAGAACTTGAGTTTAATCGTTTTCACTAAGATGTCAGTAACAAAAAGCATGCAATCTGGATCTAAAATATTTTTTCTAGATTCCTGTGGCTTTTGTTATGGTTGGAGATATGCGACTAGAAATGGACAAGTGCAGAAAGAAATGCCACAAGCTTTGAAAGCTATATTTTTTTTGAAAAAAGACAACCCCAGCAGAAACACATTTTTCACTTTCTTTAATATAATAGGTGCTGAGGGCTATCAGTGGCTATCAGCCGTGAAGGTTATGTTCTGCCTTCAGAATACCCCTGGCATACCCTCCAACATTTCCCAGATGAAAACAGGGGCATCCTATTCCATACCCTCCAACATTTCCCAGATGAAAATATGGACGTCCAGTGCTATTTTTTCCAGAAAAAGTGGTGCTGGAACTCACTATGAACACTCCCCCTTCTTCTCTTATAATGGCAATGGTGCCCACAAGAGAGGCACCAGAACTGAGTTCTGGCAAGTTCCATCAGGGGAAAAACCCCTGAGGAGATCCTATTACCCTCCAACATTTCTCTGATGAAAACAGGGACATCCTAAGGAAAAGCGGAGCATTCTAGCATCAAATCAGAAACTAGGACAGCTTCTGTAAATCCAACTGTCCCTGGAAATCTGGGACACTTGGAAGGTCTGTACCAGTTGCTGGAAATCACAAGTGGGGAAGGGGTTGTAGCATTCAGGTCCTGCTTACGGGATTCCTATAGGTTGGCCACTGAGACAACAGGATGTGCCTTTGGCCTAATTCAGCAGGACTCTTAGCATGATCTCATGAATAACATAAGTGCAAGAAAAGAGGATGAACAGGAAGTGAGTGGTGGGTAGAGACAGATCTCAGCTGGCATTTGCAAAAGTGAAATCTGCTGTGCAAGGAAGGGATGCATGTCCCACTGTGTCTTATTGAGTAAAGATGCCGATAAGAAAAGATACTGCTGAAAGCAATCACAATACAGAGCCTGATCTATCTTTGAGTTTCTGCCTAAGGTGGAATTGTGCCTAGTAAGTCTAGGGACTCCCCAAAAGGCTGGCTCTTGTTTGCAATGTAACAGCTCCTCCCCCTCTCCCATGTAAATTAAAGGACACAGTTACAGAGATAAAAATAAGTACCTACAAATTTAACCTCAGAGCTAATTGGCTATTTATCTGCAATTTGTTTTGGAAGGTAAAAGAGGATCAGAGAAAGAGAGAGAGAGAGAGAGAGCCTTAAAGTACTGATTTATCATCTTAGATAGCCGAATACGTAACAAAAAACAAAAATCTCCCGTTTCAAAGAGGTTTTTTAAAAAGCTTGGATTGACTCCAAGGACACAGCTAAGTACTTCCTATTATAAGAATATTCCAAACACAGTCCTCATGTTCATTAGCTTTGAATTGCTTTCAGGATGATTGTATTATTAACTTCTTTCATTCAAATAGACTGCCTACAAAAGGCCTTCTTGGTATTGCCACTACCAAATCAGAAATTTCCTTTTAAGGAAATGTCTCTTGACTGAGAACGGCATGGTAGGGAGACTGAGGTCCCTGCACTGAGGAGCTTACAGTTTAAACCAGTGTTTCCCCAACTTGATTTTGCAGCTGTTTTTGAACTATAATTCTCATTATATACCAGTTGGCCACTGGTCCTGCCAGCTAGTGATGGTGAGAGCTGTAGTCCAAAAACAGCTGGAGACCCAAGTTTGGGAAACACTGATTTAATGTTCATTGTTTCATCCAAGATAATATCCTTTCTGCCCAATCCTCAACTGTCTGTGTCAAAGTTGCCAGAGCAAACTTGTCACTGTTGTCTGGCAGTAGGTGGTGTTTTCCACATAGGAGGAAGCTTGAGAGATGAAAAGGTCCCATTTATGGGAAACATGTGATTGTGTAAAGCAGTGGTTCCCAATTTTTTTTGGACCCCTGCCCCCTTGGTTCTATAAACCCAATCTGCTGCCCTATAAAAAAGCATTCTTTAGAAGAGCAGTTCACTCTACCCACTAAGAAAGATGATAACACGATAAAATTCAAAACAGTAACAGTGAAGGTGGACTTTCTTTCACTGGAGTCTTTTACGCTCAGGTTGGCCTGCCATCTGTCATGGATGCTTTAGTTGTGATTCCTGCATTGCAGGGGGTTGGACTAGATGGCCCTGGGGACCCATTCCAGTTCTACAACTCTTTGATTCTAAGTTTCTGAAGAAACTACTTCCAATTCATTTTTAAGCTTCACATTTTTCACTTCTCAGATAACGTTTGATATTGAATTACTATTGCATACCGAAGGGCAGATTGGCTGTGGTCCCAAGTCTTTGTTTCAAAGCTTTTGGTGCGTGTATGTTTTGAAGTTGAAATTTGCAGCAAAAAGCAAACTCCTCCTCACAGAGGGCCCTTTGCCCACGCACAAGGAAATTGGCAATACCTATACTGAAGGATTGGCTAGTGTGCACTCGCTTTAGCAGTTTCCTTTTAAGCTCAGTTTCAGAAACAATGACCTAAATATTTCAGAATGAATTCTGGTGGCAGGAAACTCGAAGGTGCAAGCCAAGATTAACAGCAATAAACAGAAGGCATGTGCAGCATGTTCCAAAATAATGTCTTTGCATGAAACTCAGGAAGGGAACTAACTCCCAGGTGCAAAGAAGAATATATACTCTGGAAGGCTTTGAATCTAACACTTCCAGAGTTTAAAAAGGACCTGATAGATAGCCTAACTTAATGGTACGGAGTTTTCTACTCCTACTGGAATTTTTGGCCACTACTTCTCATTATAGTTTTAGGTGCACCAAACAATGTAGCATGTGAATCGTCCAAACACATGTTGGCAAATGAATATATACAGTCATGAGAGAGCTAGGATTGATTACAGTTCCCTGCTAGGTGTATTCCCAGTGACAAACCCAGGTTTCTTACTGTGTAAAAGTCAGCCTAGGTCCCAGAGCTAATTCACCAGTCTCTTGTGCCCAATACTCCATCCCAGCTGCTAGAGGGAGCACTGCCACTATAGGTGAATTCCACCGGGTCCTGAGTTTGGCACTATACTTCAGCTTAAAACACCTCAACATTTTATCAGGACCTATATCAACTTTTAACTATGTACTAATTAAAGGTGATTTGCCTTATTCCATGACCAACCAGGGCATTCTAAGAAATCTTCATTCTTGAATTTCACATAAAGGCACACAGCTGAATAATTACCCGGTAATAGGGAAGACCTTGGCATGCCTTGTTGTTGCTGTTATTTAGTCGTTTAGTCGTGTCCAACTCTTCGTGACCCCATGGACCACAGCACGCCAGGCACTCCTGTCTTCCACTGCCTCCCGCAGTTTGGTCAAACTCATGCAGGTAGCTTCGAGAACACTATCCAACCATCTCATCCTCTGTCGTCCCCTTCTCCTTGTGCCCTCCATCTTTCCCAACATCAGAGTCTTTTCCAGGGAGTCTTCTCTTCTCATGAGGTGGCCAAAGTATTGGAGCCTCAGCTTCACGATCTGTCCTTCCAGTGAGCACTCAGGGCTGATTTCCTTCAGAATTGATAGATTTGATCTTCTTGCAGTCCATGGGACTCTCAAGAGTCTCCTCCAGCACCATAATTCAAAAGCATCAATTCTTCGGCGATCAGCCTTCTTTATGGTCCAGCTCTCACTTCCATACATCACTACTGGGAAAACCATGGCTTTAACTATACGGACCTTTGTTGGCAAGGTGATGTCTCTGCTTTTTAAGATGCTGTCTAGCTTTGTCATTGTTTTTCTCCCAAGAAGCAGGCGTCTTTTAATTTCGTGGCTGCTGTCACCATCTGCAGTGATCATGGAGCCCAAGAAAGTAAAATCGCCTGTTGTCTTTGTCCATGGAGTTTTCTTGGCAGGGATACTGGAGTGGCTTGCCAGTTCCTCCTCCAGGTGGATCACGTCTGGTCAAAACTCTCCACTATGACCTGTTCGTCTTGGGTTTCCTGCACGGCATAGTTCATAGGTTCTCTGAGTTATTCAAGCCCCTTCGCCATGACAAGGCAGTGATCCATGAAGGGGTGGCATGCCTAGTCCATATATTATATTCCCTTTCTTTCACCCAATTTTCTACAGTTTATATATTGGGATGTTCTTCCTTGAACAGCTGGTTCCAGGTTTAATCAAGCAGAGACATATGTAACTCTTGACTCTGAACAGGAAACATGTAAAATTAAAAGGTACCCTATGTATGAAAATAATAAGATAGAGAGGGAAGAAGAATCTTTGTTTGCATCAGCCACTAGCCATAGCAATAAAATAAAACATAATGTACTGAAGATAGAGGTAAAAACTTAACTATACAAAATACATTCTGGAGGTTTACATGAATAATCAAATAATAGATCTTATTATAATTGCCCCTGCTAAATTTTTTTTGCAGTTTTTGCTGTCACCAGGTTATCTTGATCTGCTAGAAGCAAGGACACAGTAGAAGTGGTTGAAAGTAATAATATATTTCACTCTCAATTTAACCAAAAATTCTGTGTTGTTCCAGCTCAGTTTTGAGTGGGTCACAGAGATGAACCCTCTCCTTTTCTTGTGTTCAATTAGAATAGGGAGCAACCAGAATTCACTCATCCAGGGGTTCATTTGGTGCTGGCTATTATCAGAGAACTGTCAGCCATCCAGACAGCCATCTTCAAAGGAATATATAGGGCCCATTGCTGCGTTTATCTCACTTTTTTATGGTAGGAAGAATGATCCCTGGATTCAAGGATGCTTAGCCAGCCTTTTTTTTCTGCTCCTCCAACCTTGGACCGAAGCATAATGATCATTGTGGCTTCCTTGAACCTTTGGTTTATACAATCTGCTCCTTCTCTACAGCACTCCAGGAAAATGAGTCGGAAAACTACATAACTTAACAATGGATTACAACTGTAGGACCACAGGATTAGTCCTTTTTGGAATAATTTTCTTGGGCGCCATAGAGAAGGAGCAGATGCACATGTTGTTAGTCCAACTCTCATCAAACCCAGCCAACGTGACCAATTGTCAGGGTTGGTGAAATGAGTATTTATTAATTTATTAAATTTGTATCCCACCCTTCACTTCAAAGGATCAAAATGTTAAAACAATACAATTTAATTAAAATAAAACATTTTAAAATACAATTAAAAATGATCTAAAAACATTAAAAAGCATTTAAGGTAAAGGTAAAGGGACCCCTGACCATTAGGTCCAGTCGTGACCGACTCTGGGGTTGCGGCGCTCATCTCGCTTTATTGGCCGAGGGAGCCGGCGTACAGCTTCCGGGTCATGTGGCCAGCATGACTAAGCTGCTTCTGGCAAACCAGAGCAGCGCACGGAAACGCCGTTTACCTTCCCGCCGGAGCGGTACCTATTTATCTACTTGCACTTTGATGTGCTTTCAAACTGCTAGGCTGGCAGGAGCAGAGACCAAGCAACGGGAACTCACCCCGTCGCGGGGATTCAAACCGCCAACCTTCTGATCGGCAAGTGCTAGGCTCTGTGGTTTAACCCACAGCACCACCAAAAGCATTTAGAACATCCTAAAAGCCTTTAGCAGCAGTCCAGCAATGTTTGAGGGGACAGTTTCCCTATCCTTGGTGTATTGTTAATGACACTGATTGGTGTTTAAATGGGAAGGCTGAGTGTTGAGGAGAAACCTATGCCCACAATAGGGGCGTAGCAAGACCAGTGCTATTTTTCTAGAAAAAGAGGTGCCGGAATTCACCATGAACGCCTCCCTTGTTCTCTTAGAATGGCAATGGCACCCACCTGAGAGGTGCCAGAACTCAGTTCTGGCAAGTTCCAGCTGAAAAATCCCTGGGCAAGCATAAAGATCTATGTAGTCTAGCTTTCTGCTACTTCCCTAAAACTGGAATAATCAACAGCTGTTGAGACACCAAGTGAGAAAAGAAATGCCAGCCATATTCACCCTTAGGGAAAGGATTGGTTCTAAAGCTAAATGAACAGTAACTGCATTTCCTTTTTCCTGTACTAAGCTAAATCCTGTAATTATGTTTTTGACATTACTTCTTATTTACAAATTGTGAGAGAAGGTGCCTGAACATTTTAATGTGCACACTGGCTATCGGTTGCCCCCACCCACCACTGCCATGTAGCTTCCTAAAGGTTCCCCATGAGGAAATGCAGTTTTTGGTCTGAAACAGGTTCCCTACCCCTGCTCTACAGAGTTGCAACTACAAGCACCGCCTCAGGAACAGGATCTTGCCTCCGTACTGTTAAGATAGATGAAATATCCTCTAAGAATCTGGTGCCTTTAACAGACAGAGGCAGGACTCTTAGGAATTTGTCATATGAAATTCAGCGAGTGAGAGAAACATCACCTGCTGCATTTCTGGCTAGCAAGAGTCCTGGGAAAGAGAAAGAGTTGACAAATCTGCCTGTCCTCTAATGACTGCAACTGGCAACAGGGAGATGCTGAGACATGAGTAGGGAGTCTCTTGCGGAGTATGTGAGAAGCAGAAGGCTTGATCATTGTGTTTATTACCTAAGAAGATGTTTTTCTTCTCCTTGAAGTCACACTGTGTACCAAATCCTTGTGAAATTGCGACATCCCTCAAACCACAGACTTCCATGCTTATGTGATTTATAAAGATTGCCAGCAACGCTCCTGTTTATTTCCTCTGGTATTATGACCAAATAGTTCTATCCTTTCTGCAGTGTTTGTCTTAAGCTTATTTTTGGATGCAGAAACAAAGGCAATAGCCACACAAAGAGCTGGAAGGGACCCTGAGGATCATCTAATCCAACCCCCTGCAATGCAAGGAATATGCAGCTGTCCCAAATGGGGAGTGAACCTGCAACCTTGGCGTTACAGAATTGAAAGTGGAGATCATCAGTTAGATCTCTCTCTCTCTCTCTCTCTGTGTGTATGCATGTATGGTATGTGCTGTATGTATGTACTAGTGTTGTGCTTGGTAGCCCACAGGCCACATCCATCACTGACATGTAGCCACTTGGAAATTGAAGCCTCAAAAGGGAATTTTGTCCTAGGGAACTTGGAAGCATCCAAGGCATTCCAATGGCCATGGGAGGGGGGATTCCTTCTAATCCTTCCCTACAATCCTTCTAATCCTTCCCTTCCCTACAAACACTACACATTGGGGCCAATAGTTGGTTGGGTGTACAAAGCTTATTGCCTTTCTCCCCTTTCAATTCCAGGTGCTAAATTGTTCCACTTAAAGCAGGGGTGGATAGTCAACCGAGGCACTAAAGATGTGGCTGAACTACAACTCCCATCAGCCCCCCAGGCAATAGTCGGGGATGGATGAAGTTCAGCAAATATCTGGAAGGTCAAAGGTTGACCTACTCACCGACCCCCCCCCCTTTGCCTTAAAGGAATCACGCCATCCAGGTATCCGTGTAAGCATGAACCCAGTTCAGTCAGTGTCCCCCCAGCAAGATCGAGAGACACAGGTTCCTTAAGTAAAGGTAAAGGGACCCCTGACCACAGTGGCGTAGCGTGGGGGGTGCAGGGGGGGCCGGCCGCACTGGGCGCAACATCTGGGGGTTAGGGTTAGGGGGCGCAAATCCACGGGTTAGGGGGCGAAAATTACTTGCCTTGCCCCGGGTGCTGACAACCCACGCTACGCCACTGCCTGACCATTAGGTCCAGTCGTGGCCGACTCTGGGATTGCGGCGCTCATCTCGCTTTATTGGCCGAGGGAGCCGGCGTACAGCTTCTGGGTCATGTAGCCAGCATGACTAAGCCGCTTCTGGCGAACCAGAGCAGCGCACGGAAACACCGTTTACCTTCCCACTGGAGTGGTACCTATTTATCTACTTGCACTTTTGTGCTTTGGAACTGCCAGGTTGGCAGGAGCAGAGACCAAGCAACACCCCGTGGCGGGGATTCAAACCGCCGACCTTCTGATCGGCAAGTCCTAGACTCTGTGGTTTAACCCACAGGGCCACCCGCGTCCCTTACTCATGACTTAATTCTAAAAGGACTCTTTGGGGCTCAAGTCACTTGTGGATCCGAAAGCCCCCATCCACACATTTCCGCGCGCTCTACCCGGACGCTCCGGCGGGGCAGGCGGCTGTTCACATGCCCTCGGCGGCCCTTCCCGCGCCTCGGCTCCGACGCCCGGGCTCAGCCCTTCGCATGCAAATCCAAGCGGCTGCTGCCGGGACCTTGGCAACGGCCGCGGCGCCATCTGGCCGTGCGCCCGCGGGGAGGCAGCTTCGCCTTTCGCCGCTCGGCCGGACGGCGAGGGCGGCGCTAAGGGCAGCGGGGAGGCGGCGCTAAGGGCAGCGGAGGGGGGCCGAAGGTATCGCGGCGGCGCTGGGCGCGCGAGGAGGGACGGTGGCTGGGGCGGGCGGCGGGCAGGCAGGCAGGCAGGTCAAGTTCCCGCCGGGCGGTGCGCTCTGGCTCCGCGTCGGGACTCCCTCGCCGCCTCAGTCCGGGGAGGAGGAGACGCGGCGCGGAGGGAGCTTCTGTTTTTGCAGGTGGGAGAGCGCCCTTGCCTCGCGCGCGCGGCGAAATGAGGTGAGCGGCTGCGCTTCGTTTGGGTGGGGCGCTTGGCGGGAAAGCGCCGCGGGGACCGTGCGCTGGGTTGGGACCTCCGTGGCGCAGGCAGGGAGTCCCGCGCTCTCCTCTCGTACCTGTGGAAAAAAAGAGAAAAGTTTTGCCTCAGTTGAGTTGGCCGCTCTTCCCAGCTCCGCGCCGCCGTCGCCGCCACCTCGGTGGGGAGGTCGCCGGAGCCCGGCGGGAAAGAACATAGAAAGCCCGCGAGAATGCTAAGAGAAGGGGGCGGTGGGAACGGGGCCCGGGGCTCGGCAGGGAAGCTGAGGAGAAAGGCGTGGGAATGCCAGCAGAGCCCGGGAGGCGAAAGAGCGCGGCGGCCTTTCTTTACTTTTATAGAAAAAGGTGTGATCTCTTTCATCTCGGAAGTCTTCAAAAAGATCACAGCGCGCGAGGAAGCCCGCATGCCAATAGCCGGTGACAATCCCGTTGAGGGGACTTAAGGGGCTCATAACTCCCTCCTCCTCGCCTCCGGTGGCGGGTAGTTTGTTAAGGGTTCACTTTTGAGGAGGACAACTCCGTGCATGGAAATAAGCCTCGCGGCATTTAATGAGCTTTCTTTCCTCTTCCATATATGCACTCGAAGGAAAGAAAGCCCATTACATGCTGTGAGGCTAATTTCCAAGCAAACAGGCACTCAGGATTTCTGCCCGGGGCTCAGTGTGGGTACTTGCTTCTTAGTAAACGGGCTGCATGGGGACTGTGCTTCTTAGCTGCTGCAACCTTAAAAGAAATACCCAGCACATTAGTTTTGGTGTGAGTTTTCGAAGGCGAGCCCTTGCTTCGTCAAATGCATCAGTAGGAGTTGGCTTGCAGAAGTTCCTGCACTTCCTTGTTTTCTTATCAGGTTGGAGATCAGGCTTTTGACCTGAACTTGAGGCAGGAACTGAGGAACTGTGCCACTCCGTTCTCATTTTAACTTCTGCTGCTTGGCTATAGGAGCCTCATTTACAGTGTCTGGAAAGCCTTTTAAAGACCCGGAGGAGTTTTGGAGGTAGTTTCTGATGTTCATGGTGGTCTACTGATCTTTTATTTTTATTTTTTAAAAGCATTTTAAGTGTGTCTTTGGACCCCAGCCCTAGTTTTTAAGTAGCTCCACCCTCCCTTTTCCCCCAGTCATCAATTCATGACCTGGGTTTGCCTCCAGCTGCTGGGCTATTTTCACATGTGTTAAATGGGTTGATGGTTAGGAATTCTGAGTGATGGAATAGTTTTGCTTGTTTCACCATGTGCCCAAGCCCTGGTTTGTTTGTTTTTTCCTTGTGCAGATTCCCTCCTTGCACCTTACCCCAAGATGCACCTATGTGCCACAGGTGAATGTTGAAAAAAGTGAAACGGATTGCATGCCTGCTGTAATCTCACTCTGCCTTCAGAACTTCATAAAATACCATTCAGAGTGCTTTAATTGCAGGAAATATTCTTTGGAGGGCTTTGCTTGTAGGAAAGACGGAGAATTCCTTATCTGTATGATTGATGAAAACTTGTGTGTGACATGGCACATCAACAGAAGTTGGTCCAACAAAAACAATAACTTTACATATTTTATTTCTCTTTCTAGAACCACCATGGCAGCAACCACCTATACTAAATGATTCTTGGCAAGCGTTGTAGTTCTGTAATTGAATAGTTCCTCTGCTTTGTTGTTTAACAGCTAATGTACATGTAGGATAAGAAACTCCCTACTCTGCAGGTTTTTAAAATTAAGCTGGACCTTGCCCTTGCTTTAAATGCTTCCAGCTCTTTAACTTTCACCACATTGCCAGCCAAATGGTGTCTGGGTTGCTCAAACAAACCATGGTTAAGGAAGGGTGCTGGGTTCAGACATAATGCCATGCCGTAGTTAAAACAAACCAATATTTCTAAGCCAACAGCAAACCATTGCTTCCGATTGTGGTTTGTTGGTAGTAAACAAATCACATATAAGATGCTAGGTAGGGTTCATACCTAATTGTAATAGTTTTGCGTTATGTGCGTATCAGGCTACTGAATGATTGAAGTTTCAATTGCTTCTGTTTTCTTGTTAAAAAGGGCTGTCTGCATTCCTCTCCCAATGTTGGGTTGACCGTCGCCCTTGGTTATGGATGGCCCAAATGAAGTGGACTTTTCCAACAACAACATTGCACCATTGTGGAGGAGGAGGTCAGCCCACCAGACCCATTTGCACACAAAGAACAAACCTAGGCCTCAGTCTTACCAGAGCTCCACTGGGGTTCTCTTCACAGATTTCCCCGTGGAAGACAAGGATACGTTTACTTTAACTCAGCCTGATGAAACTATAATTACTTCTCTGGACAGCAGATCCATTCAAAGGAGCCCTTTGCTTTTCAGCTGCGGCCTTGGTTCTGTGCCAAATGGAAAGGTTCGGTTTCCGGAGCATAAGGCTCTCTCCCCTAGGCTTTCTGACCAGTCACCCCAAGTCCTGAAAATGGTTTCAAATAATTCTATAAATTTTACAGCCAGTGGTCCTATAAATTCAGCAAGCAGCAAGCTAGCTCACCCAGGGAGGATTTCCAATCGAGCAGCACTTTGTCCAGAGAAGGAACAAATTGTTTTCTCATCAAGCCTTGGATTGTCGCCTACGGAAATCGTGCATTCGCCAAATAACAACACATCCACCGCCTCAGCATTGCAACCCAGCCAGCTTCCTAAAAGCTCAGAGAAGGCATCTGTTTGCCTGTCTGCTCCCTTGGAACAGCAGCATCTGCCTCTCCAAAGACTGCCGTCAAATCAGAATGAGCTTGCAGAAACGCCGCCCGTGGTTCTGAGTACGCACAGTCCTGCTGCGTTGAAAGTGGGGAAGCAGCAGATCATCCCTAAGAGTTTGGCTACTGAAATAAAAGTAACCAACAAAGCTAATAGCCAGAATGTGGAACCAAGCAGGAGGGCTCTCAAGGTCCGTAGCATGGTGGAGACCCTTGGGTTGCCTTTGGTAGCTGGTGGAGGCGAAGAAGCAGAAGCGGATGTGGACAGCCCAGGGATGCTGAAACGTAGTTTGAGGTCTACTTCCTATCGACGGGCCGTTGTGAGTGGCATTGACTTTGACAGCAGTGCCAGTTTTAAGACAAAAAACAGAATGTCCCAGCCAGTTCTGAAGGCGGTTGTGGAAGATAAGGAGAAATTCTCTAGCTTAGGAAGAATAAAGGTAAGGAAATTGATGAAACTTGCTTTGTTAATGAGTTGCAATGATATGTAGGTTTTAAAAATGGAAAAAATTGTATTTTATTTGTATGCAAAATTTGCATCTCTGCTACCCTTCAAGCAGTTTAAAGTAGTATGTTAACTTCATACCAACCCTGTGATGTCGGTGAGAGATAGCGATTTGCTCATGGTAAATTCAGTGGCAATCTATCCTACAGTCTGCATTTATGTTTAGTGTGTTGAACACACCATCAAACATGAAGGGAAGATGCAAGTCTGCAGACAGCAATTATGGGTTGTATCCAACTAAGTTCTGTTTGGAAATCAATGGACCTAGGTTGGTCATTGATTTCAGTGGGTCTACTCTGAATAAAAGTAATATTGGATGCAATCTGACGTTTCCACAGGAAACGGACATACGTCAGGTGTAGAGCATATGTGAAGGTCCTGTGTTCTGTCAATGGTATTTCTAGGTAGGGCTGGGGAAAACTCCTGCTTGTCTGAAAAATACTAAGCAAAGTGGCCCAGTGATCTCACTGTATAAGACAGCTTAGTGTTAAGCTGGAGCAGGTTGTCAAGTTTGTATCCCTCTGTGAGCTATATTGGCTCATTGGTATGGTGGAGAATATTGGCAGGTGCAACTCTCTCTGGACAGAATAAGTGCCCCCTCATTCCCACACATGAACGAATGACTCTGATCCATGCTGGAAGCAGAATGGGAGATTAAACCACTCCATAGAAGGGTTTATTGAATTCTAAAGGAAAGTTGGAGGCTTTGTGGCAAGGAGGGGTGGTGCGTTCTCCAGGGTCAGCTCTGTATTGTGACTCGTGTGTTTTGCTGCTGCTGTGTGTGTTCAGCTGCCTTCAGTTTATCAGCACCAGCTGGGAAACAAATGGGCACTTCCTTTTCTTCCTGCATAGTCTTCTCCATTCAGCACTTGAATGCTGTGGTTCTCAACTTTGCAGCAATGATAAGAACAGAAAGCAAACAGAACTTAAACATGAATGCCATCTTCTTAGAGTGCGGGAGATTTTTTGTAACATTTTTATCCTCTTTTGAGCTGTAGTGTAATTGCAGCATCAGGACCTATTCTGTCAAGCCAAGGAAGTTCTTTGACATAATCAGGCTTCCTCAACCTCGGTCCTCCAGATGTTTTTGGCCTACAACTCCCATGATCCCTAGCTAGCAGAACCAGTGGTCAGGGATGATGGGAATTGTAGTCTCAAAACATCTGGAGGGCCAAGGCTGTAATATGACCCTTTGAAATTATTTCTTAAAGGGGGACATTAAGATGTGCTGCTTCATTTGTGAAGTTGGTGGGAAGCCCCTGGCTAAGAAACGCATTGTGAATTATTTTTCATACACAGGGGTTGACTAATCTTGGCTGGCTTTAGTTATTCAACTGAAAACTAGTTGTCACCCGGAACTCCTTCTGCTCCTGGCCTTGTGCGGTGTGTCTGAAATGCAGCAGGCATTGGAGCTAGGGAGAGAGGGGGGCATTTTTGCTCAGTGCTGAAGCAAGGTGGGTGGGTAGAGGCTTTCTGTCGCTCTGGCTATTGTCCTGCACTGGGTCTTGCTTGGTTGGACTCCTCTATGGAAGTTTGATCTATGAAACTGCACTTCAATCACACTTCTATGTGAACCAGATGGGTCAAGTACAATGACATACCCAAAAGCTGCTTTCAGGGGAAAGAGAAGCTGGCAAAAAAAGAAAGTTCATTAGCCTGTGCAGATTGAAGAGGCAACACTGATCTCATTGGCAAGGACTACTTGGAATTGTTGATTGGGGGACATTGTAGGGCATGGATAGATCTTACCATTGTCCATCCTGTAGACAAGAATACAGAAACAGGAACCGATAGCTGCTTCTCATCCATTACATACCTCTGAATACAGGTTTGTCACCTGTACCCCACTTACCACATCCCTTTGTATGTGAACAAAGGAAATAATTCTATATGCAGGCAGCATTTGCATAACACTGCTTTTGCACCTAAGCTAAACCATTGAGAAGTCTAATGAGGAAAGTTAGGTTAAACATATGTAAACAGCAGTTATGTATAAGCAGCATTTATAGTAGTCATTTTACTTTAATGTCTTTGCTGAAGTAGAATGCTTAATTTAATCCCCATTTTAAATATGTTTGAGTAATAGCCTTGCAGCCTGATCACACAGTGGATTTATGTCCCAGGTAAATGTCATAAGATTTCAGGCTTAATTATATTGTGTCTAGATAATGATGCATTAAGATGCTGCTAAAGGAATGTTTAAGATGATGCGTAAAACTTTGATTGCCTGAACGTGTCATAATTTTGATGTTTTTAATTTGCACCCTACCTTATGGGTCCTGGATACCTTTAATAACAAACATTTGATTAAAATTTCTGCAGGATGCCTTAAAATTGCATAGTGAAGCACTCAAGGGCTAACCATAATTAGGGGTCCTGCATCTAAACACACACCCGTGTAGCAGAGTGGACACTTAATTATTTTGCATTCATGGTGATATACATAGTTGGTTGTTTTTACACTAGTGTACACCTATTTAGGGACGCGGGTGGCGCTGTGGGTAAAACCTCAGCGCCTAGGACTTGCCGATCGCATGGTCGGCGGTTCGAATCCCCGCGGCGGGGTGAGCTCCCGTCGTTCGGTCCCAGCGCCTGCCAACCTAGCAGTTCGAAAGCACCCCCGGGTGCAAGTAGATAAATAGGGACCGCTTACCAACGGGAAGGTAAACGGCGTTTCCGTGTGCTGCACTGGCTCGCCAGATGCAGCTTGTCACGCTGGCCACGTGACCCGGAAGTGTCTGCGCCTCTAGAGTGAGATGAGCGCACAACCCTAGAGTCTGTCAAGACTGGCCCTTACGGGCAGGGGTACCTTTACCTTTTACACCTATTTAAGTGGACTATCTTGTGAAGTGGCCATCAGCAAAACATCTATAAACCATTGCTCAAGAGTAGCCTTTCTTAGCCTGGTGCCCTCAAACACTTTGGAACGCAGCTTCCAACCTTGCCTGCCTTAGACAAATGTCATCGACTTTAAAGACTGTTCCAAACAAATGAAGTTACTTGCATGTTTACTAAATGGAAATATTTCTATGTGGGGTTTTTAAAATCTGAAGAGTTTATTCCATTTAGAGAGAGAAAATTCATTATTAAAATGTATCATGTGATGGAATCTGGTATACACGCGAACCTCCTCCATTTTCAGATTTCTATTAATTTTAGTGAACGTAGCAAGAGCATGTGCACATTTCCCCCTGAAAGGGTCTAATTGAGGGCCACAACTTCCCAAACATTATAGACCTGTTGAGATGGCTGACTTCTGACATGACTTGATGATCCATCCTGTAACAGGAAGGGAAGTGGCATTTCTTAAAGTAAATAATTTGATGTATCTTATTTGAACTTAGTTTTATGCAAGGCGTAATGAACTCAGTTTTAGGGGAGGGGGTTTGCTACTTGCTGAACCTTCTTGATTTCACTGGTTTGCTTTTCCTTTCTCTCCCCTCTTTTAAAATAATCTTAGAAGAAAATGCCAAAAGGACAAGGGACCTTTGATGGAGACGGTAAGAACACTTTTTTGGACAATTTCGTGTGAAACCTCAAAAAAGCATGTATGAGGAAACTGAGCCAAATGAGTTGTGTGTTTTAAGCAAAATCATGTACAATTAAATTGTCTTTAATATGGGGTTGGTTTTTTTTTAAAAAAGTATTTATTTATTTATTTATTTATTTATTTTAAAAAGATCTCCAGTGAATTCAGCTTGTTGAGGTAGGCCTAAAAGTAAATGGGATTGTGTGCACCTGCAGAGTTTTCCAACATTGTATTGATGTTTCGGAAGGTTGTGATTGTGAAATCAACTTTTGCAAAATAGGCAATTTCAGAAGTGCCCAAATTTGTGTTTCTTTGCCTCTTGCATTTAGCTATCTCTCTTGTCAAATGTTGCAGTTTATTGTTGATAGTTCCTGCTTTGTGAATGTTGTCGTTCAATGTTTTTGTAGTAAGTTGGCTTTGATAATACGATGCAGGCAGTCTTAGAAACCTGGATAGAAAAGCTAGGAGCTAAATGGCTCGTGGGACCTGGGTTGTGGGTGCCGAAACAGAATGTCTAGTCGCCATTGGGAACACTTTTTATTATTTTGATAAGAGTGAACTAATATGCAATTCACATAAGTGGCAAATTGTTAATTTCACATTTGTAACAGAAATTGTTAATACATGTTTAATTTGCTGTTTACAATAAAAATATTGGCACCATACTTCAGTTTTCAAAACACTCTACTCTTTATTGTTAAACTCCTTAACATATTGTCTATCCTTAACCTATACTTTGAGGCTTCAAAGCACATACATTTCAGTAATCCTTGAGTGTCAGCCAGGCACAAAAAAATGGTGCCCAGACTTTTAGAGGTGAATCTTTAGGTGCTAAATGCGCCTGGTGCCCTGCTAATTTTGAACCCTGGATGCAGGTGACTCATAACTGAACAAATAAATATCACAGTTGCTTCTTTATAAATATTGCAAGCCATCAGTCTTAGCTATAGTAAAATAGCTCTGCATTAACTCCTCCCCCTTATTGCATTTGCCCTAAAGTCTATCATGAAGATCTGTTTGCCATCACCATTGCCTCTTGCAATACTATTTCGTTGGTCATTTCAGGTGGTATTCAGCTAAGTTTTTCTCAGAGCAGAACCATGGAAATTAATGGACCTAACTTAGTCATGGCCATTCATTTCAATGGATTTTCCCCCGAGAAAAACTTAGTTGAATACCACCCTTTACTTTTGTTTGTGGGCTGGACCTATTCAAAAATTTCAGGCATAGCGATGGTTTACTTTTCAGAACTTTTACCTGTGCTATATTTCACTCTGGCTCTGTCACAACGTCAACCAGCCTGTTTTCCTCATTCAACTTTCAGTATCAATTTTGATCTAGTTCCTTCTTGCAGTGCTTCAGTTCTCATTACTTTTGAAACAACGCCATGTTCTATTCTATGATGTTAATCAACTGGTAATGCCTTTTGGGCTACTGGACAATGGATCAGTTGTTTGGCAGAGCCTTTAAGCCAGTGATGTTCAAACTTTTTTCAAAGAGGGCCAGATTTGATGAAGTGAAGGGCTGTTGACCTTTTTTTAAGATTTTACCCCCAAATTGGTTTTTTAAAGGTTGGAGTTGTTGAGGGTTTTTTTTAAGGATTGAAGTTGTTGAGGTTTTTTTTTTTTTTAAGGATTTTACCCCAGAAAATAAACTGCCACAGGGGCCAGATTAAACCGAACGGCAGGCGGGATTAGGCCCCCAATATGGACTTTGGACATGCCTGCTTTAGCCATTTGCTGTTTGCATCATTATATATTTATGTATGATACATATTTTCCCACACTTTATAATCTCTAGGGTGGCTTTCAAGCTAAACTGTAAAGGGCACAACAGCTGGAAATGTGACATAGGAAACTGAAAGAAGTGAGAGCCAGTGTGGTGTAGTGGTTAAGAGCGGTAGTCTCGTAATCTGGGGAACCGGGTTCGTGTCTCCGCTCCTCCACATGCAGCTGCTGGGTGGCCTTGGGGTAGTCACACTTCTTTGAAGTCTCTCAGCCCCACTCACCTCACAGAGTGTTTGTTGTGGGGGAGGAAGGGAAAGGAGAATGTTAGCCGCTTTGAGACTCCTGAAGGGGAGTGACAGGCGGGATATCAAATCGAAACTCATCTTCTTCTTCTGTGGCCACTGAGAGGGTCAAGTTCAGTTGCTGCCTCCACTCAACAAAGAAAACAAATAAAGGGAGAGGAGTAATGGATGAAAACACACATATCCTCATCTTATGCAAAAATGCTCAGAGGTAGCTCCTACAGAGTCCACAGAGGCTTACTCCCAAGTAAATGTGCATAGGATTGCCTTCACACCTGCAGCCTCATCTATCACTCCAGCCAGGGCGGAGGGTGGGATGCAGGCAAAACACTACTTCAACTATGCCAGCCTGGAACTGATGTAGCATCAGGTCACAGTGCCATCAAATGATGGCACTTGAACTGGCTCAGAGCTTCCCTGCCACTGAAGCACCCTGTTTTGGAGGCTGGTGGATTTGTTTGTGGGGTGAGGGACCAGTGCAGTGAGTGGCTTAGGGATTTAAGTTGCAGCCTTAATGTAAACTTATTTGTTCTTACTCAGGATATTCATTGTAAAGTTAAAAACAACAACAAGAAGAACTTGGTTCTCTTTATAATCTGTACCCATTCCATTCTTTGGCCATGTCTTGTCTTCCAACTTTAAAACTGTTTCATGTGGCGCGTTCTGAAGTTCCCACCGTTGTGGGTCCGTATTATGCCTCAGAACAGAAGGTGTCATCATTTCCTCTTGTATTTTATTCTTCAGCTGTTTTGTCGCCTTAATATAGGGGCACCTCAGGCCTTGGGCCTGAATGTGGGCTTCCAAGCCTTGCTCTTGGGCCTTGCGACTCTCCTCAGGCCTTTCCCACTTCCTAGGCTACACCTCTCACCAGTCCTGCTCCATGCTCTCCTTGAGTACCGTTGAATAGCAGGAATGAATTTAGGGTAATGCTTCCTGTTTGCCTGGATGCAGAGAAGGGGCTGGGGGTAAATGTAGAAACCTCTGGCGTGGTTGGCATGTAGCCTACTATGGAAAAGTAAGAATCGAACTCTCGCTCCACCTACTTGGCTGCTTTCACCACTGGCATGCAGCCCTCAGAAGCTTGCATATGAGGAACTGTGGCCCTAAGCCTGACAGAGGTTCCCCACCTCTGCTTTAATATATGATGGCAGCAAAAGTGTGAAAACCCAGTGCTAAATTCAATCCTTTTGAAGACCAGATGTTTGGAACCAAACCATGGGCTTAGAGGAATTTTTTTAAATTTAATTTAAAAGGAGAATTGGCAGTAGTTTAAAGCCCTCTGACTCTTGTTAGCAATGACAGTAACTTCTATGTTGCATAGGGTGGAGGCCTTGCTTCTGTGACCAGAATGGTTCATTAGTGGTAAGGGTCTGAAACCACACGGAGGTGTTTACAATAACATTTTCTTGCTAGTAGTGCTGAGTTCTGCCATAGAAGAACTTGTTATTATCTCCTTGAATATAGGCAGAGAGTAAAAAATTAATTGTTTTCTCAAAGTTTCCATGTGCAGATATTTTAACTTTCCTCTGACTGGATACTGCATCTTTCTGATATCAGTATTTACGATTCGGAAGCTGAGTCAAGACAATTGGTTTACCTCGCTGCTCTAACTGGCAGTGGCTCTCCATGGTTTCAACCAAAGGCCCTCTTTTCAGAGCTACCTGGAGATGTGGGGATATTGAACCTGAGACGTTCCACATGCAGAGCAGATACTCTACCATTGAGCTATAGCCGTTATTGACTGTTTATGGCAAGTAAATTGCCTTGCTGGTGATTTTATGGAAAAGCAGATGAGAAATAAAATGAAGTACCTTTAGGTTTTTTTAATCGTAATTGACCGATCAAGGTGTTTTAGACGTAAGGGCCTCATTTGGACTGCCAAATTTTAGCTTTGAAAACTAAGATATGTGTGAACTTTAGGCACCTGCAAGCAGGGGCGGAGGAAGGGGGGTGCGGGCCACTCCGGGTGTCACCACTTGGGGGGTGACAAAATGCCGGGCGGCACTCACTGTGGGGCCTGCAGTGCGCCTGAGCCACACGTCTCCCCTGGGAGAGATGCGGTGGCTTGGGCACGCGCAGGCTTCACGCTGCCCAAACGGTCCGCCCGCTGCCTCCCCCCCAGCTGTAGGGCAGCTGAGGTGGAGGAAGCAGGCAGACTCTGGAGGCCCCGTGGTGCGTCCCACCCCTTTGGGGGGCTTGCCTCGCCCTTACTCCGCCCCTATGGGCGGCGTCTGGCGCCCCTGGGCGCGCTGCCCCAGGCACACAAGCGGCTTCCCTCCGCCGCTGCTTGCAAGCAATCACTTTTCTCCTCCCTTCATGCATGTGTGTGGGCATATAAATCAGCAAATTTCAGTTAACCAGTTCTGCTCAAATTGGGAAAGTCTGGTTAGTGGCTTTTAAACTTCCCTTTCACTTCAGTGGAAGAGGCTTGATAATGTGTATAGGCTTCCTTTGCAGCTTATAGAGTTGTCCCTCCATTGAAATGCATGCAGAAATTATTTGGGGAAAGGGGTTCCTTATGCATTTATTGCATAATAATTTGGGAATGCTGGATAAAAGGCTGAGAGGTCTTCCAGCATGAAGGGCAGTGGAATGCCTTCTTTATTATTGTTTATTGAATTTATATCCAGCCTTTCCTTCTGAAGGGCGGCATAGATTCCCAGCACGGTGCTCTTGCAACCTCCCCTCCCAAATATGTTGTATGTCAACCTTATCTCCTTGACTCCTAACAAAATAACGGAACAAGTTTTAAATACTTTGAAAACAGAACTCAAAAGCTGCTTTGAACTTGCAGTCAGAATAAATAAATGAAATAATAGACGAACCTAGATTAAGTTAATATATTCAATACAGTGGTACCTCTAGTTACGAACTTAATTAGTTCCAGAGGTCCATTCTTAACCTGAAACTGTTCTTAACTAGAGGCGTGCTTTCGCTAATGGGGCCTCTTGCTGCCGCTGCGCTGCTGGCACACGATTTCCATTCTCATCCTGGGGCAAGGTTCTCAACTCGAGGTAACTCTTCCAGGTTAGCAGAGTTTGTAACCTGAAGTGTTTGTAACCTGAGGTGTTTGTAACTCGAGGTACCACTGTAATATATACTGGTGCCAGAATTCAGGTTTTGCAGCTTCAGTAGTTGGTATTTCTGGTAGAGAATTTTAGGTGCTTAGGCCTTACAACTGCTAGCTTTCATTTACGGTTACACTTTCCATTTGATTATTCAGCTAGTGGTTTGCAGCAAGTTACTATGAGATTAATAAATTATTGGACCGTTAACTTTCTTTATTATCTGCATTTAAAATAAAATCAAGGAAAGTTGTATTTAATAACCTGTGTAAATTATTCAGCTCAAGCAAATGCACACCAGGTTGCTTATCATGCATATATATATATGCATATATATATATATGCATATATATATATATAAACTAGTTTATATATATATATAAACTAGGCACACTAGCCTGGGAACTTCCTCTCTGCCCAGAACATTGGAGGCTATACACCACACCCCCTCTACAGTATTTATAGGAACTCAAACACTGAGATCCTGCTCTGTTCCAGTAACAAGAAGCCGAAAGCACCAGCCTGAAGATGACGAGTGAGACCTCGTCGAAACGTCGCCTAGACACCCCAACTTTTACACGGGAAGACACCCGAGGACACCAAAACCTGCATATATATATATATATATATATATGCTTTCGTAGATTTTCACGGGTACAGGAATGCAGGTTTTGGAATGCAGGAATGCAGGCTTCTTGTTACTGGAACAGAGCAGGATCTCAGTGTTTGAGTTCCTATAAATACTGTAGAGGGGGTGTGGTGTATAGCCTCCAATGTTCTGGGCAGAGAGGAAGTTCCCAGGCTAGTGTGCCTTTTCTTCTTTTGTTCCTTAATTACTTGAGAGATATCTTGAGTGATTTCTTGAGTGATATCCTGAGTACCACTTAGGTGGGTCATTAGGTGTGGATTAGTTGTTAAAGTCTTTGTGTCTTGACCTCTTGAACTTTGTGAAGAGTTTTCCTGAGAAGATGGCTGTACTGTACTTAGTTGTGCTCTGGCTTGGCTTCGTGTATAGGGGCGAGCTGTGGTTTTGTGGCTTGTGTCAGCCAGATCTGTGTAGGGATTGCAGGGTGGTGCAGCATCCGGAGGTGCCACCATGGATTGGCTACTGGATGGTGTCTGTAATTCATCTGTGGAGAGGGTCTGGGTTTGGGTCTGGTGTGGTCTGGGTTTGGGTCTGGTGTGGAGACCCTCTCCACAGATGAATTACAGACACCATCTGTATAGCACCATCTTCTCAGGAAAACTCTTCACAAAGTTCAAGAGGTCAAGACACAAAGACTTTAACAACTAATCCACACCTAATGACCCACCTAAGTGGTACTCAGGATATCACTCAAGAAATCACTCAAGATATCTCTCAAGTAATTAAGGAACAAAAGAAGAAAAGGCACACTAGCCTGGGAACTTCCTCTCTGCCCAGAACATTGGAGGCTATACACCACACCCCCTCTACAGTATTTATAGGAACTCAAACACTGAGATCCTGCTCTGTTCCAGTAACAAGAAGCCGAAAGCACCAGCCTGAAGATGACGAGTGAGACCTCGTCGAAACGTCGCCTAGACACCCCAACTTTTACACGGGAAGACACCCGAGGACACCAAAACCTGCATATATATATATATATATATATATATTGGGGGGGGGGGTGTTTCCACTATCATCTGTGGGGCAGGGAGAGAATAAATGTGTGGCATCAAAGTTTGTTTCCTGGGAATTTCCCTGAGATGTTATCACACTCTGCATCCACATGTTTCAAGCCCACCTTTACTGTCCTGAGGACTAGAGTCCTTACTTAAAACGAAATCTCTGCTTTTTAATTGTGTGCTTACTTAGAAACACCCAGAGCCTAGTTTATTAACTAGTTAAATCAGGTGTCTTTCACCCTAACATTTCGTATTCTATTAAGCACAAGCTCTCAAATAATAAAAGTGTTTCTGGTTTTTCTTTAACAAAGAACACAGGCTATTATTGAATTCGGGTGGAAGGCATCTTTTTGGTGGTACAGTGATCTATTGTTACTTTAATATGTGCTATGCTCTCCCATTGTCCTGAACAAGCCTCTATCTTTGTCCGCAGAGTTTGAGAGGCATATTCATAATAATGTTACTTAGAACCTCTCCTTAAATCAATTTCTTTTTCGTGCTATTGTAGAAAATGCTGTGTTGTATCAGAACTACAAAGAAAAGGCTCTGGATATAGATTCTGATGAAGAGGTAGAATTGAAAGAACAGAAGTCAGATGAAAAAATAGTTATTCAGTACAAACCTCTGAGATCAACATGGAGTCAGTTGTCTGCGGTAAGTGTCATAATGTTAAATAGCCCGAAGCCAAACTGGAATGCAGCAGTGCTTATAAGCGAGTCTCTTTTATCTCCCAGTGTCCTTTTCAACCCAACATTTTATAGCTTTTCGTTTGCCCTCAGAACTACTTCCTGAAGTGAAGTGTTTATGGGTATGCAGCTAATACCCAATGGTTGTAATTGGTAAAGAGGTACAGCTGCTAGACTTGCATTCCTAATTTCGTTTGCCTTATGGGTTTTTCTTCTTTTTTATGCAAGCAAACCACAAGTCGCCAACTGTGTTAGGACTTCAGGATCCCTCTGCTTTGGAATTTAAATTGCAGGGAAGGGGGCAACCCTTAGAGCATGTTCAGTAAAATAGCCATATGGAGAGAATTAATGAAAATAAGTATCTTGAAAATGGAGAGGATAAGCAAAGAGGCTTGTTTATTCTAATGTCTTTCTGCGGGAAATTTAGGTCTCACAACACGCCAGCTCTCTGTAAATCATAGTTTGTAATACATGTATGTACCAGAGTGGAGCCATAGCAATAGCCTCAAAGCAGCAGCAGCACTGGTGGTTGGGACTTCATGGGCCTTGACCTTTTTGCCACCTTGCCCCTCTGGTAAGCTGCAGTGCTGCTAGGAGAATATTTCTGCAGCTCCACCCCACCAGGTGAGTCACTTTCTTATCTTCTATGTCTGCTGGAGGAGGAGGAGTAGAGAAGAGGGTGTTCGAGCCCAAGGCTGCTTGTTGGCATAGTACCAAGCAATATTTTAGCACTGTGGTTGGTACTTTAACATGGCTGCTCTTCAGACCATTCATTGGCGATTGGGATTCTGTAATGGGAAGCAACCATGTTATATCACCTGAGGTATTGGCAGGCTCCACATTACTAGAGCAGCGAGGGAACTGACCGTGCTGAAGCAACAGCCATGCCACTTAAGGCAGAAGTTGCCAACTTTCTTTGAGTGAAAATTTGCATGCTAGAGAAAACGTTGTGGGCATCATTCTACCCCCACCATCCCAGCCAAGCCATGAACCTGTTCTTTCTATTCCATTGTCTAAGACAATCTATTCCATTGTCTAAGGCTTCTTTCAAGCCTAATTTCAGAGGGGTGGAGGGGACCCTGCAGGTGCAGAGGAAGACCTCGGTTGACACATGTGCAGTTGCCACATGTGTGAACCCAGTGTTGAGATAATGGCATTAGAATTGCACCTATGATAGGCTAGAGATATTAGCTTCCCTGCAGTTTCACAGATAAGGAAACAGTTAAGCAGAAGAAAACTGCAAGAGGTCAAAGTTCTCTTCTTTGTTTGTGTACCGTGGTCTGCTATGGTTACAAGTGCAATTTAATTAAACACTCAAGAGGTTTGTGGTTGGCTTCTTGTATATGATTTTAAAACAGCTTTTAGCAGTAACCATTTATTCTTATTATTAAAATAAGTGAATGCAAGGAAAGAACAGGTTCATGACTTCACTCCCTGTGAAGAATTGTCCTCAGATTTTTTAATGGTGGCAAATGGCTATATTTAGTGTGTCTTATTTGAAATATTTGATATAGTAGAATTTCAAGGAAGGAATCAGACGGGGATAAATTACATGAATCCTTGGGAACCCATTCAGTGATGCTTGGGGGTTCGTTTTATATCATGTTTCACAGTCAGACCTACACAGTGCATGATAGAAGAAGCCACATGACAGCCCACAAGTCATGTTTTGTGGACTAAAAGGTGCCTGGAAGTCTCTCCCATCCTCTGCATGTCATTCTTACAGTTTTAAGGCAAGGACTAAAGCCAGAAGATTTGCTGAGTTCTTAGTTTGGCACTATATACAGCTGGTATGGTGCATTTTGGTTTGGTGGATCATAAATTCTGCAATAGGTGTAATTGCTTGGAGCAAGATCATAAGGCTCCTATGTTACTGAGATGGAAAGGAAAGCCTCAACTCTGCATTGCACTGTGCACTGACAATTAATACAAAGCGTGTGATTTTGTGTGATCAGCTGATGAGTGGAAACCCCCATGCGTTAGGGCAACTTCTCTTGTGAAATGACATGTTAATGTTGTGAACGAATGGAGAAAGCAAACTGTTACTCATCTGTTCATAATAAAATCTGGCCTTGGTCAGACCACACCTGGAGAACTGTGTCCAGTTCTGGGCACCACAATATAAGAAGGATATTGACAAGCTGGAATGTGTTCAGTGGAGGGCGACTGAGATGAGCAGGGGTCTGGAAACCAAGCCTTATGAGGAATGGTTGAGGGAGTTTGATATGTTTAGCCTGGAGAATAGGAGACGGAGAGGAGATATGATATCACATGATGTCACATGGAAGCTGGAGCAAACTTGTTTTTTCCGGCTCTGGAGGGTAGGACCTGAACCAATGGATTCAAGTTCCTAGAAAGGAAATTCTGATGCAACATCAGCAAGAGCTTTTTGGCGGTAAGAGCTGTTTGACAGTGGAACAGACTCCCTTAGGAGGTGGCAGACTCTGTTTCATTGGAGGGTTTCAAGGAGAGTTTGGATGGTCACCTGTCATGGATGCTTTAGTTGAGATTCCTGCATTGCAAGGGGTTGGACTAGATGACCCTTAATGTCCCTTCCAACTCAAAATTCTACAATTCTATGAAAATGTTGCGATGAAAACATTGGGTCCATTCGTTTCAGTGGGTCTACTCTGAATAAAAGTTAGTGGAGAACAACTTACGATATGCAAATCATTTGTGTGCATGTGTGCAAATGTAAATATTTTTGGGATCCTAAGAACTGCAAGTGGGCTTCTGCTTCTGGAACAGATCTTTCTAGTCCGTTCTCTACTACAGTAGCATAATTAACACAACTCCTCCAAAAAACATCAAGGGGCTTAATAGGAACAAGATGTGCGGCATGAGGCCTGCATATGGAGGAGGGGAATCTACTGAAATTAGGACCTCACCCTAGTTATGAGCAGAAGTGTCTTTATTTAAAATATTTTAGTGTTGCCTTTAAGTGAGGTGTGTGTCTGTGTTCCAAGTTAAAAAACAATGCAGTACAGCTACAACAATAAAAGTATCAAAACCTGTGTAAATACACTGCACATGGCTAGCATTCTAGAGGTGTGATGCCGCTACAGAAAAGGACATTTCCCTTGTGCTCTCCGATCTTAATTGATCTCAGATAAGGATCTCAAAAGTATTAAAACCAATCTCAAAGTATGGACAGGGTTGTATGGGTGGAGGCTGACCACTTGAACCCAAATCTCTTCACATGTTTTACCACTGTGCTGCTGTTTTCATGCAATATGTTTAATCTAGCTGTTTGCTTCTCTCTACTTAATTGACTTGATGGAAAAAGCAGCATCGGATGGGAACAGAAAGTCTTGAAAACAATTCCGAGGCCTCTGAGACATGATACAGTTAAAGCGTTCTCTCCCCACCCCACTTTTTAAAGCCCTCTTTGTTTACAGTTCTGTGGCTATAACTGGAGAACTAATAAATGCTACTGTGCTCCATTCACAGTATGCAATAAATGGAGGATAACTTGTGTATGAGAGATTACATGAGCTGTAAGTCTATATGGGAAGTGAAGGGGAAATTATATTTGAATGTTTTTAAATGATGCTGAACGTTAATAGCTTCAGTTGAGCGACCAGTTGAGCTAGAGAGAACTGTGTGTTATACTTACACTGGAAATGTGGAAGTGAAAATACTCCACAGTATTAAGTTGAAAGGAACCCACTGGGCTAGATTATAAACAGAACTAAAATGTGTACTGCATTCCTGTGATTGGACTGCAATTCTATACCGAATTTTCTAGGAGCACCAGTGGACTCAGTGGAACTTAATTTTGAGTAAACTTGTGTTGTAATACACTGGCAAACTCAGTTCTTTTCATAAGAAAAAAAAATAACTATGTAAGCTCCCACTCCTTTTCAGTGGATTGTATTCAGCTAACACTCAGAGTCTATGGGTTATGTCCCAAGGCACCGCGTGTGTTGGTGAAATTGTGTATACAGTCATACCTCGGGTCAAATGTGCTTCAGGTTGAGCGTTTTCAGGTTGTGTTCCACGGCGACCCGGAAGTAACGGAACGGGTTACTTCCGGGTTTCGCCACTCGCGCATGCGCAGACGCTCAAAATGACATCATGCACAGAAGCGGCGAATCGCAACCAGCGCAGACACGGGTTGCGTTCTGCTCAGGATGCGAACGGGGCTCCAGAACAGATCCCGTTTGCATCCAGAGGTACCACTGTAATTGAAACCCATTGAAAAAGCTGGCAAACACCCCACCTCCCTTCCGCCCTTTTAGTGATGTTTCAGTGACATCCTTCTGACATTTCCAGGTCACTTCTGGATTTGGCGTGATGTGCGTATACACAGTCACACACGTACTGAATGCATGTCGTGGGGTGGGGCGGGGCCTGCCTGTAGAGTTGTTGAAATTAATGTACCTAAGTTAGTCATGATCATTTATTCCATTAGGTTGGCTCTGAGTAGACGTTAGCTGAATACCTGGTGCTTTTAAACTTATATTTATTGGATACATGTCTGTCCTGTTAAAGAGTTTCTTTCTATGCTGCCTTTTGGCCCAAGAGACCCCCAAGGCTAGGAATGGGTCACTTGGTGGAGCCAGAGGTACAGCAATAGCTTCCTGGCAGCAATGGTGCTGCTGCTTACCAGAAGGGATGAGGCTGCAGCAAGGTCAGGGCTGTGCAGGTGCAAAGCCACAAACTCTTGGTTGGTTCTGCTTGTGAGCTTACGCTGCCCCTTTTGTACATTTTAATTTGGAGGATGGCCAAGCAGCAGGGTCATTGAGGTAGATAGCGGTGTTGCTAGAGGTGTTCAGGTCTTCGGTTACAGTGGTACCTCGGTTTAAGAACAGCCCCGTTTATGAACTATTCGGTTTACGAACTCCGCAAAACTGGAAGTAGTGTCCTGGTTTGTGAACTTTACCTCTGTCTAAGAACAGAAACCGAACGGTGGAAGGGCACTGGCAGTGGAAGGCCTCATTAGGGAAAGTGCGCCTCAATTTAAGAATGGTTTTGGTTTAAGAATGGACTTCTGGAACGGATTAAGTTCGTAAACCGAGGTACCACTGTATTAAAGATTTAAAGGTCAAGAAAAATACTGTTGTCCTTTTGGACTTGGAGTCTTTTGGATGGGTCCAAATCTTAACATCTGTTGAAACCTCTGCTTCCTCCTGATTCAACAAAAATAATACAGGTGTTAGTGGACTACAACTCCCATGATCCCTGGCAATTGGCCATGCTGGCTTGGGCTGATGGAAGTTGACCATGTTCCCCATCTCTCAGATGTTGCTTTTTATGCATAGATCTGAAAATGCTTTTTTTTTTTTTTTTAGTTCTATTTGTATGTTTTGATGTACACATGGATACTTATTGTGCATGCTTGTGAGTGTCTCTGGTCAGGCTCGTACACAGGAAACAAGTCCCAACTGGAAGGAAACCAGCTGGGGAGTGGGGCGTGTGCAAATCAGTATCACACATCACTGCTCAGATAAAACTGTTAGAAGATTATCACAACTATACAGGTATTTCCTTCAATGGCTGCAGCACGGGCATGCTTTCACCAATAATCTGGGTAAACCTACTGTGAAGTGCTGCTTCTATATATGTATAAAAGTGTAGGACTACACAAACAAAGTAGACGTTTGCACCAGACAATGATTTGTTAAATCTAAAACTTTCATTTTTGTAAGCACAGTTTAATGTCTCAAATTGTTGATTAATTAACCTGACATTTTGAACATGTGCTAGCCTGTACTTTCAGGCCAAACTTTTATTTTGAGATTGTTTTGGAACTACAGGTACTTATTCAGTTTTTCATCCTGGATAGAAAAGCAAAAGGTTCGCTGGCTGAATACCTCTGTTGGTACAGAGTTAAGCACAGTTTTAATGCCAAAGTGTTCTAAAGTGAAGCAGATATTCTGCCATTTTATCGCAGGATGTAATAGGGGGAAAAGGAGGGACATTCTGGACTGTATTTTGGAGGCAAGCACTAACTTCTTTCTCTTCATGTGTAAAAAAAACATTGCAGGAATATTTCCACTCTTGAGTGCTGCAGCTACCTTAATAAATTCTTTATTCTTAATATTTAAACAGATCATTTCCTGTTTGTTTTGTTTGATTTATTTTCTTTTACATCTTTCCTTCGTTGAAAGAGCCTTCATAAGACAGTCGGTCATAAAGCTCTATACTGTAGAATGAGAAGTTACCGAAATGAACCTTTTTAACTTTATCTTTGAATGATGCTGACCGATAGTATAGGGGTGTTGTCTTCTACAGTAGTTATGCTCCTACTTTTGCAGGACGGGGGGGCGGGTCAGAGAATAGCATCGGAAGACTTTTCCTCAGCCTCATAGTGACTGTGCTGTGGGGCCGCACAAGAATAAATTGTATTTTGCATGCAGTTTAACATATATATGAAACCATTGAGTGCCATTATCATGGGATTGGGGTGATTTGTCAACAGTATGCTGATGGCACTTTGTTGTATGTCTCCATTGAATTGGGTGGTGCTGTTCAGGTGCTGAACCAGGGCCTGGAGTTGGTCTAGGTGGGTGCCAATAAGCTGTGACTAAAACCTGACAAGGTGGATGTTCTGTGGCTTGGTGGTTCCTATGTCTAGGAAATGGGTTCATGCCTTGTTTTGAATGGGGGCCATCCAAAGGAAATTTGGGTCCAACCAAAAATTTCAGTCAATTACTGATGAAAAACAATAGAGGAGAAACATGTGTATTGCAAAAATATATGTAAATGGTTAATCATTTATTTCAGGTGAAGAAGAATGGGCTATACCAGACCATCAGCCAAGAAGAAAGGAAAAGGCAAGAGGTACCTTAATTATTATAGCCACAGTTTATTCATTACTTCATGAGCTTGTCATCCTTTTATGCTTGCTTTCTGGAGGAACATTTTTTAAAAAATGTTGTTGTACACTTTTCTGTTCCATGTCTGTGAACTAAATTATAGTAGAAATCTAACTGAGGTTTTGCAGCTTGCATAGAATGCAAGTGGGTGGTATATCTATAAATGCAATAAATAATAATACTAATATGCAAATGTTGTGAACATGCCCAATATCTGAAATAAGCAGTCTCTCCAGCCCTACTCATAACCACCTGTCTGATCAGTTCTCCGTTTGCTTTCTGAGCTACACTTGTGAAAGGAAGAGCTCCTTCCATTTGCAGAAGGAGTGGAACCCCAGCATAGGTTGCTGCCCGTAGAAAAAATTGGGGAGGTGATTTTCACACTGTCCCAGATGACCCTTCAACCCTCCTGTACAAAATTCTGTGGGCTGCAGGGGATTAGTGGGAAATCATCACCCCTATTCCCATGAGCAGGAATGTTCTGTGTGAAAAATTCCACACATAGGACCTCTTTGTCCTACCCTATGTCTTCAAGGCAGAACAGGATGAATGACCGTTAAAAGCTTCCTGCTTTCTCCTCCTCAGCCCATTAGCGGCTACTGCTGTACCCCTTGATAAATGTGGATAATCTCCTCTAGCTGTTATAGGTTTGATCTGTCACCTGAAGAGGGCTGACTCTCAGATCAGCACTGCCTGTTCAGGGGAAAATCACAAGGAAGGACCTGAAGATCCTTCTGAGAATCAGTCCAGTTTACGTGTGTACTGGGAAGTAAATAAATAAATCTGCTTTTGGTTGCACCGTTAACACTTGCTAGGTAACAGCCAGAAGACAGGGCAGTTTTCTTCAGCTATACCTGAAGGAGCGTCTCCACCCCCAACCATAGCTGTCAACGTTTCCGAATAGGATTCCTCGCAAGAAAAGGGAAAAGTTGACAGCTATGCCCCCATCAAGCAGCCTGGACACTGAGGTCCAGCGCCAAGGGCCTTCTGGTGGTTCCCTCACTGTGAGAAATGAGGTTACAGGGAACCAGGCAGAGGGCTTTCTCGGTAGTGGTGCCCACCCTTTGGAACACCCTCTTATCAGATATCAAGGAAATAAACAACTATCTGACTTTTAGAAGACATCTGAAGGCAGCCCTGTTCAGGGAAGTTTTTAATGTTTGAAGTTTTATTCTGTTTTTAGTGTTCTGTTGGGAGCTGTGTTCTGAGAGCGGCTGGGGAAACTCAGCCGGATGGGCAGGGTATAAATGAAATAATAATAATAAGCTACAGATCAGGGAAAAAGAAGCTCACAGAGATACTTATAGAATTCCAGGGGGTGAGAGATGTAAGGCCTGTAGAATGTGTGGTAGATTTTTAAAAAACAGGCAGGAAAATCAACTTGAGGTTCATAGGTCTTGGAAGACTTTCTGATGAATGGTGGTTATGAGCAGTTTGGCCGTTGAAGGAAACTGGGACAGATGTGGGCCTGGAAACCTTTCCTCTTTGCGGTCATGGGACTTGCTGTTGTCAGTTCCAAATACAATGTGGTAACAAGCAACTGCACTGGTAGTTACCTCTCTTGTGCCTTCAGGGCTCAGAGCAGCAAAGAAAATCACGGTTTCTGTCTAGTGCATGCCTGGATTTCCATTGTTAAGGTAGCATCTCATGCCAACATTAGCTGCCCTTTCATGCTCATCTGGGAAGTGCCGGTCCTCCACTGCCAGCTGCACTCTGCCTCCAATGTTAGCCTGTTGTGCTACATCTGCCATCACCTGCTGTCCACTGGTTTTAACCCTTGCCATCCTGGTTTGTATCTTGTGCTGTTCCCTTAGCCACTTAGCCTACATTCTTCTGAGGGCAAGAGGACTATTCCTCCCATTGGCAAGAAGAGATGCTGGAATGAATGCTGTCCCCCCTTGAGCCCCCCCACTTGAGGACAGAATAAGTGCCAGTGAGAAATGAACCCATTCTGTCTCGGTAAATCAGGAAGTACCTTCAAGGTTGAGTTTCCCAAAGAGGGGGAAAAGGATACATTGGTGATAGTCAGGACTTTGGTGCCATTTCACTTAGGTGAGTGGTTTGTTTAAGCTGCAGGCATAGTTAAAGAAATGTCTTTTTAAAGGCAGCTATTAAACGGGGCAGAGGGTGAAATTATTAAGTAAGGTGTGTGCGTTTTTTATAAAATACACACATAATGGGTTGTGTTGGACAATGTGTGTTGTTGCAATTTATTAATGCAACATGCTAAATAATGTACAAAGCCAAGGAGAAATAAATAGGCTGAACTAAAGAGGATGGAGATGGAATACATATCTGTCTTCCCCGTTAAACCATTAGCGCATTCTATCCTTGATTGCATCTGCTTCTCCAGCAGGGCCACATACAAAGCGTTTGTATACATTTGGTCTCTAAAGAGCTCCACAAAGCATGCATAAGCTATCAAGCTTCACACATCTGTTTGTATTGATGCCGTGCAAATGAACGATAACTACATTTCACACTGTCACTCATGGGGACTGTAACTTGCCTTGAGTAAGAAATAGTAATTGGCAAATGCATTATCATTCTTCATCTCAGATTAGTGTCACTAGATTATGCATGAGCTTAAACGTTCCTTGTTTTGGTGTTTTGAGATGATCGTTTTGAAGTATTCTGAAATCGGGGTAATCGAAAACTTCTTTTCATTGTATGCTTTGCTAGAATGTATAAGTGTCGAACCCATATCTCATTTTCACTTTCAAAAAACTGCTGTGCCTCGCCTTGAATTTCTTAGCTTGAAAGGAATCAATGAGGGCTGTGATGGAACTGGGAACAAAGAATTCTTAAATAGCATTGAAGACGAGGGCTCTGGTGTCCTTTCTCTGAAACACACACACACAAATACACACACACACACACCAGAGCAAATTAGTTACAGAACTCTGCTGCTCTCTTTAGGCAAGCCCTTTCTTCACGATTGCAGCCAAAGCAACAAATTGCCTGTGAGTGCAGCATAAATTTGGGGACAAGATGATTAGTGGGAAGCCTGAGTGATAGCACTGTGGCTTCTTCCATTCCCTCCAGTTAAGTTATACGAAGTAGAATATGTATCATTGCATTTTCCAAGTCATATGTTGAGGTATTCGTAAAAACAAAACAGCATCCACATCATGATCCCAACTGATACGTCAAAATGTCCTCCCATTGCCAACAACAACGAGATGTGAATTTTATTTATTTAAGGTATTTATATACTGCTCAATCATTAGAATTTCTAACTGGTGGATATAGAAACACCAGATAATACTTTACATTAACGGGGACATGCTATTTTATAAACGTGCAACCAGCTTTTAAGTATGTGTAACAGAAATAATTTCATGGTCTCCTTCCCCTGCAGCTCCATACCCACCCTGTGTTGTTTCCCCATGTCAGATTTCAGATTGTAAGCTCTTTGGGGCCGGGAGCCTGTCCTGTACACTAGTGCACCGGCAGTGTACCACCACACACACTGGTGGTGGTATACAGATAAGTAGTCAAACAATATTTGAATCAAGCCTCCTTCTCAGGTACTCTGTTTTAGGCATTCAGCTCACTGAAGGAAAGAAGCTGGGGGAAGAGGTTGATAGGCAGTGCTGTGTAGGATTTGCCAGAGTAAAGAGAAGAAATGTGGGTTGGGAAGGCTTGTGTGGGAGGCCTGCGTCTGCATTCTGGAGACCAGCCCATCTCCTTTTCAGCCAGCTGACCTTTTGCAAAAGTATCTGGCAAAGCTGCTTCTCAGTTTCCACTGCTTTCAAGGAGCTGAATCTTCAACTATGCAGGGTTTCTTTTTTCATTAATTGGGGCTTTTGCTTATACAAGGTTTCCTAATAAAAACCACAATTCCCCCCTTATTTTTGTAGTTAAAAATCATAATGGGGGGGGGACTTTTGCTTGGGCTACAAAGAGCAAACATATATTTTATAAATGGCAGCTTTTTAATTTTTGCAAACATTTGTAGTTGGTGCTATTTGCTAATACTGATTTCTCAAGCACTTTGCGTATAAGAGTTACTTTAACATTATTGCCAGTTTTGCTCTTTGTGAGGGTTAGCCTGAGAGGTTGGTCCAGTTCAGGCGCAAAGATCTTGATCTGATATCTGACCATGGTTTATTGGACCAAGTACAAGCATTGTGGCCACACACAATCCTCCCTTCTTGCATATGCTTCAATGCAAGATTCTTGAAGTTTGTTCACCCAATTTCCATTATATCCAGACTGGGGAAAATGTGTTTTAATCACTGCCAAGAAACTATGAAAGCAGGATCTGTTCACACAGGCACTATGCTAAGTTCTCAACTCCATAAATCACAGTTCATTCAAGCGAGATAGTTATATATCTCAACCAGGCCATAAAATCCTGCTCATGACCATCCCATGAACTTCATTGCTTCAGGAGGGTTTTGATCCTGGATTTTCACATCCTAAAGCTAAAATAAGTGACCTGTGTGTGTGTGTCTCCTCCCCCTTCCCACACGCAGGCTATATTTGAAGTTATATCTTCCGAACATTCATACTTGCTCAGTCTGGAAATCCTGATCCGGATGTTTAAGAACTCCAAAGAACTGGGCACTACAATGACCAAAACAGAAAGCCATCACCTTTTTTCCAATATTGCGGATGTCTGCGAAGCAAGCAAGAGGTAAGTTTTAAACAGAGGTCCTTCCCCTTTATTCTGTTTATGCCCAGGAACTTTTATACACTTTCAAGTTGTTAAGGGGAGTTCAGATATCCTCCCACACCCATGCTTTGAAAAAATGTGTGAGGGGATGCAAGGTTCCATGAGCTTCCCTGTCTACACTTCATGTAGCCGCCGTGTCCTCCGGAAGATCACACATTTGGGCCAATGTGTGAATGGGCTCTGTGCATGTAGAGCCTTTTCAAATGCCATCTGAATGTTCGGATTGTGGGGAGGGGGTGGTCATGACCACTGCATGCTTTGGTCATGTGATGCCTGTGTTACGATATGGATGCAATGCCGCTGCAAAGTGCTAGCTTGAAAAGTAAACATGATGGGAATGTTGGGACTGCCCGTGGGAAACAGAGGGACAGTCAATTCACAGTGCGAAGCACCGGAATTAGCTCAGAGTGTAATATGAGCTCTTCTGTTTGTTCCTGTCCAGGAAGTGTTTGTTACTAGACTGCTGGAGCTTGAAGAGAGCAGTCATGTTTTTTGTAACGCTGCAAAGACAGAAATAAAGGCATGTAAATACGTTTCTGTCTATCTCTTTCCCCTGCCCAGGGGGGGCAGGAAAGAGGGGTGTGTTCTTCTCACGCTGAGAAGGATCGCCTATTGCGACCTAGCCTGGATCTTGCTGGGGAATGCAGCCAGGGAGGTCAACAGGGAATCATGCCGGGTGCCTGGGAGAGTTGCCAGTTTCTCCTGATATGGGCTTGTTTTCCGACATCCTGTGATGCCTTTTGAATCCATCTTGCATTATTACAGTTGGCAGTTATCATTGCTAATTCTTTCTTAGTGCATTTAGTTCAATCTAAGGAAGAATAAGGGATGCGTGTTAAATCCTGTTGAAATCAATAGGACATAGGCCTGCGGAATTGCATCTTTAAGCTAGGGATAGTCTTGTTCCTTAAAATGGAATGCAATACTTTAAAAATGATTGATCTTTGAAGTCGTGTTGTGATATATATCATTGCCCTGAAAGATATTTTAAGAGATTGTTTTCTTTTTTAAAAAAGGCTGTGTATATGTTGCACATGTCCTTTAACAATAGATTACTAATGCTGTAAAAATTGGCAGGTGATTTCCTGCAAAATCTGAACAATGTTAAAAGCTTTGACAGATTTCTTTAATTAAGGCATTTCTGGTTTGGAATCACCATATCTCTTCTGGTTTGGAATCAAGCAAAGAGTAGTTTCCAAGCATTTAGAGATGTGTGGGAACAAGATTCACCCAAGTTAAACCCCTGTTGTCAGTGATTCGGTTGCATTACAGCAACTTGAAAAAATCGCGGTTGTGAAATGTTTATACTTGTTGACTCTCTTGTTTCGAAACAAGTTTGGGGAATTAGTTGTTGCTTCTTTGTGATTAAATTGAGTGTGTATAAATCCCTGTGCATTTCTAATCTTTTCTGGACAGTACTTCAGATTTATTCTTTCTTGTTTTATGGGCCGTTGATGTTTAGTGGGATAGATAGTTTAGGCTGTCATACCAAAAACACCCAGCATAGTAAGCCCACCAAACATTTTGGGACTTACTTCTGAGTAAACATGCATCATCTTTCACTGTGTATTGAATGATACAGCTTAATTCTAGGAACATTATCTTTCTCTTCCCCATACATTACTTGTATTGTTTTATATAGATATGGGTATGCCAATTTTTACAGCATTAGTAATCTATTTTTACAGTATTAGTAATCTATTGTTAAAGGACATGTGCAACATATACACAGCCTTTTTTAAAAAAGAGTGCTCTGATGGTGTTTCCTGCTTGGCAGGGGGTTGGACTCGATGGCACTTGTGGTCTCTTCCAACTCTATGATTCTATGATTCTATTCTATGATTCTATGGAAGATAAGAATATGAAAATTAATATGTGATTGTTATTAGCCTTTGAGTAGTGGATGCATGTCTTATGGTGGAAAAAAAATGGTCACATGAAGTCCCATCATTTTAAGGCATAAAACCTGTTTATGCCAGGTGTCCAAAACTTGCCTTAATTTAAATCTACTCAATATCTCTGAGGGTTTTTATTTTGTTTTTATTGTATTTTGTATCACAGATGTATTTGATGCCCTGGGCTACTTTGGGAGAAAGGGTAGGATATAAATTTGATAATTAGATAGATAGATAGCTAGCTAGATAGATAGATAGATAGATAGATAGATAGATAGATATACTGTCAAGTGTCTCCATCCATAGAAGAGAAGCAAGACACTACTTAGATGTTGGAGGAAACACAATAAATTCCAAACAGTTGATTCCTGCGTTCTCAGTCCCAGGCTTTGCATATTAAGCCACACAGCATCCCATGACTTTATCTTGCTACTCTTGTCTTTCCTAAGTCCAAATATTTTGGGTTCCTGTTTGACTTGCAGTTGAACTTCATTAGCTTAATGTCGCTGCACTATTTATTTTTTCCCCAGTGCCCTGGCTGCAGCCAAAATGACTCTCTTGTTCTAAGAGCAATTTTTCATCTTCACAGCTTTCTCCAGTGTTACTGTCATCAAAAGAAATGGCAGAAGTATGGTTTGCTGTAGTGTATTTAGTGATATGTAGCAAATATAATAGATGCCATTCGTGAAGAACGGATCAGTGTTTATGCTACCCAGTACCAGTATTTAAAAAGTCATATCATCCTAAAACAGTCTTTTTCCAGCTGGTGCCTTACAGATGTTTTGGATTACAGCTCCCATCATCCCTTTCCATTGGCCGTGCTGACTTGGGCTGATGGGAATTGTAGTTCCAACATCTGGACAGGTAGAAAGTTGAGGAACACCGGCTGCAGTGCTGACAATACATTGGCATTTTTCTGTCATTTCCATAACATCCTACACTACACTATGCAAAGTACTTCACACTCTTTATCCCCAGAAGAACTATTGATTGTTCTGATTTTACAGGTGGGGGACTGAAGCTTAAAGTAAGTGAATTAGCTAGATCTGCCGATCTGGTAGTTCATGGCTGAAGTAGGGCTTGAACATGGATCTTTTTGTCTGCCAGATGATAGAGATTCCAATGGTAGAGGTCAGGGCTCTGGTAGTACAGTGGAACCGTGGTTACCAAACGCCTCCGTAGTTGAATGTTTTGGCTTTCGAACGCTGAAAACCCAGAAGTAACTATTCCGGTTTTTGAATGATTTTCAGCAGCCAAATGTGCTACGCAGCTTTCATTTTGAGTTTCCCTATTGTATTGAGGCTTCTGTATTGAGTTTTCAGTTAAGAATGTTTCGGTCTTCCAGAGTGGATTATGTTCAAAAACCGAGGTTCCACTGTACCTGGATGGGTGACTGTCTGCAGACTGCATGATGGAAGAAAGGTGGGATATAAATCTTAGAAAATAAATAAATATCACAATTCATGAAATTTATACTGATGTGAAATGTTCATACCATCTGTGTTAGGTGGCATGATAGTTTCATGACTGGGCTATTAATTGAATATGGTTATTCCTCTTTTTAGATTATAGGTTTTGTCTTGGTTTTATTTGTTTTCTCTGAGGGTTTTTAAGATCTGTATTTCTGTCTTTCTGACATTTGTTTGGGTATACAAAGTAATGTGAAAGTAAATTAATAAATGTAAAATCAACAAAGGGTGGTGTTGAACTACATTTTACTCAGAGGCAGATTTATTGAAATTCATGGACCTAACCAAGCCATGTTCATTAATTTCACTGGGTTTACTCTGAGTAAAACAGTTGTACTGTAAGTGATTTTAATATTAATTTAAAACAATGTGAATAGAGATAAATATTTGTTCTTCTTTCTCAAAATACTAAGACTCATGGTCACTTTCAGTAGATTCCAAACAAACAAAAGGAAGCTTTTCTAAGTGGTTTACATAATCAACTTGTGGAAATTGTTACTGCAGGGCTATATAGAAACATTAAATTGGAAACAAAGCCCATATTCCACAGCATCCTATGTTTTCTCTGTGACTGCTTGATTGACAGTACCATATAAGACCAAACGTCTCATTATTACATAACAAAGAGCCCCTTCACCTACCTTGCACAGAAAATTAGCCTTTTCTGTGAAATACAGAAAAGGATATGATATGGTCTAAGTACATCAAGTTCTCTAGTTGCAACAACTACAGTATAATATTTGTCCTCAGGCACTGACTAATGCTGCAGTGCTTAATCAGTTAAGTTACTGTTTACCTTTTCTTAGTGGAAACTTGTTGTACAGGATAACATTTCATTTGGCATCTTCCGTAAGTGGACAGTTACCTCATTGTGCCTTATCAGTTCATCTCTGTCCTACCCCAGCACCTAACTACAGAAAGACGGTGTTTGCTTCTTTGAAAGGAAATACTATTTGTCCAAGTCATTAGGATCTATGAAGATTTTCTAGGTAGCCCATCAGTTGTTAACAAAATATGCAGATGATGGGGTCCAGAGAAGGATTCTTCTTAGAATAAATTATAAGCTCAAACAAAAATGGCAGATCCCTGGCCCTGGCCAGTTTAGCACTCCGAGGACCTGGGCAAGTGTACCTGGCCGCCCTACTCTCTGCATGGGTTTGCTCTCCTTGTTTCATGACCTAGCCCTACTTCGGTGACTTGGTGGAAGAGTCTTTTACTCCCTGGTTTGGTCTTGAACCCTTTTTCTAAGGAGGACTGTGTGCTGACCCTTCAGCTCATGGGTGTTGTGGATGCTGTGTGTTGTGTAGGCTCTTTTCCTTTCCTCTGTGTTGTGCTCTAAAACTGCTTGTGAGCAGCATCAGGAGATTCAAACACCAGACCTGTATTCTAGCCTGGGTAGTGGCAATAGCAGGGTTGCTGCTGGCTAGGTCACTGCAGCTTACGGAATGGGGGCTTTGTGGAGTCGCTTTGTATGTTGGGTGTTGTGATGCAGGATTTGTGTGCTGGTGGCATGTCCTCATTGTTGTGTGGCTGTTGTCTTCGTCTGGCTGTGGGCTGCTTTTGGCCATTGTTACAGGCACTGATAAGTGAGCTTTATTGATGATGCTGTCTCCCCCTCCTCAATTAATCTGCTGTCTGGGGGTCTGCTGTTTGGGGATCCCCCCCCCCATATTCCCCCTTTTGGTTGTAGCTGTAGTTTGGAGTGCAGGATTGCTAACTGTCTTATTTATTAATTAAATTTATATAGTGCCCTTTCTTCCAAAGGAGCCCAGGGCAGCTACCAGAGTATGGGATTGCTCAGTAGTGGCTAGCAGGGAGGCACGTCACTGCAGATCCTGACTTCCTTCTGGTGGCATTGCTGCTGTGTACCAGAATGGTCAGAGGGCAAGGCATAGTGGCTATTTTGAGGTCAGAGCAGTTCAAGCACATTGGTGGAACCAATTAGCTCTGACCTTGCTATTGCTCTGCCCTGTCCCTCATTGCTCTAGCATATGTAATTCTCCCCCCCCTTTTTTTTAACACAATGAAAGTACTTTAAATATTTTTAAATTAGTATTTTTTGTCTGCTTCCAGGTAGTTTCAGTCAATTCAGAGTGAATTTAGCAATTCCTGTTTAGGCAAGCGCTTTATTCTCTTTCACAATAATCTCCCAGCAAAACAAAAGCGGCGAGCTTCCCTCCTTTTGGCTCAGTTCCAGTTTTAACTTCAGTTAAATTACACCTGCGATGTCAAAAATGAAGTGTCCAAAACAATTGTGTCTTGTATATTTTCTTTTGCACAAGTTATCCACGTGTTGAGGTTTTGCTTGTGCAGGGGCCAATAACTATCTTGCTTAAATCAACTTGGTGAGAGATTAATAGTTAGCTATGTGTAGTGGGTTGGATGTTTGCTTGGGGTTTAAAGCATTAAACTTGACACACTTACTCATTAACCTCCACTAAAGATTTTTTGGTATCTTGTAAAGAAAGCAATGCCCAGTGGTGGACAAGAAGGTGACAGATTAAATTTAATCTGAATTAAAGTGGTGCGCTCCTTTCTAAGCGTACAGTTTAAACTGGGTATTTGGAACCTGTGGCCTTCCAAATATTGCCGGACTCCAGAAAATCAGTCCTAGCTAACTTGGCCGCTAGCCAGGGTTGTAGTGCAACATCTGGAGGAAAACAGGTTCCCAGTCTTTGCCTTAAAAAGCTTCAATGGTGTAGCTTAAGGTATGTCAACTATGTTTGCTTCCACAGGCATGATTGGCATGTTAAACTCTGTATGTTAATGTGGTGATAGAATCACCGCTCAGTAGCGATCCTTCTTCACCCTGCAAGGACTGGAGTTGCCTCTAAACAGATAATTACCATTGCTTCTTTCAAATGCCTGCTTTCTCCTCAGCACTCCCTTTCAGTCTCTCTAGCCTTTTCATGTGCTTCCCATACTTACTATTCTTGACAGTAAGCACTGTTACAAATCTTTTTCATATATCTTTTAGGGAGCAATCCCAGGTTTCCTGGAGACGGCAACTGTGGAGGCTGCTGAACTTTTCTGTTGTCATCAGACAGGGAGGCAGTCAGTCGGAGAAGGAGATTCACTGCTTCTTGATTGCTCTGGGTTGAATGGAGCCGGTGGCTTCTGGAAAACCTTGGTTTTCCCTGACAAACCAGCCAGAAAACTTTGCCAGCTCTGGAGTGGCATCATCCGTTTACCCTCATTGTGGTAAATAGAAGGGGAATTAAGAAAAAAACTAGAGGTGGAAAAGCAGTTCATCCATCATGAACTCTCCCTCCTCAGATCTCCATGGTTTTCTCTGTTTATATTTCTGCAGTGTCCTAATTCTACTTAATAAGATTGTCAGCTCCATTTAAACAGCTAAAGTCTAGTGTTGGTAGTTTATCCAAGACTAGTGAATGTTACATGTGGTTGGTAAGCTAACCATGCTATTCTAGCTGACCATTCAGTCTCAGTGACAAGTTGCTGAACTATTTGCAAAATAATGAAAGAGTTATTAATTATTTAGATAATGACTGTGCACCTTTTGCACGGATGTTTTAGTTATATAATTATTTCACATTGTAAACACAAACGGGCACACACACCATGCCAAATGTGCCATGTGTTAAGAGGAGAAATAGTAAAAACAATTGTTTCAGTAGTTTACTAATGTTTCTGGCTTGTAATTTTGTGCTTCCTTTGAAAACGTTTCAGAGCGTACAAAGGTGTACTGACAAAGGTTATTATGTTTTATCAAAGTGCTTTCAGTAAGGATTAGGATTGCAATACGATCATGTGTCGTAAAAGAAAAGCTTTTGTCACATGGTGAAAAAGGTTGTTATGGAAACCAGCTCCGTCTCCATTGCTCTGTTACTGGGAACAAAGTTCAGAAAAACCTCTTGCTTTTATCCCGTTTACTGTGTAATATGTACAGATGAGTCCTAGGAATTTGAATCCATGCTTTATCTAAGGCAGAGAATTTAGTAGCTGCTGTACCTAGTACCTTTTTATGATTAGGTGTGTGTTTTTAAATAACACTTTTGTGGAGCCACTTTTAGTTTTCTAAATTGAGCATAACACCAGTCAGTTACAACTGAATTGTATAAGTGGTATGGCATGAAAGTAGATAAATATTCCATTCCTGTTAGGTTTCGATATGTATTGTGAAATATGTCATCAGCTGGTCACGTTAAATATATTTGAAAGAGTGCAGCCTTCGGTGTAACTTTGCCAGGTCTTCTTGCATTGATTATTTTTTGGTGCATAAGAAGAATCTCTTATCAGCTGGAACTGAATGGAATTTAGTGTTCATTTAAAAAAACAAAAACAACCTTGTACACTTTCGCTTTGACCCTGCAATAGAGTTTGTGTATACAGGCTGTATTAAATTTGGGTCTTTCAACTGAATTTGTAAAAAGGAAGCCATTTGTGGTCGTTTTGTAGAACTTAAGCGTTGTACATCGTTAGTGTATAATGAGAAGGCTGCTTTTTTCTGTGTGGACTGTATTGTAGAGTGTTGCAACATAAGAGGCCCACATGAAAGCAAGGAAAAAGAGAATTTATAAACAGAACGAAAGTTCACCAAAGGTCTTGGAAGAAAGGTTGACAGTTTTAATCAGTTGTTATAAAGTGTATGAAGTTACAACAAATGCCAACCTGTTTTCAATTTCTTTTGAACCAAAGTTTCCATTCTGAAGCCCATCACTTACCGTAGTTCACCATGTGCTTTGGACATGTCCGTAGCACATGACAGATGACTGGTGACAGGCAACCAGAAATAGTAGACACCTGGTTCTTGCAGAGCATTATACTCATGAATGTACCCTTTTGAAAACACTTGTTTTTATTTTTGTTGGCCCTAAACTTCCTGTTAGGAACTGAACTCCCATAAGCAGCTTCTCTCAACAGTACCTTTTAAAGATGGAACCACACAGTATCATGGGAGTGGGAAACCTATGGACCTACAGATGTATACTCTGATACTGTAGCCCTTCAGATCTTTCTGGACACCAGTTCCCATCAGCCCCAGCTTGCATGGCCAATGGTCAGCAATCATTTGACTGATATGATTGCTGGCTGGGGCTGATAGCAACTGGTGTCCAGAAAGATCTGGAAGGCTTCTAGTATCAGATGCCAAAAATGATAGCTCCCTCCCTCTCTGTAAAATTCAGATCAACTTTACCCGGGTGATTATAAAGATGCACATTTTCTACCTCCTTTTCTGCATCATTATTTGGAGGTTGACACTGGAGGACATGTGAACAATAGGCAACGAGAGTGCTGCAAGGGTTTCCCAGATGGGTTACACAAAATGGGATGCGTTATCACCAGCAAACTCCAGTGTTTCAGAGGGAGGGCTAGATACAAGACCCATAACAGCTTTGCTTGCTCACCCAGTGCATATGCTGTAGAATGACTATGACATTAGCTGTTAAAATCCATCTCTTGTTCAGAAACAGCCAGTACAACACTGTACCATGGTCCAGTGGCTGACACAGCCCCCTTTACTGCAGTGGGAGAAGTTGCTCCAAACCGTTTTTGATACTGCCGAGATAAGTTTGTGAATGTGGAGTTTTGCGCATGCATCTAAGATCTTATTTATGCAAGGAAATGCTGGATCAGAACCATGTGCTTCAGCGTTTCTGCTTTAAGTTGCATTGGACCCAATGAAACACTGAGGCCTCTGCATTGGTGTTAATTGAAAAGAACTTGCAGAGCAACATATTGACTCCATAGTAAAGCCCTTCAGCAAGAGCTGGCTAATTAAAGGAGAAAACATTTTCAGAGAGACCTCACTTTCTCATTGGGCAAGAAAGATTGATTAAAACTCAACTTTTCTTTGAGTAGTGAGAGCAAAAGAGCCGTGTATACATTTTAGATGGGTCAATGGAGCATCATGGGAATAAGCAGAATGAGTTAGATTAGATTATTGCACAGCAGATATTTATTTTAATGAGGAGATAGATGGGAAAAGAATATGCTGTCATGAACTTGTTTAGTTTAAACTTAAATTAATCTCATAACCTTCTTAGTGATAAGAGGAAAGCACTTAAAGGAATCCCTTTGCATTGTTAAAAGGGCTTTAGACTCAATTTTAAATGGACCCATAACCGTTATTACGATATCTTATCCCCAACCAAATTGCTGATCTTTCCTGTGAGGAAATATATGAAGCTTTATTTTAGCTTTACAGATAAAAGGTTTATGTACATTGTTAACCAATGAACTATTAACCAATGTTTAGATGCACCAAATTACTTTAAGAGAAAAGATTATTTATCTTGTGCTTTCCTGACTTAATCTCAACTTCCTACAAACTGCTCCTCTCTGAAGACATTACATAAATTTTATAGCCAGGATAGTTGTGCTTTAAATTCACAATTGTTTGAATGTCAAACATGTCTTCAGATCATAAAATGTCAAATAATGAAACCAATTTCTTCTCCAGTGTAAGCAAATTTTTGCCAATAGAGCATATGCCAAAGTGATAGTTCAAAACTTTCGGTTGTTTGCTTAAGTCAGGCATGGTCAAATTTGGCCCTCCACCTCTTTTGGGACTACAACTGCCATCATCCCTAGCTAACAGGAGCAGTGGTCAGGGATGATGGGAATTGTAGTCCCAAAACAGCTGGAGGGTCAAGTTTGGTCATGGCTGGCTTAGATCTACCAAATGCAATCTACATACACAAACAGGTCTCCCACTCATAGATCTGTGGTACTGGAATAGCCTGCTGTCTGGGGTGGCAAGTTGAGTCTGTGTGGTTGGGTTGAAGTCTGTGGGCAAAAGCTGGGAAACAAAAAATTCTGCATAAACAACTGCTCTCATTCATATGGCAGCTTTGATCCTTTGCTACTGAAGCTGCTCTGTATGCTCTGGTAAGGCCATCCTACTACCATTGGGAAATTAGCAAGTCACTGTAGAACTGAAAACAGCAGTACTCTTCTGGAACCCATAACACCTGGGTTTCTTTTAAAGGTTCTTCTAAATACAGGAAGCTGCCTTATACCGAGTAATAACATGGGGCTATCTAGTTCAGTGTTGTCTAAACTGATTGGCAGTGGCTCTCCAGGGTTTCAGATTGGAGTTTCTTCCAGCTCTACCAGGAGATGCTAGGGTTTGAACCTGGGACCTTCTGCTGTAAATCAGATGTTCTACCATTGAGCTGTGGCTCTTCCTTCCAAAAACAGCAGTAATTCACTAAACACAACTTGTGGATTTGGTGCTTGGCTATGCAACATCATCATCATCATCAATACAGTCATGGGCAGCAAAAACAGGTCACTGTTCAGCTCCTTGTACTTAATATTTGGCTTGGCGCACCATAAGTTGTGGCTTGCTCTCCCACTATTTAAGTAACATATAAATAGTTGCCCAGGAATTATATATTGATATAAATTCAATTACTTAAAAAACCTACAAATAGCAACATGCAATAAGTAATATAAGAAATAACACATAACCAGATATTTCAAAGATTAGAATCCAGTGAAGCCACAAACCAAACCTTGGCTTGCAGTAACAGCAGTCTTCAAGGAAATAATAGGAATAAATGTATAAAAAGTCCACTTGGCTACAGAGAACAAATTTCATGGTTCTTTTTTACAGTAGCGGAAACATAGGAAGTAGACACATCATGTTCTCTAGATAAGTGCTGTGAAGTTACATTTGAGTGGAAGACTTACATTCAAATTTCTGCATGGTGTTTATATTATTTGAGGACTTTATATTTTCACTGTGAATAAAATAGCATAGAAAGTATGCAACATTTTATAGAAAACATGATTTCATCTCCATTTGGATCTGTTTATCATAAAAATCTTGAATTCATTAGCAGTTAGTTCAATTTATACGATTCATGAATACTTTACACCTTCTATATTTTCATTTTTACATAGAAGCAGTACAATGGGTATATTCCTTGAACCAGAGGCGTGCAAAAATAAAAAATACAGTCTGTTTCAGTATGCCATTCATATTCATTGTGGCTTTGATATAAATTCATTACAATTTCATTAGTTTCCTAATTCAAATTCAACTTTGCTACATTAGCTATCTTTGTTATACATTGTGTCATTTTTGTACATTTTGGGGGGAAATGGTAACTACCTTTTTTTTTCAGTGGGGGAGGACAGTGCACAGAAACAATACAGCGTCTGGAGCATGGGGAGAGGGTGGGTGGCAGCTGCCAGGAGTAGCTACTTGTTCCTGTTGCCACTCAAGGCAGCTAATCTCCCATGCCCATCCCAAATGGTACAAATAAGCAAGGAATGGGCTCCATTCAGTTTAAGCTTTCCTTTATTCAAAATGAATTCATAGCCCTACATTCCTTTTGGTTCAGTTCCTTGTAATGTAGTCAGTGAAATATGTTGGTTTGTCATCTGTATTGTAGTAGGTTATTCATTTATCTTCCATTCTCTCTCTCTCTCTCTCTCTCTCTCTCTCTCACACACACACACACACACACACACACACACGCAAACACCAATTTCTACTGGCAATAAAAGCATATGTATGATTTTCAGAGAAAGAGACAGGTCATGGCTCTGGCATGAGATTCTGTCGGCTGTTCTAGTTATCTCTGTACTGCAGCATATAATTATTTGGTTATGAAGTCACTTAAAGACCTCTTAGCCTTTCAGATAATATACTGATAAATTATGTTTTGTAAATTTGCTCTGTTCCATTTTAGGTTCTTTAGAGAGCTTGAAGCAAGGCATCAGAATAATATCTTCATAGATGATATCAGTGATATTGTGGAAAAGCATACTGCATCAACCTTTGACCCTTATGTGAAATATTGCACAAATGAAGTCTACCAGCAGCGAACACTCCAGAAACTACTGTAAGTAATTGAAGTTGCTATTTATATCATGGGTATGCAATCTTTTTTTTTATCATGATGAGCCCTTTTCCTTCTGTAAAATCTTCCAGTGGGGCCACATGGGTGTGGTGAGTAGAGCCAAAGGCAAAGCAACAAATGTAAATTTTACGTTTCTACTATTGGGTAATTCCAAGACAAGCAAAGAAGCATTATAAGAGTTCAGCAGCATATTCCAGACAGGCAAAAACACTCAAGGAGGCCAAAAGGTAGGGCAAGTAAAGAGTATAGCCTCAGGAGAGTCCCAGGGACCATATACAGTCAAACCTTGGTTCCCAAATGGCTTAGTTGCTGAACAAATCGGCTCCCAAATGCCACAAACCCTGAAGTAAGTGTTCTGGTTTGCGAACGTTTTTCAGAAGCTGAATGTCCGACGTGGCTTCCGCTTGAGTGCAGGAAGCTCCTTCAGCCAATCGGATGCCACTCCTTGGTTTTTGAATGGTTTTGGGAGTTGAACGGACTCCCGGAACGGATTAAGTTCAAGAACCAAGGTACCACTGTAGAGAATTCTGGAGGACCACATTTCCACCTGGGCCTGAAGTTCCCTTTTCCTGATAAATGAAATAGCCCGTTTAATTCAAATGTTTGCAACTTAAAAGGACAAGGTCTGAATTAGGCAATTAATTATTCATAATTCATAGTTCCTTAATATGTTCTGCTTCATTCAGCAGAACTCACGGCGGGAGGTGGGTTGCACTAGCTGCAGAGATCTTGATTTTGCTCAAATCCTGCATTTAATGTTATTACTGGAGATTTGAGAGATTGATAACACACACACACACACACACACACACACACACACACACACAGGAGAGTTCAGATGATAATATTTTGACTTAATATGCCAAAGCACGAACAAGCCCTTTGTCCAAAAATGGCAAGCAAACTCCAAAGTTCTTCAGTGAACTATATTTTACTAAACCGGAAGAAGTTTCTAGTTAATAGCTTCAGAACAAAAGTTGGGATATTTAGCGAGCTTTAAATCATGGTTGAATATCCCTGCCTTGTTCTGGAGCTGCTAACGACATTTTTCCAGTTTGGGTGGAATGGGACACCATAGCTAATGGAAGGAAGGAGTTCCTGGTTTGTTTACTGGTTTAGGCAAAGAGAAGAACGAAGGGTCTGTGCACGTAGGCTAAAAAGTCATTCATGTGTCAGCTTATTGAGCAGAAATTCGAATATGGCCATAGAGTTGCATGTTCCTTGCCTGTAAATGGTTTCTATAGATGCAAAATGGTACAAGGCATTGAAGGAGTTTCCAGCTGCTGATCCTCAAACCCCATTTCTTCACCAGTCCTTCCTCTTGCTCACCTTTCCCCGTAGCCTCTTGTGAATTTGTCCTGTAACAAACAAGAGAGGAAAGTAATTGAGGAATTTGGTGGATGAAGGACCAGAGCTCATTGGCAGAGCAATGTGCTTTGCAGGCAGGAGGTCCCAGGTACCGTTTCCAACGGGCTGGGAAGAGACCTCTGTCTGTAATCCCGAAGAGCATCTGCCAGTCATAGTAGACAGTACAGAGCTTGATGGACTCAGTGTAAGGGATCTTTCTGTGTTCCTTAGTTCCTATCAGTGACACAGGAGAAGCAGTGCCTACGGTTTCATGATGCATTTCCATGTGTAGAAACAGGAAGCTTCCTTATACTAAGTCAGACCATTGGTCTACCTAGCTCAGCATTGTCCATACGAGGTTGGGGAATCTTAGGCACAGAAAAGCATTAGCACAGTTTCTGGGAAAGTACCTGACAAATCACCGAACAAAAAATTCATAGGATTCATAAGTAACTTCTAAATTAATTCTCTCTTTAAAATTATTGTTGTTTTTGGTTAGGGCTACAAATCCAGCATTCAAGGAAGTATTGTCGCGGATTGAGTCCCAAGAAGAATGCAGAAACTTACCTATGATTTCTTTCCTCATTCTCCCAATGCAGAGGGTCACGCGACTTCCGCTGCTGATGGATGTAAGAGCGGCATATTTCAAACTGTATATCTGTATTTAAAGTTGGTTTTAGAAACCATGTTTGGCTGCTGCCACCACCATTTTAGCTCAGCTTTTTTTTTTTTACTGTTGATTGCCTTGTTGTTAAGAAAAAGTCTAGGTTTTCCTATTCATTTTTGGCATGAGTGTCCATTGCACCGGGTGCCCTGATTTGGACATTGTTAACACCTGATGTCTGCTCAGGCATGTGATCGCTGGTCTGAGGGAGACTTTCTGCTGGGCAGCCTAGGTCCCATCAACCTCCCTGGGATTTAGGTATATTAACTGTGCGTTGGATTGTTTTCCCCGCACTCTTGCCAGTAATGGGCCTTACTTCTGTCCCTCAATTTGATGTTTCTTTGATGAAGGATGACTATCAATAGTTACTTGTCATGATGGTCATAACTCCATGCTCAGATGCACCATGCTTCTCAATATCAATTAGGAACAACTGTGGGACAGGATTATTGCCTGCTTGAGGGCTTCCTATAGGCATCTGGTTGTCCACTGTGGGAAACAAGATGGTGGCCTAGATAGGCCTTTGGCCTCATCCAGCAAAATTCTTTTTATGCTGGGACTGTTTTGTTATTAATATTATGGGAATGTCATTACAGTGGTACCTCGGGTTACAAACACCTCGGGTTACAAACACCTCAGGTTACAGACTCCACTAACCTGGAAGTAGTACCTCGGGTTAAGAACTTTACCTCAAGATGAGAACAGAAATCATGTGGCGGCGGCAGCAGCAGGAGGCCCCATTAGCTAAAGTGGTACCTCAGGTTAAGAACAGTTTCAGATTAAGAACAGACCTCCAGAACGAATTAAGTTCATAACCAGAGGTACCACTGTATTTACTTGTAAAATACTGAAGCAATGGCTTTTATAGCTGAACGTCGCAAAACAATTCTCAGTTTAAGAGGGGAAATTATATGAAATAAGTTTTCATAGCAGTTTCAAGTAAAAAATAGTCAATTTTAAACCAGTTGTCATATGTCCAAAGTAATGCTCCATCAGCTAGGATATAATTAGGAGAAAGCACTAATTTACTTCTGTGAAAGCACTCTGTTGAGAACTTATGTAAAAGGCAGTCAAATTTAAGAAATCTAAAATATAGTTCTTAGTCATCTTAATTGCTAACATTCCCTTTTTTAAATAAATTGCTGCGCATCGGGGTTTCAGCCTTAACACTTGATGTGAAAAAAATGTTTCGTTGAGAGGTGTTTCCCAAAATAAATCCTCATCCAGACACTTCAGAGTATTTAAAATTGATTGCACATAGCATACAGAAAGAGCTGAAATTTGTATTTGTTTAGAAGAAGAGGAACATCTCCAACAGGTACCAGAATAAGACACTTGTCTGACATAGTAGGAGGGAGTTCAGGTAGGTGCTGCTACAATGAAGGCTTGATTCTGACATCAGAGCTGTATATGGATTTGCACATGTGTACCAGCACCTTGAACTTAGCTCAGAAGCTATTTAGCAGCCTATGCAATAATTTCAGCTTTGGCATAATTGTGATGGTAATACATTAAACTTTTAAAAGGATCAAGTGTTTCACAAAGTTGATACCCTGTTTACTTCAAAAACTTTACTACTGTTCCTGCTTAACGATAGAGGCAAAATCTAAACTGCAAAGGTCTGAGTGGCTCAGCAGGAGGTGGATCTCCTGCCTCCATAACTCTCTATACCAATCAGCACTAGGTCTGTTCTTCATGAAGACCTTTTCGCTGTAATTAATTTTGCTCAGGTCTGTGTGCCAGCAATTCAGGAATCATTATTCTCTGAACTGCATTCCGCCTGTAAAAGCAACATACTGCAAGGGAACTGTTTAATATAGCATTTTGGCTTCTCTCACAAAAAAACATACTACGTCCCCCTTGTCATTAGAAACATATCAGTGCAGGATGTTTGCTTTGGTTCTGCTTTGTTTTCATAGCTTGCTAATGAAAGCAAGTCTACAAAATGTTGATGTAACGATCAGACTCCTTTTACTTTTATGGTGTTCCTCAGAAAGAGAAATTTTTGAATTACATTTGCTATCTCAAAAGTTCTGAATTGCAAATATATTGGTGCTTCGCTAATGAAATACTTGGAATCAGTTTCTTGTTAGAGTTGGCATGGGATGGGAAGGAGGCATTTCCATCTTGGAAGTAGAAAGGGAGGGAGCGAAGTGTGTTAAGTATAACTGAAAATGGGGTTTGGGGGACTTCTTCCTGGTTAGAGGTAAGAACATAAGAGTTTGCTGGATCAGGCCAATGGCACATCTAGTTAAGCATCCTGTTCTCACAGTGGCCAACCATATACTTGTGAGAAGTCTGAAAGCAGGATATGAGCACAAGAGCACTCTGCCCCACCTGCAATTCCCAACAGGTAGTATTCAGAGGCATTGGAAGTATTTGAGGATTTCTTGATAGGTACCATCTGGACCCAGTGATTTGCCAGCTTTTCTTTTCTCCGTTAGGCCTAGAGCTTAATCTGTTGTCACCACTGGGTGCCTCAGACTCCCTTCCTGCAGAAGTTAGTTCAGGCACTGGAATATGCACTGTATATTTCATTGTGAAGACAGATGTGAAGAGTTCATTCAGCTTTTCTGCAATTGTCCTTTAGTACCACCTTTGACTCCCTTGTCACCCAGGGGTCCAACCACTTCACTTAGTCAATCAGAAGGTAATCCTTCCCTCTTATCAAGTATTGAGACTGAGTTTCAAATGAATGGTAACTCCTGGAGAGAAATAACAACATACATTGCCATGTTCCCATTGGTGTTCTGGGTGGTGGTACATTTGGTTCTTGAAAACAGATCTTGGGAGATCTTTGGCCCTCATTGTGTTGCTGCACTTCAACTCCCATCAGCAATGGCCAATGGCTATCTGGAGAGTGAGAAATTCCCCACACATGCCCTGCAATATTGAACTTTTCAGCTTTGTGCAAATGCAATGTGAAATGCCATATCATTGTGAAACTTAATTTACACCCCTCTAAATAGGCTTACTTCTTGTTTCAGACTATTTGCCAGAAAACGCCCAAAGAGTCACCAAAATACGAAGCTTGCAAACGAGCTTTAAAAGAAGTAAGCAAGGTAGGTTTAGATCCTCTGTTCTGTATCCATTGTCCAAACTTTCCGTATAACTTTTTGATGTTTTGGCTGAAGCCCAATCATGCACACTTACTTGAAGTAAGACTTGCTGAGCTCCGTGGACCACAACACCTACGTACATTCCATGCAGCTACATTTCCATCAGAATTACATGAGACAATTCTATTAATGGTTTGTTGTTTTTAAAGTCCATTACAAAGCTGGAAATGGAGAACAACATGGCTCTTGGTGTAAATAATTGTTAACATAGGTTTATTTATGGCTGAAATGCTTAACTAAATCAGTATGCCATTATTGTAATGTCAGTGGCTTGAATCTTTGATGTTCTGAACTGCTTAACCCGGGATAATTGAGACTCTTGTCTGTCCCAGTTGTTCTGGAGAAAGAACAGCGCTCAAGGCTTGTATCTAAAACTCATTCAGCAAAAGCCACCGTTCCACATATTTTGGTACCTGGCAAATTTCCACCATTTGTGGATCTTGAGCCACTTTCATGCAGACCTCAGTGCCACAGCATGTCGTGTGTCTTGTCATTTGCCTTTACTAGTCTCCTGGCTGTGTCACAGCCTTTCGATTGGACCAGTGCCAGCACCAGAAACTCCTTGCTGAATAAATGTAGCAGAGAGAAAAGTTCAGCCGGGAGGAGGCAGGAAGGAAATTCTCCTTCCTCTGAATGAAAAGAGCCAGAAGAGGTGTTGAAGTAAAATTAGAAACTGAAATTAAAGGCTAATGTTACTAATTGTAATTAGTATGATTTTAAATAAACTCAGAACGAAAAGGAAGAGGAAAAGAGTGAGAGGCTTTTTTAGTGGGTAGGAAATGTAAAGAATGAGGGGGAAAGAAATGTGCACTGCTTTGAGGGAGCGAATAGGGCGCAAGTTGCGTATGAAAGAATGGGAGAAGGAGTTACACATGAAGGGTAGAAATTTTTAGAGACCTGTGACAATGGTAAGGGATAAAGGAAAACCGCTTCCCATTGTTAGAGCCCCTGGATCAGCAAATTTTGCCTACACTGGGGAGGCTGAGCCACAGTACCTCCGGAGCAAATGTCTGTACTTAGTGGAATGAAAGCTTGCCACAAGGAGAAGGCTGGTGAAGAATTTATCAATTTCCAGTGATGGATTTAATATCAACAGAATATGTTGTCAGTAACTGCCAGCTGATTTTTGCCAAACTGTCTTGATCTGCCACCATTTTGTGACTGTTTTAAGCTCAACAACTTGGATCCACCCCAGGTGCCGTTGTGGGTTGCTATGCCACTGAAATGTGTGGTTTCTCTCCTGCAAGCTGTGAATATACCAGGGTACTCACTACTAGGAAGAATATGAGTGAATTTATAGAGCCTTAGCTATATTACCTTCTTATGGGCACCCAAAATATTCAACAACAAAATATTCAACAGGATTTCAACAGCTGCATCAGTAAAGATGAGTTTCCTTCCCATGCAGCCTGACTTTTACATATCTCAGTATTGCCTTGCAATTATCTCCAGTGTTGTCATGCATTCTCCAGTCCAGTTCTTCACCTTTCATCCCCTTATTTCCTCTACTTTATTTTTCCTCATTCTACCTTATTTTTCCTCATTCATATATAACCTAAGTAAATTCCCCAAAGCTTCCCCCACCCTGCCCTGTTTTCTCCCTTCCCATTTTGCTTGTGGATCAAGGAGTAAGAACAGTGGGTGAAGACGTTGGGATAGTTAATTGTTTATTACAACAACAAAATCAGTAAAACGTTAAGAAAGAAAAGAAAATAGGTACATCAGAATATAGACACATCAGAAGGGCTGGGTTTTTATGTTTTGGATATATGCATTCCAACTTTTTAAAGTTGGGCTTTGCCTAAGGCTATGTGGATTCTGGACTACACTTAAGTCGTTAATATGCAGGCAAATTTCCACTTTTTAAAACAGTGAGATTTAGAAAGGAAAAAGGAAAAAATAATGTTACGGGGGTTGGGGGAAGAAATATGGAAACTGGTTAAATCAGATACGGTTATTGAGGGACAAGCTTTGCATGCTGATGTTGCAAGGGAATATTATGCAGGCAATATTGTGAGAGTTAACTGTGAGGACAGCAGAGTGATGTGCATAAAATTCAGACCAGGAAAGAGGAGAAGAAATTCCATTTTCCTTGCCTAGTACTGCTTCACCCTGTGAGGTTGTCACTAAATTATCACTGATAAGCCTGACTTTTATCTTTGGCTCATAAAAAATGCTTCTGATGGCTTGCTAACAGTTTGCCAAATAGTTCTCAGGCAGAATATACCCTTAGGGCCTTTTTAAAAAGTCTTTATCTTCATCTTCTCCAAATTACTCATTACTTGCACTGAATTCATTGGCTACTAGGGAGAAAATAGCTTAATATGCCTCCTACACACAAAATCGCTAGAAATAGAAATTGCTAACGTAACTGCTTTCTATCGCAGAAGCTCCAGGTGGATTCCTTCTCCCCTGAAAATGGGGTAGGGTAGGTCTGTAAAGCCATAATAGGGACGTATATAGAAATCACTTGCTTTATTGCTGTTGTAGCGAGTATTGGCAAAGGCAATAGTGCTCACCATCAATATCTTTCTTAATGATGCTTTTTGTGGAACGATATCTGGGAAACAGTGTGAGTCGATGGCCTACACTATTGTGGTTCAGGAGTTTTGATCATTGCTTTAGGGGGGGGAAAGAACGTGAGATAAAATCTTACAAACTTCCCATTCCCCCCCCCCAAAAAAGTTTTCTGTTCCTCACCATGATTTATAAAAGTAATTGCATACTGCCAACTTGTGTAAAATATCAAGTAAAGGTAAAGGGACCCCTGACCATAGGTCCAGTCGTGGCCGACTCTGGGGTTGCGGTGCTCATCTCGCTTTATTGGCCGAGGGAGCCGGCGTACAGCTTCCGGGTCATGTGGCCAGCATGGCGAACCAGAGCAGCACACGGAAACGCTGTTTACCTTCCCGCCAGAGCGGTACCTATTTATCTACTTGCACAACTTGCTAGGTTGGCAGGAGCAGGGACCAAGCAACGGGAGCACACCCCGTCGCAGGGATTCGAACCGCCGAGCTTCTGATTGGCAAGCCCTAGGCTCTGTGGTTTAACCCACAGCGCCACCCATGTCCCTAGAATATCAAAGAGGTGTGCAAATACAAACAATAAAGCACCACAAAAACAATATAAATTAATCATTAAAATGTCACTCTAATCAAGAAATTTAAACAACAGCATAGGCCTGTTGGCATAAAAAGGTCTTCAGGAGACACCAGTGGTATTGCAAGTGTTAGTTAAATGTCCAATATTAATTACAAACCTTGATTAGGCACCTTTATTTTTAAAAGGTATCACTGGCTTGGTTCATATGTAATTCTAAACCAGGCATCCCCAAAACTTAGCTCTCCAGATGTTTTGGGACTACAACTCCCATCATCCCTAGCTAACAGGACCAGTGGTCAGGGGTGATGGGAATTGTAGTCCCAAAAAAACTCTGGAGGGCCGAGTTTGGGGATGCCTGTTCTAAACAATAATGATATGAAGACAATCATGGGCAAGCCTTTGGTTCATGTGCTTCCAGTCGCTTCATGGCTGCACTGGAATAGGAGAGCAGAGGGGAAAGTATCCACTTCCATTTTTAAACTATCAATGCTTCCAGTCTCCTTTTCATGCTTGCAGATGAGAAGGGAGGGGGAAATGTGTGAACCTGAGGCTCACTCTCATAGTTTAGCATATTAAAATTTAGCATTACTTGGCTTTGTTACCTTTTTTAAAACCTTACTGACTTCTGAAAAACACACAAAAGTGGCTGTGAGTTGCTAATGTGGCATATATGTAATGCAACAGCACAAGTGCTTTAACCCACAATGTTTCCTTACTTGAGGTCTTATCCTGCCAAAGTTAAGTCAGCAGGGCTTCAAGGTGCTTAAAATTGACTAGAATGTACCCTTTGTTATCCACATATATTAAAGGAACAGTGGAATTTCACTGTGGCTTGGTCCATGTTTCCCATTGCAAGTGTGTCTGAGCAGTAGATAAAAGAATAAATTAACGTCATGGAACAAAGAATGAAATGATGAATACTTGAGTCAAGCTCAGGGTGTATGGAGCACATTGATGCCAACTCTGGTTTCTGTCTTGAAACGCCTCACATTTTGTGTCCAAATGTTTACCTGCTATTCTTTATACTAGGACTGAGGATAGAATTTCATGTTATGAGACAAATAGTCTGTCTTGTAATGCTAATGTTGTGGCTTGCTGGGGGGTGGGGGGTGCATGGTGCTTGTAGGGGAAAATCAGAGAGTGGGAGAAGTTAAAACTGTCCATAATTTCTTCTTGGCAAATGTCCATAGACTGTCTTTTTCGTACCTGTGCTTTGAGACTGGAAGCAAACCTGTTTGAAGGCTGAAAACAGCCCAAGAAGCATATTTCTAGAGAAGAACCAAACCACCCAATCCTGGTCAAAGATTGTTCCCTACAAATTACTACCCCATATTCATGTTTCGAAAACATGTTTACCAAGGTGACACATAATCAGGGTTCTAAGTTTTGCATAGGAAACATAAAGGAGTTGTGGTTTGTGACTGAAGAGGCAAAGGGAATTGTGCAATGGTAGGAGTGGCTATAGCCCAGTGTTTTCAAAATTGATGTGAACAGCAGTTCTTTTTAATAAAATATAAATTGTTTGCAGGAAAGGCTAATTTGTGATAAGTTATCTGTAAAGTAAGTGCTTTTCAAATCCCTTTGACCGCCCTTTCGCTTTCCACTGTTCTGAATCTCTGAAAAATATTTTTTTATATATATAAATATTTATTAAAATTTTTGAATACAAATGCACAAATAATAAACAACCTTACTTATATCATAACGTGGTTTCATCACTTCTTTGGACTCCCTCACGTCTCCCGCTCCCATTTACATCGTAAAAAGGTTTTTCCAAGCAAATTATCAACTTGTTTAGGATCTTATATCCACTCATTTAAATATAATCTAGCAATTCTCCAAAAAATTTATGTTTTCTTTAATCTCACTTATCATCAAATTCAAATCTAATTTAGTGGTGGCCAATTTTTTATAATCTAGCATCCTTCTTAACATTCAACCAAATTGCAATGTTTTTGTAAATACGTCTTAAATTTCTTCCAGTCTTCCTCAATCCTCTCTTCTCCCAGGTCTCGGATTCTGCCAGTCATCTCGGCCAGTTGCATATAGTCCATCAGCTGCATCTGCCACTCTTCCAGTGTGGGTAGATCTTGAGTTTTCCAGTTTTTAGCGATGAGTATCCTTGCTGCCGTTGTTGCATACATAAAAAATGTTCGGTCCTTCTTTAGCACCTTCTGGCCGACAATACCCAGAAGGAAGGCCTCTGGTTTCTTAGTGAAGGTATACTTAAATACCTTTTTCAGCTCATTATATATCATTTCCCAGAAGGCCTTCACCTTAGGGCATGTCCACCAGAGGTGAAAGAATGTTCTGAATCTCTGAAAAATAGTGCACTGTAAGGAGAAGCAAGAAAGCTTAATAGATATAAATAACATCAGTTGAATAAAATGTCTTCTTTCCCAGTTGGTTCGCCTCTGCAATGAAGGTGCTCGAACAATGGAAAGGACAGAAATGATGTACACTATCAACTCCCAGCTGGAATACAAAATCAAGGTGTGATATTTGCCTTCATACTTCTGTTGTGCAAACTTTAACCTTTGCTTAGTTTTAATGATGGGCTGTCACAGCTAGAGTAAACTCAGTTTATTATCTGGGGAATTAGAGGCTGTTGATATGATGTTCTAGGAGGTGGCAAATAAGTTGATATCCTGAAATCGGCAGTGGTGCTTGAAGCATGCAGAATAAGGGACTTCTCTCCTGATTGAAGTCTAGTTACTCAAATCGAGCAGGAAAATGATTGGTTGTTTTTTTAAACACATACATTCCCTTACCTGAACATTTGCCTCAGATATCATATACAGTCGTACCTTGGATTCCAAACACTGCAAACGCGGAAGTGGCTGTTGCGGTTTGCGAACATTCTTTGGAACCCGAATGTCTGATGCAAATTCTGTGGCTTCCAGTTGCCGTACTTTGGCTTCCAAACATTTTGGAAGTCAAACTGACTTCCAGAACAGATTTTGTTCGACTTCCAAGGTACGACTGTACTATAATTCCTATTCAGTGTAATATAAAGAGTCCTGGAAATAATTGTTTTCTCTTTCTGCATGTTTGTTTTTGCTAGTTGAAGAACTTTAATGTTGTGTGTTTAAGACAACACACACACACACACACACACACAATGCTAAACGCTTGTACAGTGATACAATGGCAAAATCTGTTTAATTGTAATTAGCTTGAATTTTGGAGTTAATATCGGTCATATTCAGATAATTCAAAAATAATTGGACTTATGTCTACTGAAAGTAAACTATCTGAAATTGACTCAGACTGTTTCCTAACCTTGGTTAAAATTCTAAATATACAGAGAAACCAGGATGTAGCTTAGTGAGCTAACAGTCGTAAGACTTGTTAGTCAACTTTCAAGCAGAGAGGCTGAAGAGAAAGGGAACCTATTTGAACCGTGTTTGCTCCATGCAGCTCCAACACTTAAATGATGGTTAATGCAAACCTGTTTTGCACAGCTAAAAGTTGCTGCAATAGCATAACTGTTTAGTTGGGATATTTCCCATACTCTTTGGAATTTTTTAAAAGATACATACATTTTCTGTTCAAAATCAGAAACATACTTTGCTCATATAGAAGAAAACTTTGAGTCATTTGCTAATCATGGACAAATGAAAACTCTCACTTAGGAGTGGTTGTTTTTATTTTATTTTTAAATGTTATTAGATATTTATTTCTTTTTACAATTTGCAACCTGCCACAAAGCGCTCCAAAGCCCTCAGGGCTGGTTTGCATTATGATGGTGCCTTTTGTTCTTAATGTAAACCAGATTGCATGATTTATAAATCGTTTGATCTAATTGTGGTATTTGAAAAGCTGAAGTGACTACTTATTTCAGGAATTATTTTAGAGCATTCCTCCTTTCCTTTTGTATTCAGAACTCTAGGTTTGGAAGGAGCTCAGAGTTTATTAGAAATGTGCACGCATCTCTCTGGGGGAAGGGGGAAAACATACCACAAAATCTTACTAGGGGCTTAATTGCAATTTCCTTACTTTGTAGCCATTTCCATTGGTTTCTTCTTCCCGATGGCTAGTGAAAAGAGGTGAATTGATAGCGTATGTGGAAGACACTGGGCTTTTCTCTAAAAGGACTTCTAAGCAACAAGTGTACTTCTTCCTCTTCAATGATGTTCTCATTATCACAAAAAAGAAAAGGTAAGAGCTGCACTGGATACATGAGTCTGTTGCACTGGACAAATAGATATCAAAAATAACTGCCTGCTCTTCCTCTTTTAGATATGGATTTAGGGCACATTGTATGGGGCATTCAGGGGAGTAAAGAGAAGAGTACATATGTAATGCTTGAAAGACACGTGGCAACTCATGCAAGTTCCTTTGTACATCTTTTTCAGCCTCCTGCTCTCCTTTAAAATATTTTATCTACTTAATCGGTCTGTGCATTCAACTGGACTTACAGGTGTAAGCTTCAGCCAGTGATGGTGATTGGATGTAAAATTAATCCAGTCATAGATTGCTAGTACATGCCAGAATTGTCTTGTCGATGGGACCACTTTTAGCACTGGGATAATACTGTGTGTACATTTTAAAGAAGAAGATTGCAAATTCTTTGCATACCAGATAACATCATTAAAAGAATTAGATGTAACTCTTAACATCGAGCAAGCAAGCTGAAAGGCATTCGAGCAATGAGATTTACTCAGGTTTAGTACTAAGCATCTATAAGAAGATAAAATGCAGCATTAGACATACTCTGATGGTTCTTTACGCTTGTGCTTCTTGAACTGTGGGTCATGATTTGTTCCTGGGTGGGTTGTGAAATGAAGAATTTCTTCTTTCTTTCTTTCTTTCTTTCTTTCTTTCTTTCTTTCTTTCTTTCTTCAGATCAGCAGCACCACCCTATTGCTGTAGGACCCCTTTAAGGAACAGGCATCATCAAGAATGAAAAAAAATACAACATAAACTTTCTCAGTGTCATCTGCTAATGCGATAGGGACTCTAAAGGTGTAGTTAGTTTGTAAATGGGGTCTTGAAAGGCTGAGTCGTTTTACAGGCAGGTTCCATTTCAAAATGTTTGAGAAGTACCGCTTCAATTGTTGTTAGTGTTGGTGGTTGGTGCATTGTTGTTTTTGTGTCTTACTTCAGTGGGGTATTTTATTTGTATTAGTTATATACCATATTTTTCGCCCTATAGGACGCACCGTCCCATAAGGCGCACCTAGTTTTTTGGGGGGGAAATAAAGGGAAAAAAATTATTTCCCTCCCAGGCGCAGGGCTGGGGCGGGGGAGGCCCGCCCGAGCTTCCCCCGACCCCAGCCCCCAAACAGGCAGCTCTCTGCAAGCTGTGGGAGCCCAGCACTGGCTCCCGCTGCTTGCTGAGAGGTCCGCGAAGCCTGGACGCGCTGAGCTCAGCGCGTGCAGGCTTCAGCACGCAGGCAACTCTCCGCAAGCAGCGGGAGCGCTCCCGCTGCTTGCAGAGAGGTCCGCAAAGCCTGGACGCGCTGAGCTCAGCGCGCGCAGGCTTCAGCACGCAGGCAACTCTCCGCAAGCAGCGGGAGCACTCCCGCTGCTTGCGGAGAGGTCCGCAAAGCCTGGACGCGCTGAGCTCAGCGCGCGCAGGCTTCAGCACGCAGGCAACTCTCCGCAAGCAGCGGGAGCGCTCCCGCTGCTTGCGGAGAGGTCCGCGAAGCCTGCATTTGCCCCATAGGAGGCACACACATTTCCCCTTCATTTTTGGAGGGGAAAAAGTGCGTCCTATAGGGCAAAAAATACGGTAACCTGAGTCTTTGGAATGGGGTAAAATGCACATTCATGCTGCAGACCTTTATATGTCTGTTCCTAAGTAAGGCCACAGAGGAAAGATGGTGGGTTTTCTTTTAAAGTCATTAATTTAACACATTTTTTATAGTTATGTAAATTCGGGATGGCTCTGAGACTTACTGTGATTTCATATTTTTAGGCTCCACTACTAAAGTGGGGAAAGCAGAGGGAACTGGAAGCTATTTTGATGCCACATCCTTTGAGAACATTGGGAGGGAACTTCACCATGCCAGCTCCAAGGCTGACATAATTATCTCCCTTCTTGGTTCTACTGACATTGGCGCCACAATGCCAATAGGTCAATGGAGGTTTTCACAGCAGCTGGAAGAAAGCATCTTTGAGGCTGGACCTCTCTCTGTGCCTTGAGAGACACAGAGAGCAATCTGATGCTTTTTTTTGCCCCTGGGATGCCCTCTCAGGGACCCTAGGGCTTCAGGGTTAGAGACCTATAGCAATTAGATGCAGTTAGCTGCTTACCTGGAGTGAATAGCAATTGATTCATGTCAGGAAAGTGAGTGGCATCATCTCTCACTTGCCACCCTAAACTTTCTTTGGTCCTGAAAGTACAAAGGTTGGAGACTGTATCCAGCCGCTCACACAATGGGGCTTTCCTTTCCTCTTCTCTCCCTGCAAACCCCCTAAATCTGCTCCGGAGGGACGCCCAACTGGAAACAGAAGTCTGCTGCGTGAGCAGAGGGTTGCTGGATGCAGCCTTCACTTGGTTTTAATCAACAGGAGAAAACAGCTGCAGTAGTGATATCTGCTCTTCCTGGCCCAGAGATTGGACACTGAACAGCTGTCACAGCTGCCTTTCTCTCCCTTGAGGGACCTGGAGAGGCAGCTACAGTAGCTCACAATTACTGTTTCCCTGGACATGAATGCTAAGATGAATGTATAAGTAAGGATAGTGCAAACAAGATATGCGGGGTGGGGCTGTGCAAAGGGTTTGGCTAGAAATAATATAGCATTCATTCATTCATTTCTCTCTCTCACACACAGTCACTCACTCACATATATATGCACAAAGAGAGAACTCCAATATATTAGCAAAATGGTTCTATATTTTTCTTGCATATTGAATTTTGTACACCACTTTTTTTTGGTAAATATTAAGTGTGCTATAAGTGTTCTTCAATAATGATTTTGAAGGAACCAGAACACAAGAGCAGCATCCTTAAGAGAGTTCTAAAAAAAACATTGGAAACTAATAACCGGGGTGCAGAATCATATTTTCCAAAGGAATGCAGGCGAAGAATCCTGCTGTGAAGTATGAACATAGTTCTTTAGACCAGGTTCGCTATGTATTCCCCACCCCCTCATGTACTCAGTTATATTTTGTCTATTTTACAGCAGTTTGTTTTTTTTTAACAATCATTCAGGCTGCTCTGCATCCTCATTAACAGCAAGACAGATACCTGTCAAATTGGTTCACACACATTTAAGGAAAGGATACATTTTTTTTTTGACGCTACGGTTATTAAATATTCTTACTTCATGGCCTGCAATCCCCTCGGGATACCACTAAAATTCTCTCTCTGTCTAGTGGCTTGTCAGTTCCTGAGATAATCCTGGCAATGGAATGCAGCTGGACTTCTGAAATGTGAAGCCAGCCAAAGGTCAAATAATACTTTGGAATGTTACCTGTCCACAGTTACCAGCTAAAACTGAACTTCTGCTACACTCTCCAGGAAGAGATTGAAATAATTAAAAAGCCCTTTCCCAATTAAAAGGATGCCTAGATTTCTAAAACAGTTTGACTTGCCAAGTTAACAGAGCAACAAAAAATAATACTTTTAAATAATAAACTGTAGCAAAAAAAATGCATTTCAGATCCTTGCATTTATTGATGAAAGAACTTCCCAACAAACAGGAAACGATAAATAAAAGGGAAAGGTGTTTTATTTGAGAAGCTGTTCTTGCATTCTTTGGCATGTGTGTGGATAAAAACTGGAATATAAGGAGCACATCAGAATGCAAGTATTCTGTTTTAGTGAAGTGGAATATTTTTCTCCTCACTGAAATTCTCATTCCATATCCACTTTCATACAACATCTGCTAGTCATCTTCTCCAGAGGTACTCCCATAATAGTGGTTATTGAGAGGGGTGGGAGTAGGGAGTTGGCATTGATTATATAGATATATTTGTTTACATTGCATACACAGTCTAACTCCACCCTCTGAAAACTAGGCCCTCTCATTCCAAAGGAAATCTACTTTCTTCAGAAAAAATAACCATTTGAATGCAGTTTTATCGAGATCATTTTTCTTGTTATGGATAATCAGCGAATCTCTATATTGGAAGTGATGCAGTTTGATTTACAGTATGATCAATTACAGGGAGGGTGGATGGGGTGAACCTCACAATAAGTGTTTGAAGCTACCATACCTTTAAGACTTGGGGAAGAATTACAGGTCTTGGGTATGCTAGAAGGGAATAAAAATCAATGGGTTTCATTTTGTGTTATTGAACAGTTGACTGTAATTAACAACTAATGGACATGGAAGAGCTGCACATACACTATCTATTTTTGCCTTTTTTGGACAATATATCTCTGACTTTGGTGCTCAATATGCCATATTGAACTGTAGAGGGAAAGATTATGGGATAGTTACTTAGTCTATAAGATGTATTGAGACTGCATGGTTCAGGTTTGCGTGTTCTTGTGTAGAGCCGATTTAGAATATTCTATGGCAAAATGCAAGACTAGATATAAGTCACAGGTGGAAGACCATGTGAACGGATGGTATTATTTCTGTATGGGAATAATCATTGCAGTATCTGTAACTGAGCCAATACATTTGCCAATCAGTACATAAAGCCGGCAAGGCTGTGCATCCATTAATCCAATAAGAACTTCATTCTTTCGTTGTCTTTCATTTTACTGCCCATTTTGCAGTTGCTTCATCTCTTTCATCCACAAGTTCCAGTAAGAGATGAATAAGGACACTTATGTTGGACATCGCCAAGTAGCAAGTTCTGCATTGGTGTAAAAATAGACTATTATAGTTCAGCTCTTGTCTGCGCTGGTTAAAAAGAAGCTTTATCAAAAGCATTTCTTCATATTTGTTTCAGTTCAGCTTCATGGCATTACACATCCTGTTGTGTATGTGTGAGTTCATGGTTCTGGAGATGAACATCCTGTTCCCCACTGTAGTCTGAGGGTCTTTTCCAGGGATCTTCAGTCTCCCCCAATTGAAAAAACACACAGCAAAAACAAAATTCTTCAACTTGCAGTGCTAAATATGTCCGCCACCAAGCTTGAACACAGCTTTTCTATCACGTATTTGGTAGGAGCTTTTGAGAAGCCACCTCTTCCCCTGCCTGCCTAGATCTATAGCTGCAGACATGTTTTCATGCACATACTTAGTGGGCTGTGTCGGGTTTGCTGATGGAGTCTCATCATAGAAGATCATCGCAAATTGGAGAAATTACCGCATTTTTTCCTCTATAAGACTCACTTTTTCCCTCCTAAAAAGTAAGGGGAAATGTGTGTGCGTCTTATGGAGTGAATGCAGGCTGCGCAGCTATCCCAGAAGCCAGAACAGAAAGAGGGATTGCTGCTTTCACTGCGCAGCTATCCCTCTTGCTGTTCTGGCTTCTGAGATTCAGAATATTTTTTTTCTTGTTTTCCTCCTCCAAAAACTAGGTGCGTCTTGTGGTCTGGTGCGTCTTATAGAGCAAAAAATACGGTACATAAATTATAATAATAGTATTCCATAAAGAATGAGGTCATCCCCAGCCAAAACTACTAATGAATCTGTGCAAGGACTTCTGTTACCACAGCATGTCCCTGTGCCCCCCAAAATGACTTTGAGGGGATTAGGAGAACCCTCAGAACCTGAAATGCTTTTGCTGATGGAACAGCTAAATCTGTTCTGGGAGTTCCTCCAACTGCCTGGAGCAGATTTGGAAAGGGAATGCACATGGGGAGGAAATCCAGTTGTGCAAATTGAAATCTCTTTGCACTGGACTAGATGACCCTCTGCGGACAGCGCTGGCTCCAGGCCTATAGAGTGAGATGAGCGCACAACCCTAGAGTCTGGCAAGACTGGCCCGTCTAACAGGATGAATGCTTTGGATACCATACCCAGTGAATCTAAGTAAAGGCACTGTATTGGCTTTAATAGGTTTCCTCTGAGTTGGATATTGCCGATATTTCCTATACAGTGGTACCTCTGGTTCTGAACGCTTCAGGTTACAATCTCCGCTAACGCGGAAGTAGCTGCTGCTGGTTGCGAACTTTGCCCCAGGATGCGAATGGAAATTGCACGCCAGAGGGAGGCCCCATTAGCAAAAGCACGCCTCAGGATAAGAACGGTTTCAGCTTAAGAATGGATCTCCGGAACAAATTAAGTTCGTAACCAGAGGTACCACTGTCTACATTCATTCAGAAGTAAGCCCCACTGAATTCAGTGAGACTTTTCTGTAGATGTATAGCAGGCTTTCCCAAACTTAGGTCTCCAGCTGTTGTGGGACTACAACTCCCATCACCCCTAGCTAGCAGGACCAGTGGTCAGGGATGATGGGAATTGTTGTCCAAGAACAACTGGAGACACAAGTTTGGGAAACCTTGATTAGGCTTTTCAGCATTCAGCTGCCTGTGAGAGCGTAGTAAGAAAGGAATGTTGTTTCTCCTGTATCTGGAATTATGAATTCTGCTTTGAGTATTAGAAAGGTTATGTATTTGTTTTAAGACATTTACACATCATATTAGATTTCTGGGCAGTATGCAAGCATAAAACAAACAATATAATAAATACACATGCATGGAAAAGCCGTGGATAAAGTCTCAAGAAAGAATCACAACTCCTTAAAATGCCTGGATAAATAAATAATGTTTTTGCCTAGTGCCTAAATGATAGCAGTATTCTTCCTTGGGAGGGCATTCTATATCTGCTTTCAGCCCCCTAGCTGAAAACCCCCTCTCCCTTTATATAATAATTATCTCACCTCAAATGGAAGAGGCACACGGAGAATAGAATAATAACTTAGGAAAACCTATGGTTCAACCCCCCCTTTTTTTCTTTTTACGTTAGCTTACTCTCATCCTTTCCTACAATTAAAACAAAGTTAGGAAAACCTTTGACACCAAAAGAACATCAAATACGTGTAAACTTCATCATTGAATGTATTCCCCCCCAGGGCTTAAACATTAACTTCATTTGTCTTCTTGACAAGCAGGTGCTTTGTAAATATTCAAACGTGTGTATTCCTTCTTCCTTTACCGAAAGGCTGAAAATGTCTGAATAATTATGTGCAATGGACTGTAATCTGAGATTGGCTTTATTGCAGAACATGACTTCCTGGTCCATTTAGTAGCGTTTTGACTCTAAGCAATTGTCTGTCTCTTCTACCTGCTTTTTGTATTTGCAGTGAAGAGAGCTACAATGTCACAGACTATTCCTTAAGGGATCAACTGTTAGTTGAACAGTGTGACAGCGAAGAGCTGAATTCCTCTCCTGTAAAAAACAGCACACCTATTCTTCACTCTCGGCAGACTTCTGCAAATCACCTCTTCAGATTAACTGTCCTAAACAACCATGCAGGAGAGAAGATTGAACTCCTGCTGGGAACTGAAACTCAGTAAGTAAATAACACATTTTTCTCAATCTGTCTTTCACCTCGGTTCATCTATATATTTGACAGGAACGTATAGTTATTCTATTAGTCTCTTTAAAGGTTCTGCTGGCCTTTGTCTAGGAAATGTAAAATAGTAAAATATGCTTGAATTTTCATTGGCCAGAAAAACCACAATTTTCATAAGCTAATAACAAACTCTTTTCTCACTTCATAAGACTGCTTGTTGTTTTTATATGCTGCTCATCTGACTTGGTTGCCCCAGCTACTCTGTGAGGCTCCCAACAAAATATTAAGAATACAGTAAAACATCAAACATTAAAAACTTCCCTATACAGAGCTGCCTACAGATCTTTTCTAAAAGTCACATACAGTGGTACCTTGGGTTACATACGCTTCAGGTTACATACGCTTCAGGTTACAGACTCCGCTAACCCAGAAATATTACCTCGGGTTAAGAACTTTGCTTCAGGATGAGAACAGAAATCAGTGCAGTGGCAGCAGGAGGCCCCATTATTTAAAGTGGTGCTTCAGGTTAAGAACAGTTTCAGGTTAAGAACAGACCTCCAGAACGAATTAAGTTCTTAACCTGAGGTACCACTGTAGCTGTTTATTTCCTTGACATCTGATGACAAGGCATCCCACAGGCCTTACGTCTGGGTGCCTGTACCTTCATTTCTCACACTGAGGGAACCATCAGAAGGCCCTTGGAGCTAGACATCAGTGTCCAGGCTGAAAGGTGGGGGTGGAGATGCTCCTTCAGGTATACAGGACTCAGGCCATTTAGGGCTTTCAAGGTCAGCACCAGCACTTTGAATTGTGCTTGGAAACATAAATGTCAGATAGTGGCCCAGTTTGCATGTTACATTAAACCATAGTTTAAAACCAACTGTGGTTTGATAGTTGAGCAGGTGGTGTCCACTGCTCAAGTTCCCAGGATGCTCTGCTCCCGTTCTCCTAAATGGCCTCAGTCCAGTATACCTGAAGGAGCGTCTCCACCTCCATCGTTCTTCCTGGACAGATGGAGGTCCAGCTCCGAGGCAAGAAGTAAGGCTACAGTGAACCAGGCAGAGGGCCTTCTCGGTAGTGGCACCCGCCCTGTGGAACGCCCTCCCACCAGATGTCAAAGAAATAAACAACTATCTGATGTTTAGAAGACATCTGAAGGCAGCCCTGTTTAGGGAAGTTTTTTAATGACTGATGTTTTAATGTATTTTTAATCTTGTGTTAAAAGCCGCCAAGAGTGGCAGGGTATGTGCATGTGTGTGTGTGTGTGTGTGTGTGTGTATGTGTGTGTGTGTATGTTTGTGGGGGGGTATTATGTGTGTGTGCTGGAAATGAAAACAGTCTGACTTGTCATGTCACCAGAGCTCAGATTTGTGGTTTGTTTCCTCCAAACAAACCATGAGTGGTAAGTTGAGAACAAACCTTGGTTACCACTTGTCATTTGTTTGGAGGAAACAAACCAAGGACCCAGGTTTGGGCAACAAAAAAGACTGCGTCAGGAACGGTGGTGGTGGTGGGGGCACTGTGGGAATAATTGAGCAGCATGTACCAGCACACTGCTTGTTCACATTTAGCCATGGTTTATTTTAAACTTTGGTTTAATGTAACATATAGACAAGGCAGCTGTTGATAACCAACCAGTAAAGTATCATTCATATTTTTTGCTTCAGTAAGCATTAGGATGCTTAGGATTGTTTCCGTAATCTAGAGGTTTTTCACATCGAGCTTGCCTGTGCCAGTGAAATGTTAAAGCAAGAAAGGAAGAGGCAGAAAGAAACCTTTTCAAGAGAAGTAGGAATGTGGAGAGCCTGACTTCCAGTGGGGAAGTGAATCTTGTGGCATGTTAATGCAGTGTTCAGTTTATATGAAAGGGCACATGACTGGGTGGCCACTCTATTCTTTTAGATGAAAAATAGGTTTGGTGGAGAGACAGTAAGGGGCTCAAGTCATCCAATGAGCATTTTGGCTGAGAAAGGATTTGAATGTAGTTTCTCCAGTTCAAGTCTATCTCACAAAACGCAGGTCTAAGCCAAGGTGCCCCTGCATCTGGTGTTTCTGGACAGTAACCCCCATCATCCTTGATCATTGGTCATGCTGAATGGGGCTTATGGGAGTTGGAGTCCAGCAATATCTGGAGGACACAGAGTGTTAAACTATCCATGTTGTGGAGATTTCAGAAGAAAACTTCCACACATCAGCACTGTGCAGAAACAGCATCAGGCCAGAATGGTTCTTTGAACACAGCATTTGAGTCCAAGAAACTGCAAGAAAAGGAAGTAGATAGTGGGGAATCTCTTGAGGCCTTTACAGAATCAGATGTTGGAAGTGTGGGGAGAGACTCTTGATTGCTAGCAACTGTTCAGTGGAGTTGTGTTTTCATCTGTAATCAAGCCATTGAGTGGTTAGTGGCACCCATTATTATCTTTAATACCTATTTTTAATCATTTAGGTTTGCATTTTTAAAGTCACACAAGATGAAACATCTGGAAGCCATGTTATGGAACTGTTTACATTGATGAGGGAACCTAACCATTCCTAGGGAGGCCCAGAAAGTGGAGATGAATATACATAGTTGGGTTTTTTGTGTGGTTTGGTCTCATATCCTCTCCATATGTGAGATGTGTGGGTGGCTTCTACTAAGTACCCAAAAGGAGAGGCAAAGGAAAGAGAAGTCTTCAAGTTTTGGTCAGTTTCACATTACCGTAAATTCTAATAAGCTTAACTCTGATATTTCTCTTCACTTGAGAGCTATCACATGCTAATTTACTTGAACACGGAACATCTCTGTCGTGAAATTGTCATAGAAGAGCAAAGTCAGGTGATCACAATATTTCTGTGTGTTTGTGTATATACAGTGGTACCTCAGGTTACAAATGTTTCAGGTTACAGACACTTCAGGTTACAGACTCTGCTAACCCAGAAATAGTACCTCGGGTTAAGAACTTTGCTTCAGGATGAGAACAGAAATCGCGCGGCGGTGGTGCAGCGGTAGCGGGAGGCCCCATTAGCTAAAGTGGCACCTCAGGTTAAGAACGGACCTCCAGAACGAATTAAGTTCTTAACCCGAGGTACCACTGTATAATGATCTGAAGCAATGGGAGTTCTGAACTTTGTTCAGCTCATCTGAATGCAGTGCCAGTATGCAGACCAATGATATCATTTGTGAGGCTGCTATATCTGGGAAAAGAAGAGTTGGTTATGCCTAGGCTAATTTTTGTGTTAACCAATATATGTGTCACATCTTCTATCTCTTATGTGGATATCTTGAATATTAATTGGATATCTTCTTTCTGGCTGTCTCAGCTGCCCTGGGCTTTTTTAGGAGGAAGGGTTGGAGAAAATTCTGATCAGCGTTGGTGTAACTGTTGAGACCTTGATTGACCCCACCTGCTCCCTTTACTGGGTAGAATGCATTCATTGGTCTTACGCAGATGCACTTAAAATAAAGTATCTTTCCAAATAAATTTGGTTATCGCCCCTTTGCTCATTGGGGCAAATATTTTTTTTAAAATGGTGTGGCATTTAGGTGTGGGGTGAATAACAAAAGCTCAGAGTGATTCTACCCGTTCCCTGCAAAAAACCCCAAAACCAAACAATGATGCCTTGAAATTTTAGTAACACAACAAGCAAGTTAAATGGTTACTGAGAAAAAGCTTTTTTCTGAATTGAAAACTTTTATTATTATTAAATTTATATACCGCTCTATACCTGCAGATCTCAGGGCGGTTCACAGGATAAAATCACAATATAAAAACACAGAATACACAATCAAAACAAAAACAAGAACAACCCAATAACCTCCCCCCATTTTAAAATACAACTAGGTTTTATTGAGTAGCTAATCATAAAAAGCAAATTTTAAAAAAAAACAGAGGGAAATACATCCCCCTGAGATCTATGGGTTTTATAGAGTGGTATACAAATTTAATTAATCACCGATGACAACAGCAATCCTAGATTAGACCGTTTCCCCAACCAAGCCAATAGCTATCGGTTTGCATCCTTCAGTTCAGCCTGACAGAAACTGGTCATAAAAATGTGGTCCTGCGGCAGTTTGAATTTCTGGTTCTGTTCTGCTCCATGTAAAGATTCCCCACATAGACCCATTTTAAGCAATGGCATTACTGTATTGCTAAAAATTGTAACATGTACAGGATTTTGTTATTCCTGTTCTGGGGCTTTGTTGTTTGCAATATATTTCCTTTTAGCTAAGCACTGTAGTTCATGTAGTCAATACGGGATTTGATGAAACCATGGAAACTGTCTAGCAAAATTTGATACAGCCTGGGGGAAAACTCTGGAGTTCACGAGGAAGAGGGTCAGCCTTTTTCTTCTGGCCAAGTTTCAAAGATTGTTCAGTTGTAGACGATAGCAACAAGAAACATCTTGTTTGCTGTGGAACAGATCCTGACTCAAGAAAATTCCTTGGGATGCCATAAGCATCCAAGTAGCTTTCCACAAAACTCAAAAGATTGTATCTGTCTCTATGGAAACTGTGGGGTTAAGGGGGGTTATCTACACAATGGCCCATATGAAGCCTTGCTGAAGATGTTTTGCAGTATTTTTCTTTCCAGAAATTAAAGTAGCCCTGAAATTTCTTGTTGTACTTGTTTCTTACAACATCAAACCACTTATATACTGCAACAATATTAGAACAGCAAGTGTAATGATGCAGCATGTGGATGATTTAGTTATGATTCCTTCATTGCACTTGGGCAAAACAATGAGAGGCACAAATACAAGATTGGTGACACCTGGCTTGAGAGCAGTACATGTGAAAAGGATCTAGGAGTCTTGGTTGACCACAAACTTGACATGAGCCAACAGTGTGACGCGGCAGCTAAAAAAGCCAATGCAATTCTGGGCTGCATCAATAGGAGTATAGCATCTAGATCAAGGGAAGTAATAGTGCCACTGTATTCTGCTCTGGTCAGACCTCACCTGGAGTACTGTGTCCAGTTCTGGGCACCACAGTTCAAGAAAGACACTGACAAACTGGAACGGGTCCAGAGGAGGGCAACCAAAATGGTCAAAGGCCTGGAAACGATGCCTTATGAAGAACGGCTAAGGGAGCTGGGCATGTTTAGCCTGGAGAAGAGGAGGTTAAGGGGTGATATGATAGCCATGTTCAAATATATAAAAGGATGTCACATAGAGGAGGGAGAAAGGTTGTTTTCTGCTGCTCCAGAGAAGCGGACACGGAGCAATGGTTCCAAACTACAAGAAAAAAGATTCCACCTAAACATTAGGAAGAACTTCCTGACAGTAAGAGCTGTTTGACAGTGGAATTTGCTGCCAAGGAGTGTGGTGGAGTCTCCTTCTTTGGAGGTCTTTAAGCAGAGGCTTGACAACCATATGTCAGGAGTGCTCTGATGGTGTTTCCTGCTTGGCAGGGGGTTGGACTCGATGGCCCTTGTAGTTTCTTCCAACTCTATGATTCTATGATTCTATGATTGCAGTGGGGCTGGACTAGATGAACCTTGGGATACCTTGCAACACAACAATTCTGTGGTTCCAGGAGTAAAGTCAGTTTCCAAACCCATGAGCAATAGTTGCGGGAAATACCATATGTTCCGGTGTGCAAGACGACTTTTTATCTCTGGAAAATCACCTCAAAAGTTGGGGGTTGTCTTATACGCTGGGTATACACAGAGCCACCTGTTGGGAAGGAGGAGAGGGAGCCGGTGAGCAGAGGCGCCCCTTCTGCCGTCGCTCCTCCTCCCTCCCCACAGAAGGGGACGCAGCTGCCGCTCTCTCCTCACCACGGAAAGTCCTTCCGAGCGCGGCGCTCACCCGCCCGCCTGCTGCTGCCATGGTAGTCAAATCCGGCCTCCGCCGCGCGGGGCTTCGCTCGGCTCGCAGGCGCCATGAAGAGCCTGCCGCGGCGAGGTGGTGCGCGGCTTCGGCCGGGGCTCCAAGGAGCTGGGCATCCCCACAGGTGAGGGTGGCGGAGGCCGAGGCGGCCGCTCACAGCCTTTTCCCGGAGGGAGAGAGTTCCACTCACCAAACGCCTTGCATGCCTTCGGCTGCTGCTGCTGTGACGGCAGAGGCAGCGGAGGGGTGCGCGCTCTGACCCTGGCGGCGCTTGGTGGGTGGCCAAACTCTATAACAGCAAAAGTTGGGGGGGTTCGTCTTATACGCCCAGTCGCCTAATTCGCCAGAATCTACGGTAGTTGTCTCCTACAAGTGCCCAACCTTTAAATATGTAATTGTCTTCCTTCAGTTGAAAAAAGGAATTTGTTGCAAGAAGAAAAGTTACCTCACAAGCCTTGGTTCCATTTGATAACTACTCAGAGCTTTTAAGCCAGCGGTGGATGCAAGCGTTTGCATGCGATGGGGGTGAGCTCCCGTTGCTCTGCCGTAGCTCCTGCTGGTCTCATCTTTCCTTCCTTTCAGTCATTTTTTCTTTATGTACTGAAACTTTGTATGACTTGATAGCTCGTTTTTGAAGAGTTTGCTGGATTCATTCATACCCTTTCCCGTCTGAAAAATGAACAAGCTGTCTTTACATGCATCATAAACCACCATAGATATATAACTGGGATTCCAGGCTTTTAAAAGCGGCTATAACTTTCCTGAAAAGGTATTCTCCTGTTGAATGACACCTAAGTGAGAATCCCTTTCACAATGGTCGCACAGAAGATTACATTTCACTGAAAAAAAGCTTTGTGTGGTACCAGTGTATAACGACATGCCTAGGTCTTTAAATCTGTTCTTTTGAAACAGATCGTAGCTTAGCCGTTTGTATGAATGGTTTGGTGCAAAATTATTCTTAGCCATTTCATCAGTTATCAAAATGCCTCCTAGATATTATTATATATTTTTTTTGCTTTGGAAAAGTATATACTTCTTCAACTAAAATCATTATTTCAACTCCGATTTTCTCCATCCTGCTGTTCTGTTAACAATATATGGGTTTGGAGCACTGCAGGGCTTTAATATACCCTTGTCAATAAGATGGGCATTCTCTGGCATAGATTTGAAATGTCTGTGCTTGCAGAGAGCTCTGTAAAATGCTGGATTGCAAGATTCTGCTTGTTTCCTTCTGCTGCCCAGAAAAAACACTTATGTTTCAGAAGCCTCACCCAGTATCCCCGCCAGCTAGTTCAGAAGACATATTCCCAAGGTTAATATATGAGATGTCTACTGGGGAAGGACCATAGCTCAGTGGCTGAACATTTGCTTTGCATGTAGAAGTGGGATTTCCCAACAGACAGACACAAAGAGGCCTTCAGAGAAGATGAATATACTTTCCCATAACAGTGAGGGAGGCTGAGTTCAGGGAGTGCAACAAGGGCCATATATCAGCCGACTGAAAAACACACTTCAACCTTTCATCTCCTTTTCTAGGAATGAGCGTGCTCGCTGGATTACTGCACTTGGGAAGAGTAGCGATAGAGGGACCGTGGATCGGACAAGTAAGTGAGCAATGAAACTGTTCTTCAGGGCTTTGACACGAGATGCACTTTATACAGATCTTAAAACATAGAAGTAAATCTGTTGCCTTTCAGTATTTTGTTGTTGTTGGGGAGAGGGAAGGAAGGACCATAACTGTAATCATCTAATAATTCTCTCTGAACCATTTTCTTTTGTGTTAAGCAAAAAGGAAAGCATATTAGCTCTCTGGAAAATTGGGTGAATTAAAGAGACATGCTCCAATAAGGGTGATTGCAAGATGTCTCTTTCTATCGTACTACTTGGTAAAATGGTTGTTTGAATCCTTTAAAAAAGGAGAAGAGGAAGAGAAGATATAGAAATTCTAATTCAAAATAATTCTAAAACTCATCCAGACAACTAGGTACATGAAGTCCTGTTGTAATCAATGGGGCATGATTGAAATTGATTGAAATTGGTTTTCCATTTAATGCAGTTTAAAAAACCCAAAAAAACTTAAATGTGTCAAAGAGCCATTGTAGTTTGTCTGCTGTTGACCAATGCCTTTTTATCAAATCATTTGGTTCCTGGAAAGTGAGCTGGGAAGCAATCAGCTTGTCTTTTGTTATCACTTAAACTGAGCTTACCCTTAGATTTACCATGTGGATCAATAAATATTCTCTCTTCTCAGCACTAACCCAGGTAGAAGTCATCAGATCATACACTGCGAAGCAATCAGATGAGTTATCTCTCCAAGTTGCTGATGTAGTTCTGGTCTCTCAGAAAGTTAATGATGGTGAGTGGAATTGCCTATTGCTTAGCTGCCATAAATGGAAACAGTCATTTCATACCATCACAAGGATACTTAGCATCTGCCTTAAAGCTAAACCACAGGAGACCTGGGGATGGGTGAATTGGTTTAGTTTTGCACATCAGTTTGCAGTTTTTTTAAAAAAATAAAGTCCTCAATGAAAATTATTAGCATTTTAACAAATTTCTCCTAATACAAACATTTTTGTAAGGGTTTCCCCCCCCCCTGTAATATAAAGCATTTTTCTGCACATTTCAATCTACTGCACACCACTCCACTTGGTGGAGACCTATGCCCCAGGTAAACTAGTACCTTGCTTACGATATATTGGTATGATTACTGCAAAGGAAAGACATAGCTTCAATTGGCCACAATATCAGAAAGCAAACAATTATCAGCATATCACTGAATACACTTGCAAGCGGGCACATCAAAAACATTTGGCTGGCCACTCTTTGAAGCGGGATAGTGACTCAAGGTTATAAGTCTATACCCACTTTCCTGGGAGAAAGCCATATTGAAATTGGTTTGACTTGCTTCTGAGTGGACCTGTGTAGTAGGATCAGTAGAGCTTTGATCTGATCCAGCAGGGACCTTCTGTTTTAAAGATGCATCATATTTAGTACTTCATTATACATTTCAGGTTGGTATGAAGGTGAGCGATTGCGGGACGGAGAGAGAGGCTGGTTCCCAATGGAATGTGCCAAGGAGATCACTTGCCAAGCCACAATTGAGAAGAACATGGAAAGAATGGGACGCTTGCTGGGCCTAGAAACAAACGTATAGTCCCTCACTGCAGTATCTGTTCTCTAGGGTTTGCACTAAGGAACATCTGGGGCTTCTTGGTCTCATCCAGATGGCCATTTTATAGTTGAAGCATGTAAAAATAACCACTCGCAGATAGGTGTTGTCATTAGGAATGGAAGCAGCCACTAAAAGCAATTGCATGCTGGTGGGGCTGTTCAGAACAAAGCAGTAGCAGGTCGAATTTTTTATTTCTTTTTTATAACCAATAGTCACTTTTAATTAAAACCCGATTTTACACTTATAAAGAGTTCCTAATAGAATTATGACTTCCTTGGATTATCACAGTGGACTAACAAGACTTGAATCAATTTGAATGCACCTCCTTTGTTTTACAGACCAGCTCTGGAACCTGCTGAATTTATCTTCCCTTTTACATTCATTGCTAGACCCTTTTGATTTCTGTATAATTTTCTCAGTCATCAAGGGAGGCCAATGTACAAAAGCAGGCGTTAGCTGGGGGTCCACATCTTGATTCAATCAGCTGGATATGTGCATCTTTTGATGTCCACATGGAGCCATTGAGTAGAATCTACCAAGTATTACCTAGATCTAAAGCCTGTTGAAATAGGTGACGGGTGCAGCTAAATGTCCACTCTGTTGATTTCACTACAGTTCACAAGTCTGAGACTCCATCTTGCCATGTGATGCCCCAAATCTTCCTGATGCAGTTCACATGGAAGGCGCTGAGGTGCCGCTCCTGGCGGGTATAAGTTGCCCATGCCTCGCTGCCATAAAGCATTATGCTCAATATGCAAGCCTGTTAGACCTTCATCTTGGTACTGGGTGTCAGCATCACATCCTCCCATACTGTTCTGGAGAGGTGAGCCATAGTTCAGTCCAGCTCAGTGTTGATGGCTGTGCTGGAACCCAGGTAGGCAAAAATGTCTACCACCTCAAGCGTGTGGTCACCAGTGATGATGCGTGGAGTGCTGGCGACATCCTGACCCAGGATGTTGGTCTTTGCCAGGTTGATGGTGAAGCTGAACAGCCTGCAGGTTTGGGCAAAACTCGGTAGAGCTTCTCCTGAGTGCACTGTCCAGCTTTGTCGTCTGTAAATATCACCTCTCAGATAAGGACTTGCCAGAGTTTTGTCTTGGTGTGTAGACATACCAGGTTGAATGGACTACCATCACTCTTTGAATGGAAGTACATTCCATCTTCAGTCGAGCGGACGGCATAGGAGAGCAACAGGGAGAATATGCCAAAGAGTTGGAGCAAGAACACAGCCCTGCTTCACACCACTCCTTAGAGGTGTCTGTACACATACAGCTCTCTGTCCTCCTTTGGACAAGCAAGAGGCAATATCAGAGTTCAGGGGAACATTCCAGCCAGCCAGAAGCAGTCAAGGAGGGCATAAAGCAAGACCAGTGAGAAGTGTGGCCTGGGGAGAATTTGTAACTAGGAAGAGGCCTGAGGGTCAGAAAGAGAAGCCTGGAGTTTCTGGGCCTGAGATTCCCTGCCCTTTCAATAAGCTAGATAAGTGTTGGGATTCTTACCAGGCAACAGACTCATGGGTAGGTGGTTTTGTTTTCACAATGCTAGCAACAAAGGGCTATTCTGCAGTAACCCTCCCTTCAGAAAATGCATTGAGAAGGCAGGTCCTGCATTAAGTCCTTCTTACCTATTCATTGAATAAATGGGGTTTCTACTTTTAAAAAAGGGACGCAGGTGGCGCTGTGGGTTAAACCACAGAGCCTAGGGCTTGCCAATCAGAAGGTTGGCAGTTGGAATCCTTGCGATGGGGTGAGCTCCCGTTGTTTGGTCCCAGCTCCTGCCAACCTAGCAGTTCAAAAGCACTGTAAGTGTAAGTAGATAAATAGGTACCGCTCCAGCGGGAAGGTAAATGGCGTTTCCGTGTGCTGCTCTGGTTCGCCAGAAGCGGCTTAGTCATGCTGGCCACATGACCCGGAAGCTGTCTGCGGACAAACGCCGGCTCCCTCGGCCAATAAAGCGAGATGAGCGCCGCAACCCCAGAGTCGGCCACGACTGGACCTAATGCTCAGGGGTCCCTTTACCTTTACCTTTTACTTTTAAAAAGCCTTCAAGTGCAGCTGGGGCTTAGTGCTACCCGAGCATGCATGCTGGATTTTAGTTTCAGAGCAGGTATTTCCTCTCCCCCCGCCTCCCGTTTTTTAATAACGCCTTGTTGAACCAACAGGTTACGTGACATTTTTGTACTATGCCTAACACCAAGCCTGCTTCAGAACATTGGCAGGCAGAGAAATGCACAGCATGAGAGCATCTCACGTGTTAACTGGATTGAGGAGCAGGCACTGCAGAGTCAGCTCTGTATCTCTCGTAGCATTTTCTTAGTAACACATTTACAAGGCTAGTAATACTATTGACTTCCACATTACGTCCAAGGTAAGTGTTTAGACCAAAATTAGTAGAGAGGAACAAGTTCAGTCCTCACTTGTGCTTTTGAAAACGTGTTCTAGCAGTTCCCTCCCGCCCAAAAAGCTGTTGAAGGGGGAGGCATTAGAAGATATTGTGTAACAAGGTTTGCCTGTGGACCTGGTATGGTTTGCCATCCCTGGATTTAGCAGTTTGAAGTGCACTGTTACGAAATGGATACTAGTACACATGGATGAAGCAAAAAAATAGGAAGTGAAAGCAGTCAAGGAATTGATTTTAAAGTGGCTGGACACAAGGACCATGTTCCAAAGTGTTGCCCTAATTTAGAGCAACTCAGTTGCATTTTATTTAAGCAGTCTTGCTCCCATCATCACAGCTAGCTACCTATGATTGAGGCTACTGGATTGTAGCCATAATATGCTGTCTCCCCCTGCCCCTCTAGAGAGAGGGGAAATGTTATGATTTCATTGCCTGCTGAATGTCTCATGATAAATCTCCACTTAGGAGTCTTGGCAGGAATTTATTGTGAAACGAAGATGTAAATAAGAGTTAATTTGTAATTGCATTTGTAATTAATTTATAAATAGGAATTCATTTGCAATGCGTTTCCTTTTTATGTAAATAAGCATGGCATTTTCTACATTTGTATTATAAGGAACTTTGTAATTTCTCACTTTACAGGAATCAAACAGTGGTAAAATCTTTTGACATTTTTTCAGATGGATGGAAAATAGTACTGTAATATTCATGACATAACCAGACAATGAATTCAAGTAGTGTTTAAACCTGCACATTAGTTTCTACTGAAGCATGTATTAGTTACAAGCGCTGGAGCCCCTGTTATAAAGGCAAGTGTTGTATCTAAGGGTACAAAGGAAGCATGTACATTTTTTGAAAAGTTGTGGAAATGAAACGGCCTGTGGCTTTTGCGATTGCCTTTATTTTAAGCAATGCTGTGAGTGTGAAGCTGTGTAGGGTTCTTTGCACTACTTTCAATACATTAATCACTTTGCATGCAAATAAATCTGCTTCTACGCCCATCCATAAGACTGCAGTTCTTTTCCTTAGTAATACAAAAATTATTACTAACCCAAGTAACCACTCACTTTCAGTTATGCACAAGCAGTATTCACACCTGAACTGCTCGTTGCACAGGAGCTAAACTTTGTTCCCAAAAGGACACAATGAGTGACTTGCTAAGCGCCATTCCATACATTCTCTGGAAATACACTTCAAGGTAACGGGCCAATGAAAGATGAATGAGACTACTTTGAATCTTGTAGAGACATTTAACAAGTCAAGGTAACCGCTAATTCTTTTATTGGGGAATGCTTTTATTGTCCCCACACCCGGATTTGCTTTTTCTATGTATCTACCAAGTATTTGTATACAATGAATAATCTATTCACTGACTGCAATTCAAAGTGGGTAATGGTGAACCCAAGTCATTTAAATTTAAGTTTGGCTTTAATTCAGTTAAAGGCATAACTTGATTTTTTTTTTGTTTGAAGACTGTGTTGTTGTTTGGTTGTTTCACACAACAGTTCATAAATCAATAAAGTATATGCACATCCAAAGCACCATAACCTGGAAAAACCTGAAACACAACTTCGAAACTGCCAACATTGCTTAATTTTGTGCTAGCATCAATTCATTGTTACTAATCAATTTTCAGCCCCACATCATAGCTCAGTTGGTAGAGCATGATACTATCATGGGTTCAAGCCCCTCCCCCATGAGCAAGATTCCTGCATTGAAGGGGGTTGGACTAGATGACCCTCTTTGTCCCTTCCATCGCTACAAATCTATGAGAATCACTATTTCCATGTACAAGTGTACACAAGTGGCATGTACACCTCATTACTATTTTGTTCATGGTGATGAGAGGTGAGCATATGCCATCTCCACGTTCCAGGAGGAAAAGATGCAGGCCACTCTTACAATTCACTGCCTGCTTTTGTTTTTGTTTTTTTTAAAGTTTGGGGTTCTGGATTCATTACTGCCAAGCTAGAACTCTTGGGTGGTATAACTTTCTTAGCAAGGACACAAGTGACTTTTAAGATGATGGAAGAGAACGGTTTTATACTACACTGGTCCATACAGCTGCAGCACTGAACTGCTCTGGGGCAGTGACTGCTTTTTGTGTCCTTCCTGAACCACTGTAATGTATGCACCCACTTTAAGTCAAGCTGGAATTTGAGACTGGGCCCACAGAATGCTGAGCCCACACAAATCTAAAGATGCTTGGGGAAGGGGGGAGATATCGAATAATACTCAAATTTTGTAGCCCCACTTAAATCAATAAGGTAAAGATACCCCTGCCCGTACGGGCCTGTCTTGACAGACTCTAGGGTTGTGCGCTCATCTCACTCTAGAGGCCGGGAGCCAGCGCTGTCCGCAGACACTTCCGGGTCACGTGGCCAGCGTGACAAGCTGCATCTGGCGAGCCAGCGCAGCACACGGAAACGCCGTTTACCTTCCCGCTGGTAAGCGGTCCCTATTTATCTACTTGCACCCGAGGGTGCTTTCGAACTGCTAGGTTGGCAGGCGCTAGGACCAAACGACGGGAGCGCACCCCGCCGCGGGGATTCGAACTGCCGACCATGCGATCGGCAAGTCCTAGGCGCTGAGGTTTTACCCATAGCGCCACCCGCGTCCCATACTTAAATCAATAGATAATCTAATAATTTACTTAGCTGGATACCACCCATTATGTAAACTTTTAACAACTCTAAACAGGATTGATCTTACACAATATTGTTGAATGGTTTCTTTAAATGTAAAGGTTCATCATTGTTCCACCCAATGTGTATGTCTTTAAGGGGCCAGAGCAAGGGCCAGAGCAAAATAACGAGACCCAGCTTTACAGTTGTGAAACATAGCAGGTGTTGCTGAGTTGTATTGATTAAGCTGTGTCAGCAATTGGGTGTAGTATATAAGGAGCAGCACCTAGCTCTCCCATTACCCTGGGGGATGGGTTGGTGCTGGTTTGTTGCCGATGTATTTAGTGTATAAGGAGTTTTTGTTTTTGTTATTAAAACCTTGTTTAAGTTGTTTTTGAGTCCCTTTTTAATGCATGGTCTCCCCAGCAAGCTCTCTGCAGCGCTACCATACTGCAGATAGCCAACATCTTTATGACATAGCTGCCTAGCCATGAAATGTTAGAAAAGCCATTCTGAATTCTACATTTCTCCTGACTTTTGAGTAGAACACTCAGCTGCTTTTGACTCAAGTAAGTGTGCTGTTACAACATACTCTTAACACTACTGGAAAGCAGTGTGTGGGTTTGTTTTTAAAAAGCTTTAATATTTCATTTTGTATAGTACTGCAATAACCACTATAATTATTTCCCACACTGCATATGAAACCCTTCCATTGCCCTCTAAGACAATCTCACTAAGGCATCAAAATACAAATAGAGGCAGCTAAATTGTTTTCATGCATTACTGTCAAAATGGTGTTTTGGGTTTTTTGGTGAGAAGACTAACCCTTCCCTGTCAACATTCACACATTGAGTCCTGGAACGTTTATCTCAAAGATAAAATCACACAAGATACTGCCCAGAGGCAATCTTCTTTGATATTTCACATTCAACACTATGGCCAAGTTACTAACAGCTTAGTGTGATCATTCTGAAATGTTTGGTGTGTGTTTTTCTATTTCATTGATCCAGCCCTACGTAAATATTTTATGACCTGTCTGTGGCTTCTGATGTTTTTCTTTTAACAAAATACATTGGACAGCAAGCTTAAAAGTAAGAAGATAATGGAAAATACTACACTAACATAGGTACAGTCCTCATCTAACTTAGAATTACGTGTATTTAAAAGCAGGAATACTCTTTAAAAGAAGCTATGCATTCTACTCTCCAGTAACACAATTGGACCATGAGAACACCTACAAAAACATTAGTAGAATGAATATTGTCAGTCATGCTTACTGCACTAGCCTTTGTGAAATGGGAAATATTTTGTAAGACATCCTGTGATGCCTGTATTTGGCACCTGGTATAATACAGAGCATGGGCAAACGAACAAAAGCCTTCTGTTGCTTTCTCAATTTAACCACTGCCTTGGGTGATGGAGGGAAGTGATGTGCAAATAACCTACTGGTGATGCCATGAATATAGTAATATAATTAAGCAGAGTAGATGATGTCATAGAACTGTAACAGCATTTTAGACATTGCATCTTAAGTATGTTTTCATTTTCAGTTGCAGCGCTCTGTATCCAAAAACAAATCAAGCAACCATCAGTGCATTAAGGATAACAAAAGATTTGGGTTGAAACTTACCTATCAGGAAAGCCGATACATGTGTTGGCTTCTACTTCAAGGCTTACCATAGTCATCTGGTTGGCCACTGGGAGAACAGGGTATTGGGTTTAGCTAGACCTTTGATCTGTTCCAGCAGCACTCTTACCTAATGCAAAGAAAAAGCCCATTCGTGCAACTCTTCTCCCGCCAGAGAGCACACACAGTTTCATCTCCATATAGAAACATCATGTAGCCTTGAGCAGTTGCATGACCACTTACAGACAGATAATATTTATTAAAGAAGTTCAAGCAACTGAGTGCAAGCGTTACTTGCCCACAGAAACTGGCTAGCTCATGTACCTAAGTTAATTGGTGGCACTTCGGCAGCCTGTGGGGGAAACTACCAGCGATTTACAGAGGTTTCCATACATGCCCCTTGGAGACAAACAGTCCATTTGGCTAATTAGAACTGCACAAGCTTTTGCATAATTGGTCTGAAGAAAAGCCTCACACTGTACTTCCTGATTATTGGCTCATTTCTCTTTCATCAGCAAGATCTTAACAAAAAAGACTTAATTGCATTAGCTCTACTTAATACTTATGTGTTCATTAATCAAGATACATCAATTTTATCAGAATTTTTAAATGGTAGAAAAATCAGTAATTGGGGGTGGGGTGGGGTGGGGACAAGCCAGCAGTTCCAGAGGAGAAACACATATATACTATATAGAGAATAGTCCAAACTGGGTGAATGAACTCCAATGGGAGTTCTTAATCGCTCACTAAACAGATTTCTAAATTAGGGTGTTTTAGTAAAATGGGGTTCCCAAGATTTTGCCATTGCTTTTAAGGAAAATCAATTTGACTATTTGATGTAATTAGTCTATTCAAATCAAAATAGGAGATTTTCTGTGGGAAATCAGAGATATACATGTTCAGCAACAAAACCTGGTACACATCACCCCTGCAATCATTGGTTATATTTCTACAACTAAATTTAAAACTTCCATTGCAACCTATAGGAACATTTTGGGATGGCAGTGACGTGTTGTGACAACCATTTTTGTAACTGGTTTAGGAAAGGTCCTGTGAGCGAGCCACATATTGTCTGCGTGAGTTTTACAAAATGCTCTGCATTTGCTTACGCTCTCTATTCAATATTAATTTGAAATCTTCCACTAGAAGCTGCCAGTTCCAGATCTTGCAGGAGGTTCCTGTGATTTTAAACAGCAATGCGGCGCACGCAGTAATAATGTGCATATGAAAATGACTAGCATATAGGCATTTAATAAAGACACATGGGTTGATAAAGTATTCCAAAAGAAACTCAAAAAAAATCTTTGCATCACTGAAACAGCTACTCAGTGTACAGTTCATGTACACTTAAGCTCCACTGGATTGAAAGCCTATTGCAAGCCCCCGTCTCAAAACTACATTATTTGTCTAGGTTGGAGACTAAATCCTGCTCCCATTCCAAAGCCGATTGCTGGTATTTAGAGTATCTACCCAGGTCTCTAGGCATGTGCAGCTGTAGCTTCTGGAGCATCAAATACAATTTCCCACCCTATGGCCGATAGATGAATAGGAGTACGTATGTTTAGAAAGATCTAAACATCAAGCATTTATTTAAAATGTGACAATGCTTTTGACACAACAGCCCTCGTACATCTCTTTGGAGTGATGACTTTGGTTGTTTCACTCTCAGCAGCATGCCCTTACTAGTTACCCCAGAATGTAAATAAAAGGCTAATGGACAAAAAGGGGCTTCTAGCTACTAACGTGAATCACTTTTCTTAAAGTGACAATTCCACAGTTAGCAGAAAAACAGTGTAAACACCAGAAGAATGTAAAAAAAGAAAAAAAAAATAAGTTCGTGTTCGGTTTCATCCATCTTTTTACCTGACAATTACAGTCCTCAAGAAGCAGCGTCATACATGCAGAATACAACTATGCAGCACTGGCAACAAGATAAACAGCTACTTTATACAATGAATGCCATACACAGCCGTTATGAACTACCGATACTAAAAATGAAATTCCAAGATGCCCAAAGATAAACTGTCAACAATGAACCGGTAGAGCTGCCATCTCTTCAGCGGCCAAAAGGAACAGTGTTAACTGTATTCTTCGCTCTGGAAACGGGGGGCAGAGTTTCTGGCAGTTTCATTCTCCTGTGTTGTGATTAAGTCTATAATGGCTGTCAGCAGTGCAGTGTCAGTTGATTTAGTATTGTTCCAGTCCACAGGGTGTGGGTTTTCTATTTTCTCTTGTAGAAGGTCATCCAATTCTTTTTTCAAATCCTGCGGATAAAAGGATGTTGGTTCAGAAAGAAACCCAAGAGCGGAAAGTTTCGAAAGTCATTCTATTTTTCTATAGTGTCAAAAACTTAATACATACTTGGAAATGAAATGTATTCTTCTCTTTCATTATTCTGCATTTTGCTAAGAATGTGTGTCAAACCTCTTGGAAATTTAACTAGCTCTTTTCTGTCCAGTTAAATGGAACTTACTTTAGGCACAGCTTTATCTGTTTCGAGTTATTCAAGAACTGTACTGTATAAACAAAGTAAGTTTCTCATAAGGATAAAAAAAAATTGCCTAAGGAGTCAATGGGTTGTATCCAACTTAAGTTATAGGCAGAGGAAGCCCACTGAAATTAATGGAAGGAAGTTAGCATTGTCCCTTAATTTCAATGCATCTACTTTAATAATGAATTTGGATACAACCCAATGTCTTTAAAAGAATCCCATTTTCAAGCTGAAATAATAGTTGAAGTTGTGGTTTAGTTAAACTGCATATTTTCACATCTTGTTCAAATTTACAACTTCACTCTTGATAGCACTTTTTAACAGTAACAATAAAAATAGCTGATATAGGCCAAGAAAAGACTACTGTGAAAAAAAGATGAGGCAAAACACAATAAAAAGGCAATTATTTTTGAACATCAATTAGATAAGTTCAGTCTTAATTTAACATAAGGTGGTTGATATTTGATAAATAAGTGACATGTTTTAGTTTTTAAGATCCTATTGTACTTCTTCCCCAACCCCTTTCAGAAAAAAACTGGCATTGAAATCTGGTGCTTGATTGTACTTCATCTATCTCAAGGCACAGGTGGGGGGATTGAATGAACAGGGCTGTACACTGCTTATCTAAACAGTGATTCTCTCTGATTACTCCACTTTAAGTGCCTTTTTCTGGAAACAGATCTGGTGGAGCAGGAAAATATCCCCCCCTCCCCCCAGGAAGGAAGGAAGGAGAGAGCATTTCACGTGAAATCCTAAAATGACAGTTCTCTCCAAAATGAAATGCCTGAAAAGGACTGATGCCTGAAAAGATCTTTCAAGTTTATACTTTATAGGGAATTACAACACAGCAATCTAAGCAGATGTTAACATTTAGAAAAAAAGAAAGAAATGTTTTCGTAACACCATACTATATAAGCTGGTCCAGGAGTATGGCAGTTGTTTGTGTAGAAGAAAATCTGAAAATGAAATGGGCAGCCCACTCACCTTCACGAGCTGTGCTATTCTTGCTGGAGACTGAAAAACAATCCACTCATCCACAGCAATTGTATCCTGATCTTTGTCCTTCTGAATAGAAATATCTCCCCCAAAGAACAAAAGGCAGTATGGAGAGACTTCTGTGCAGTCGTACAGGTATATCTGTAACAAGGAATGCACATATAAACTATGTTACCATGTTCAAAATAGGGCACGAGAATGTACCAGTGCATACTGAAAATGGGAGCTCAAGTTACTTGGTTTTAAACTTGTGTGCAGTTCCTATGAAGTGAAATATTAATAATGTGGCAATCACTGGAAAACACTTCAGGTTCAAGGTTTTCCGAAGCCTAGACAATTATTCTTTTAATTGTGAAAGGTTTCACTCCCATAGTTAGCTGCATTACATACAAACAAGTGCTGAGCAAAGATTTGCTGATCTTATTTGACTAGAAACAAGAGTAGTCATAAGGCATAGCTAAAATATGTGATATCCCTAGGCCTGTAAAAAAAACAACAACACTACACCCTTTTACATTCCATGGGCTGTGCTTCTCAATGTGCTCTCCTCCCTTCTGGAATGACAGTCGTAAGATCACAAGAAGCATGGAGGACATGAGAATCTGAAGAATTCCACTGTGAGCAGCAGGCATCAGGAGGGAGAAGGGAGGGCACAGAACAGGAATGAAGCATCTCTCAACCAGGAGTTGTCATTTCGAGGCCCCTTGTAAAGTGCAGTGATAACTGCAGTGAGTGGAGCTGCGTACAGACCAAACTAGTTAAGCTAACTAAGACCGTAATTGCTTCAACAGAATAGACTGTGGAGAGACTTAAAATACACCCACATTTATCCTTAAAACAACACAAAATAAATTTTCACTTACACTGCTTGTCCTCATCTTCAAATGGTAAACAAGCCAGTTGTAATGGAATTCTGTCTCTTCAACATTGACAGACTTGGGATGGATGTAAACCGTTCCATCTGTTTTAGTGGAAACTTTAACCCTTAAGACACAGACAAATCACTTATAATTCAGCTACAAAGGAATAATATGCACATATGTTCAAAGATTTAAGATAACCGCCCTTCAAAAAGAGACTTGTAATGTGCCATTAGGGCTATCAGCAATTTCTAAATTAGATACTGCTGCAAGATATTTAGGCAAGAACTGAAAGGAAAAACAAGAAGGAATTTACGCATCTATACTTTAAAAAGTTCCACTTCAAAATCAGACTACAGTATCAGATTACTTTAAAGATTTGTGTTATATTAATTACAGAATAATAAGGTATCAGTTGAACTTCATTGCAATTTGTGTGCTCTATTCCCTTTTTCATTCTGAGCAAGAAGATATTGCTTGCATAAAGGATAATCCCAGTGATGGGGAAAGGAAAATTTTACTGTCCTGTCTATGATACTATCCTCATTTCAATTTCTCTTTTGAAACCCAACACATTTTCAAAACAAGAGGAAAATAAGTGTTTGATATACGGAAAGCCATTTTCTATCATCATTATTAGTGACCTATCCAGTCCAGGGCTTAGCATCAAAGCAAAATATAATCAATTTATTTTTGCTAGCCATCTATCAAATAAAACATAGATTGTGGAGACGGGATCAAGAGAACTCTGCTTATTCAGTCTTAAATTTTTATTTGTGGCTCCACCTAGTGGCAAAACTATGCTATTACATTTTGCTCAATTCAAATAGGAACGAGCAATCTGCATACTGGTTATTGTGCTAAGCATGCCTTACAGAAAGGACCACTATTTCAGACACAACTGACTTTTCTAGCCAAAAGAGCAGTGTAAAAAATTAATAAAGAAAATAAATAAATTTGTGGTTCTCACTTGGAATGATCTCCACAAAATTTCTGTTCATCTGGAGCTGCAGAATCCCAAAATTAACCCAAGTATCACCTGCCCAATCTGTTGTCTCACCTGCGTGTGTGGAGGGGGAGGAGGGGGGAAATAATCACATGCTCCCCCAGAACTCAAGTATTCCTAGACTACATAGTTAGCAACACAAGGAAAAATATATTCCAGCCTTCTTCCAACTACGTAGAAACCCTTGTTTAATATATTCACACACACACATTCTAGGTAAAAGAGCATGGAGAAGAAAAAGCCTTACATTTTTCTCTTTTTGCTGAAGTTTGCTCGGATCTTTGCAACCTTTGGATATAAGCCAGCACAAATAACAGCTTTGAGTAGCTTCTCATTGTCTAGAAAAGAAAAGAGCCAAGTGAATCAACAATTCACAAAGGGAGAACTGAAAGCGTATCTGGTGTACTGCTCCTCTTCAGAATTTACCTGAGTTCGTGTTGGATTTGGGATCTCTGGGGCTTCTACTATTCACAAACCCAGCTGCAAGGAGATGTTCAGCAAACTGCCCTTTCATGTTACGCAGCATCTAGAGAACAGCATGAATCGATCAATTTGTTCTTACAGATAATGTCAAACTAAATCTGTTTCAAAAGTGTATGTTTTCTCGCTAGAGACAAACAACTATTACCTGCAGAGTATTTGAAGAAAGAAAATACTCCCAGCAATAATCCTTTTCACACCTGAAGCCACGTCGCTGGGCCTCTTCCCAACCCTGAAAGCACAATTATTATTATTATTATTATTATTATTATTATTATTATTATTATTATTAAGTATAGGTCCTTTTAAAGGAAAACTGGAGCTGAACTGAATCTGATTTTTATATCTTCCTGATTTGAATAACAGATGGAATAAGAAAGCATTTTATAGAGTAGTAGTGTCACAATAAGAGTGACCTAAAAAAAATAATATGGAGTGCATTCATTCCTTTCACAGAGCTAAAATTAGACCCATATATTAAAATTGTTTAGAGCAAATCATAGCAGAAAACAATGAAACTTGGAATAAAAAGCTAACCTACTAGTAATACCCTCCTAGTGGTGCATCAGTTAAATTGCTAGCACATTTGCAAAGCTAAGCAGGGTCCAGCATTCTAGTTACAGGGTCCAGAATAGCTTCAAATTGGATTGGGGGGGGGGAGTGTTGAGATTCCTGAATTGCAGGAGGTTGCACTTAGATGACGCTCAGGGTCCTTTCCAACCACACAATTCCATTATTCTATAATCTCCATACTAAATGCATACTTGGGTTTAATACTAGTTTGTCACCACTACTAGTAAATCAAGTATGGACCGTGAAGATTTCATCTCTGTGCAATGTGAGCTGTTCATGCTAATATTTGAATCCTCTTTATATTATTTATTTAATAAACGATGTTCCCCCTGTGAATCCACCACCTGTCAACTAGAACAGTGCTTCCCAAACTTCACCCCGTCGTGGACAAGTTGAAAATTGCTGAGGGTCTTGGCAGACCATTTAATGACTTCTCTGCCTGTTGCAACAATTGTAATTCCATAGAATTCAAATTGTAATAAAAGCAGCAATGAAAATGACTATTCCATGCAATGGATGTGCTGTCTCACATCTTCAAACAAATACCCAGGAATGCCAGGGAACCACCATGAAACTTGCAGACCACTGTTGGTCAACGGATCACATATCTACCTTGAAAGCATTCACAATGGTGAGGTGATCACTTTTAGAACTCTTTGACAGTTCCTTTCTTCTTGCATCTGCTACTTTTTCTTTACCCTTAAGAGAAAAACACACAAAGTTGGACTAATCTGTGTATTAAAAAGAAGAAAGAAAGACTCAGGAGATATAACCAAGAAAAACTAAGTGCAATTTGCTGTAAGACTAAAACATAGCATATTACAAAGGGGGGGGGATCTTTCTGAAATTAAAGGCTTCATCTTCAAAGAAGAACACAAACTTAAATTTAAATAAAAATTAATTTTAACACTCTCTATAAACACTTTACCAAGGGAATGACAAAAGGATCCTTGAAGCTGAGGCTGGCAGCAATAGTGAGAACAGGATCTAAGCAACAGAATAAAGCTCCAAAGAGAATCATTTTTCCTATGTGTGGCTCCACTGGTAATCGTGCCAAATGAACTCCAAGGGGAGTCAGTTCTTCTTGCCTATCCAAGGCATTCTGTTAAAGGGATGACACAAAAAAGGAAGAAGAACATAAACAATGAAAAAGAGTATCAGCATTTGGTTGAAATCCTTGTTAAAGAAGCCTAAATTCTGTCCCTTAAGTTTTAAGGTAAGTTTCACATTTATTTAGAATAGCACCACCTGCTTTCATAATTACATTTTTCAGCAATAAGGTTGGGACAGCAGAGAAGAGTAGCAAATGTACTGGAATAAACATGGTTGAGGAAAACTGTGAGCAATAATCATGAAGACAACTCAGGTAGGTATCCAGGGTGAAGGTGCTGAAACCCCATCCACGGTTAGAATCTCCCTAAGTCTTTAGACTCATTGCCTCAGTTTTCTATCGCTCAGCAAGATGCTTGCTTTAAAAGTACCCAGATGCCATGTACTACTCCAAATTAATGAACGTACACACAAATTAGCAAATCATCAAGACACAAAATTCTGAGCACCGGAATTTCTTGTTCCAACAGAGTTTTAGGAATTGACTGCTTTTAATTAAAGGGCTGGTGCCGTGATGTTTTTAATGTAATTATTAGTATGTTTTAAACAGATATTATGTATGTATATAGTTTTAATTACATTTGAATGATTGATTTTTTTCTGTTTTAGCAGTTTTTCTTTTTATCTGTAAGTTGCCTTGAGTCCCATCAGGGAAGAAGACAGGGAAGAAGAAGAAGAAGAAGAAAAAGAGGCGAATTTTACTGTTGTTCTCAAAGCTTATTTGAATTTTAATAAAATACCAACTGAACAACTGTAACAAAATGAGCATGCACTGCCCATTGTGCTTTAACCAGTGTAAAAATTCATTCTCTTATTCCATTTCAATGTACTGATTTTTGTAGTTACATCCATCATTAGAAAAATTACAAAAACAGTCCTTTCCAAGTCAAAACTAGATATTATTCGATTTGGGTGAAGTTCAATTTTAAATTGCACTAAGATTTAAACTACACTTCTTAGTACAAAAAGAAGTTTATTAAATTAAGTGTTTGATGTTTTCCTTGCCTTAGATACTAAAATCATGTATAAAGCTTAGACAATATCAACAGTAAACATTTGTAATTGCTCAGTTTTCTGAATGATTTCTAAGAACCATAAATGAACATTCTCAAGCCTGAACAAGCCCTGAGTTCTACAAATGAAGGGTGCTATACAAATTTGTTACATAAAATAAACTATCAGTACAGGAAATAAACAAAAAATTACCAGCTGCATGAGATTTTTAATGGATAACAACACAGCATCACGTGATGGTGGATCCATCAATTTGCTCAGAAAATGGGCAATTCCTCCAAGCTTTAAGATCTGAAAGAAAACAAAGTTCATCCTATCAATACTACTTGAACGAACTCCAAATCTTTATGCTTGATGCAAAATCCTTTACTGGAAAGGCTACCCTAACAGGGTATATATTATATATATATTACCTTGATTTGCAAACAAAGTTCTTCCAAAGGTGTCCTCAGGATTTCTGGTAACTGATAATCGTCTAACAAACTAGCACGCAGACCATTGTACAAGTGGTAGCAGTTACCAGGCTGGACTCTGCAGGAAGTTAAAATATTTTGACACTGTAATAACATTGATGTGTTATAAGTAAAAGCGACTTAGCAGTATACCTTTTAGGCAAAACTCGCAATGAAAGAATGGGAAGCTCAGTGTACCATCAAGAAGCAATTATAAAGAGAAGCAATAATCTAGGACAGGGGTGGGGAACCCCAGGCACAGACACAAAATGAGACCCTCCAGACCTCTTAATATGGCCCTCAAGACTTTCCCCAAGCCACACCTCTCATCAGCACTACTTTGCCCCTTGAGTGCTTTTGCCTGGCTGGAATGCGTCCCTTTAAGAGTTCTGTGCCTAGATAGAGGGAGAGGTGTGTGCGTGCATGCGTGTGCACATGCACGCACCACGCACGCGCGCACACACACACACAAATATGTGTATGCATAAACCTCTGGCTCCTGCATAGTTGAAATGTAGCCTACTGTTCGAAGGTAAGAGTCATGGTTGTTGCTCCACCCTTTTTTGCTCTAGCCAATATTGCCACTGGCATGAAACCCTGGAAGGGAACACATCCCTTGAGCTAAAGAATGTTTGCCATATCTGATCACGGACAGCAGCCTGGTGCAACAAAATGAAGAAAATGTTACCAAACCAACACCAGCTTCTTTTTATATATGGCACAGGGAATAATAAATGCAAATATGGTGCGGGCAGGGATGATCTACCTGACAGTCTGACATATGTCAACAGAAAACTAAGGACCACAATGCACTCCCCTTTGCTCAGTATGAGACAATAACCTTATAGGATGGGATTGCACCAAATCTGCAATGCGGTGAAAGGTTATGCCTGATTGGTCTCACAAAGGATAGAATGGCAACTGTTGAGTGAAGCAACTTTGTGCAGCTAAACAGCTATGCACCTATTACACATTTTTCTATATTCACCAATGCTCTTGAATACCAGAGTTCTAGGCAAATTCATTTCCAAGTGATTATGTGGGAAGATATTAAGTACTTCCACAGTTAGTGGGAGTAATTTTCAGGTAGCAATACTGTGGAGAAAAACTCTTCAAGGATAGTGATGCTGAACTTTCTTTTTCTTTATGTACTATCTGGTAAGCAGATAATATCTAGAGAAACGTACTGAGTAAAAAATGCTAAGAGAGTAATCTACAGGACAAGATTTATTGGTACTACATGTACATTAAAGGTAAAGGTACCTCTGAACGTTAGGTCCAGTCGCAGACGACTCTGGGGTTGTGGCGCTCATCTCACTCTAGAGGCCGAGGAGCCAGCGTTTGTCCACAGACAGCTTCTGGGTCATGTGGCCAGAATGACTAAGCTGCTTCTGGCAAACCAGAGCAGTGCACAGAAACACCATTTACCTTCCCACCAGAGCGGTACCTATTTACCTACTTGCACTTTGATGTGCTTTTGAACTGCTAGGTGGGCAGGAGTTGGGACCAAACAACGAGCGCTCACCCCGTCGCGGGGACTCGAACCGCCGACCTTCTGATCAGCAAGCCCTAGGTTCTGTGGTTTAGACCACAGCGCCACCCACGTCCCTCCACATGTACATTAACTCACTACCAATTATTTGTGCTCAAGAGCCCAACCTCTGCTCACACAGCATCTCCACATAGGGAGAGAGGAAATCGGGCTACAAGACCTATACGTATCAACTAGGCATATGTGCTGTGCCTATAGTCCTACGTCTTAAGGTTTTATTTGAAGGAGTTCAACAAATACAAACAATGCAAGTGTCAAGATAGTGAAGAATTTTTTTCTATATGGTATTTTTAGACTGTAATAGAGAGATTGTGCTGCTGTTTAACTTCTAAAACTAAGTTTAAATCCCTGAAGAACAGTTGTGCTGGAATATGGAAGTAAAAAAAGAACCCTAAGAAATTCATGTAACTGCTTAAAGGCTAACAGAAGTATTCTGGTATAAGGCTTTGCAGGTTAGAGCCTCCTTTATCAAAGGTTTGATGATACAAGAGGACGCTCCAATCTATTCATGCTCCAATCTAAAATGCATTGGGCTCCACCATACCACTTTGGGTATTCAGTTTATAAAAATTAAATATCAAAGGGGCAAAAAAGAAAACAAAAAACTAAGCCAGCAAATGAAGTCACTAAAGGAAAAGCTTCAGATTAATCAATAAAGTCAGCAAAGTGAGGGGGAAAGTTAATGTATTTAAAGTAAACTTTAAATAATAAATCTATTATTATTAAATATTTGAAAATGTTCATTATTGCAATAGCCAAGGTTTCATAGATTACTCTTACCTTCCTGCTCTACCTTTCCTCTGCTTAGCGTTTGCTTTGCTAACCCACTCTGCAGCCATCGTGCTAATGTTGTTCTGTGTATCAAAGTTAGTTTCCTTTATCTTTCCTCCATCTATAACGTATACCACATCGTCTATGGTGATGCTGCAGAAATGGGAAGCAGGAAGAAATGGTTAGCTTTTGTACATCAAATAGAGACAATTTGCATTGATTACGGCAATCTGTAAAAGAAATTGCCCCTTACGAAACACACAAATTATACTGCAATCAATCATAATGAACAGAGACTACCAGTTGCTACAGTTTTGCTATTTCTTACATAATAAGCACAGATCCACCAAGGAGTGAAGTCTGCAAGAAAACCAAAAAGCTAAAAATGCTCAGACTGAAGCAAGACAAACTGAACATGTCAGAAGCTAAGACTATCGCCAGACATGCTTATGTTATTATTATTATTATTATTTTACAGATTCATAAACCACTTCACAGCCACAAACTACTGAAGTAGTGTGCAAAAAGATAAAGGAGGTAAAATACACAAAAATAACTAACAATAAACCAATTTTTACATTGATACAATTAATAACCCATAAGATGACTGGGTCATACTTAAGGGAAAGTTTTTACATCTAATCATCAAGACAGCAGGCACCTGTCTAACTTCAGTTTTAGTACCAGCTACAGAAAACAACATTAAGCATACTAATCTAGAAATAAGTTCTATTTTTAAGCCAGCGTGTTTTGGGTTGGAGCCTTAGGATAATCGGCTGCAAGCATGCTTAATGGAAACTGTTAGGCCTTGGGGTTTTCCAACAAGCAATCCAGTCTAGGCAGCACTCCTATCTAATTCCCAAACTGTCAGTGTAATGGATATTGAGGAGGGAAGAGTCTGGGTTATAACTTCTTTTGCCTAGCTTCATGTGCACTGTTTTAGGGATGAGGGTCAGTTTAGACACCTAACTTATTCCACAGGCCATCAGATATTGCTTAATGCTGAAGCCAATTTATAAAAGCCAAAAAGGAACTGTTGATCATATGGTAAACAGTTTTTCTTAATGAATGCAGCTCCCCCTGCAGCTCCAAGCCAGGAAATGCCAAAGTTTCAAGGCAAGGCTTTGCTGTTGCTCCTCTCCTCTTAAGGCTCAGTCAGCTTCATGTCTAAACTCTAGGCACATCTAATTTTACCTCCCCTCCACTTTCCATACCTGCTTGTATTTTCTGTTATTCTTCCTCACCAAAAAGGAAAATGCAAAAACATTGTTTACCTCGGCCTTTATTCTCCCCTCCCCCACTTTTTATTGGGCTCCAGGAGGACTGAAAACTGTTTCCCTTTCAAAGAAAAAAAGGGGGGAAACATTGCAGGCATTGTGCTTAAAAGTGCCAGCATTCAAAAAGAAACTCCACGGATTAATTGGGCAGCACTCAAGAGAGAATGTGTTGCTTTCCCTTGTACAGTATATGCATTCTACATTAAATTTCCACATTAACTACCTGATGAATCCAAAGTAGAAAAGCAGCTTCACTGTACATGTTTTTAATTTATTTTATTGCTCATTCCACCACATAAAGGAATTAAACATTTTAATTTACACTTTTGATGAAAATACTCCTTTTGCCCAACAAGTTAATTTCAAGGATTGCTAGAAGCATAAACAAAGATTTACCTAGTCTCAGCGATGTTGGTAGCAATTACAATTTTACGGACTCCAGGGGGGGTCCTTTTAAAAACCTAAAGGAAAACAAAAACAAAATCAGAAAGAGAAAGAGAAAAAGTGTTTCTTCCAGAAATTTCTTTTTCATCCTAATATTTGTTCACTTAATTTAATTTTTTTCAGTCAAGACATGCACATGCATACACTCATCACTAAATTTAAACACCAGAGTAACTACACATTAATGGATAGTTGAAACATTTTATTAAGGTTTTATTACAACAGCAATCCAAGAAGAAAAGAGTTATTTGGAATGAAGGATATGATTTCTTGAAAAGCAGGTGGATAGAAGCATCCCATGTTTTAACAGGCATGGCAGAATCCAGTTGAGACATTGTGTTCTATATCATAGGGAGTGGCTGGGGAAACCCAGCCAGATGGGTGGGGTATAAATAATAAATAAATAAATAAATAAATAAATAATTGTTATTATTATTAGCACATGAGCCCACACTCTGATCCCAATTTCCAAGGCCATGGAGATTCCACAATATGACAAATTGAATCCTTCCTTGCTGCATGGTAAGACTGAAATCAGGTTTTTTTTAATGTTACTTAAAATAATAAATATGATTGGGCAACAAATAAACATATGCACTTGAATTCAGAGAAACAACAGGGGGAAGGGGGAGGATGGAATATGACCTCCCTGCTTCACTCATCTTAGTGGTAGTCACCCCAAATACCTCACTAAAGGGTTGTGAGACCCTGCTAAATAAGGTGGGTTATGGGGTGGGGACTGAAAATCAGAGGCATATTTGTTCCCAGAAGTTATCTTCTACCCAGTATTTCCACCAGCATTTCTCTGGATCCAACCAAGTAAGTTATGTGAAGGCACAGCTGTTGCAGTCATTCTACTTCAGTTTAAAAAACTGAAAACAAATTTAGAATACTCTATACCAAAATAACGACCACTGCTAATTATAAAACTTACCTGGGTCTGGTTAACAGTAGGCATCAACGAATGCAGAGGTATAATAACGAACCTATCTGAAAAATAAAATCGGCATTATGGTACTACTCTAAGTAAAATTCAGTTTGAAAGAAAAACTAAAAATCTAGAAAAAATTAAAAATATAAATGAGGTACAGTTATAGGAAAAATGAACTATTTTCTTCAAGAAGCCACAGCTTCTTGTTACAAATAATATTTTTGAAAGCACTAGTTAATTTATTCATTTTATTTTGCCAATAAGAAAGAAAATTCATAACCTTTCTATCTTTTGCCATAAATATCGCCTTGTAGCATTAAACTGAAAAAGTCTTTGAGGTCAGCAGCTTGTTAGGTAAAATTAAACCTTTGAATATTTTAAATTTATTGCTAGAATCATTAACGGCTATCCATTTGATTCCCCCAAATAAACTGATCTGCTCTCAAAGGAAGTGCAAAGCTCAACATCCTTGAAACATTTGTTCCACAGTGGGTTATGTTTGTGCGATGTCATCATGCGAAACCACATTAAGGATGGAGACTGCTATCCTTGACATTTAACAGTAACCAATTTATTCGCGGGCATGGACAAACTTGGCCCTCCAGCTGTTTTGTGACTACAACTCCCATCATCCCTAGCTAAGAGGACTAGTAGTCAGGGATGATGGGAATTATAGTCCCTAAACAGCTGGAGGGCCAAGTTTGGCCATGCCTGAGTTAGGGGGATTTACCAGCCAACACTGTAACTGACATGCCACCCCAGATGCTATCATTTACTGGTCCCCTGCAGTGGCTGTTGGGATGCCAGTTCAACCATTGAACTGCATTCAAATGCATTTTTAAGAAAGACAGTGGGAATTATGGTTCTGGCAGTCATGCAAAGGGGAAAGATGCAGGGCAACAGGAAGAGGGGCAGAGGCTCAGAATGGCAGCTAGCAAAGTTCAGCAGGCTTTAGGGACAGAGAACCCTGCCCTCCAAAGTGTTACTGAAGCATCTTGACAGGGCTAATTTAACTGCTCATCCTAATTTAAGACTATTTAATGTAGGCCAACATTCATTTGAAAAGGGTAGCTGAATTCTGAACTTGTCTGCCAGTTTGCATATGCTTAGGACGGTGAACATCAACAGCTATGTTGGCACAATTTACAATCTATGATGCTGTGTTGATAGCGGTGCCAAAAGGTGCTGGGAGGGTTTGGGTAACAGTTTATAAAGAAAACCCCTAGTTCGCAGCAGAATATTTTAAGAAAATCAAAGAAGATGATTTACCTGACTTAAACATAACTTGAGACATCAGAAGGTCATTTAGAGTGCTAATGTTGTCCCATCCAGGGAGAAATACAAGTATTGCACCATCCTACATGAACACAGGTAAATGGAGAAATCGATTATCCAACATGGATCCATAGTTCAACCCATAAAGCACACATCATGGCCAAGTTCAGACATGTTGTTAAGCCACAATTTAGGAAGTTTGGATCCCGCTCACAAATTTAATTTGTTTCACCTAATGTTGATTTGTGCCCCCTCCACAGGGTCTCACCTCCTCTTTGAATAGTCAGCTTGTTTACAAAGTGAGTGGTGCAATCAGTCTGTTGCCTGGTAGGATGAGGAGGGTACAGAGGTCTGTGAAAAGGCCAGCAAGAAACTCTTAGCTGCCCAAGTAGTTTTGTTTGAGTCTTGCATCCGTGCACTCAGATCGGTGGCAGGGAAGGGGCAACACAACGAATTAGAATTAATCCAGGGTACTGAACTTGGATGTAATGGCAGACTACAGTTAACATAAGCCAAGATTCATGGACCAATTTTAAACTATGGGGTTTCAGAACATGATTTGTTAGCCAAAAACAAGCCATGATTATCCCACTGGGACAGATTCATATGTGCAAGCAAACCAGGGATTAAGCATTGCATCCAATTCAACCTGTAAACTTTATTTTTGGTATTTCTAAAACCTTGCAATCACATTCTTAATATTATTTGCAATTTGAAAATTATATGCAGCAGAAACACTTGATTCTGAATAACTTTTCTCCCCTAGTACCACTACTGTCACTATCACAATTTTTCAGGGAATAGAGCAAAGCGACAAAATACCATTGAAAGCATTGGTAATCATGAAGGCAGTATTATCTGCGTATGTTCAATTTTATTATGTGAACCAACGTGAAAGACATTATTGCTCAAAAACTATCTTAAAATACTATTTCCTATTTTCAAAACTTATGGTGTTAAATAAAATGGGATTAAGCTAGAACTTAGTACAAAACAAACATTCTAGTCCCTGAAATGTTTGCTTGGGAGCAAGAGACATTGAAATATCCTGTTGAAGCCAAAGGATGTGTGATTTGGGTCTGAAAAGCATATACTCAATTTTTTCTCTAAGATTAGTGCAGTATTAACTTTAACATTACAAGCACAGAAAAACATTTGTAGCTGTTGTCTTTGCTTGTTTGTAAACAGAGTACAGTGGTACCTCAAGTTACAAAAGCCTCAGGTTACAAACGCTTCAGGTTACAAGTTCCGCTAACCCGGAAGAGTTAACTTGAGTTGAGAACTTTGCCCCAGGATGAGAACGAAAATCGTGTGCTGACGACGCAGCGGCAGCAAGAGGCCCCATTAGCGAAAGCACGCCTCTAGCTAAGAACAGTTTCAGGTTAAAAACGGACCTCCGGAACGAATTTAAGTTCGTAACTAGAGGTACCACTGTAGTTAAGATTCCAGTCTACTCTTGAATTTCTACTATGATGTAACTGGAATACAACAACGTTAGCATAGCCCCTGTTTGCAGTATTGTGGTGGTGCAGTGATCGTGCCTGGAAATCAGAATATTTCTTTACTAGAGCCAAAGATACAGGACCATGGCCAACAACAAACAATAGTTTAATAATTCTTCAATCATATAATCAACTCTTGTAACATATAAACAACATTTTTAAAAAAGACAGTGAAAACAACTTTATGTATTAACACATACAGGGAGAAGAACTTTATATTAATCCCTGTGATTTCATATACCTCACATCACAAGTGCACAGTTGCCTACATAAATTCCAAGAAAACAATTCTATACAAAATAATTTTCCTCTACAATCATTGCGTAGAACCAACACCAACTTATATTGTTTTTTAATCATGATGAGCATGAGTCAAATTTAAGCCTTTTTAAGTTCCATTTATTTTAGTAAGGGTTAAGGTTAAGTTAATGCTTAAGTCTCTTCTCTTGAAATCTAGCAGATTTAGAATCAATTAAGTTTAATTAGGTTGACCTAATTTAACTAAGAAGAGGAAATAATTTAAAAAGTGAAGTCATATTTAGCCAAGTTGAAACTCACCTCTTCTTCAAGAGCAATGTATTTGATCAGTGCTGCAATCAAATCAAGGTCAACTTTCTCATCATCCATCATTCCCAATGCATCAATTGTACTTTCTGAATACCTAGAAATCACGTAGAAATAAAAAGCATTATTTAACCATATGTGCTACAGTTAAGTTTAGCACAAATACACAGGCTCTTGGTTTATACAAATAGCAAAAAAGGAGACTGGTTAAAATAAACACAGATCAACAGAAGAAACTGCTGAAAGAAGACAGCAGAACAGAGTGGATCCTATTTGTTTTTAAGCACAGAACAAATGTCAGTCTCTTTTAAACAGAGAAACTGCATGTTTATACAGAAATTCTACTGTGTTTAATAATAATGATAGATTTATATATCACCAATCTGGCTGGGTTGCCCCAGCCACTCTGGGTGGCTTCCAGCAAATTAAAACATCAAATATGGTTTGCTCCCTAGAAAGTGCTAGGATTGCAGCCATAAAGTGTCTGTCACATATGTAACAAAAATCTGAAAGTCGTACAAAAGTGAAAAATAACCCTACCGTCCTCTCAGCTGCTTCAAATAATCTGGCCACTGCTCATGATAAATTTCTTCTTTTTCTTCCTTTTCTGGCCTGCTTATGTGCCCCTGCATAAACCTCTTTTTCCAATGTGGTCTGCGATCCGTATTTTCTGGAATGTATCTTCAGAAATAAATATAACATTCAGTAATAATGTTTGCATATTAAGTAAAAAAAAAAATCATTCTAAAAATCTCAATATAGTCTTCATATTGGGAGAAGTCAGGAATCATTATACGTCCAAATTCTGAGTTTTGATACCACAATGTAAAAAGGAACTAAGAGGAATCATCTTCACACTAACCGTAGCTTCTCAATTACATCTTCCAAAAGGTACTCCTTGACAGGATAGGTGAATCCAGGAATATGGATCATAGGACAACTGTCTGTATAAAAAGGGGAAAATATATATTACATCACCTACATTTTATCAAACTGCATCATGCTTGAAAACAAGATACAAGACACAACTTACAGAATAGCTAGAAGCATGAAGCTTATCCAAATAAAACCTTTTTTAAAAATGCTATTGTTATAGTAATCAAAAAAGCTAGTTAGGTTGTTTTTATTCTACTAGAAAGACCAAAGGGATTTAGAATGTTTAGGGAAGTTTTTAATGTTTGATTCTGTTTTTAAAATTCTGTTAGGAGCCACCAAGAGTGGCTGGGGAAACCCAGCCAGATGGGTGGAGTATAAATTATCCTTGGCATGAACTCAAGTGTTCAAAATGCTGCCAAAGATATTGTTCACTGAAGTAAAATGTTTATTGCACACAGAATATGATACTTCACCTGATAAACTGATTCTGACAAAGAATAGTTATACCACAATATGTGTGTGTCTTTTAAGGCGTCATAGAACTATTACATGAAAATGCCAAGTATTCAGCGTTTCATTTCATGCAGAGATAAACTAAAAAAATAAACAGCATATATTTTGTCTATTTTCAGAAATACAGGCAACTCCACACTTCTGCACAACTGTGCACATGTGTGATACCTGAAACCCGGAAGTGGTGGAAGCGAGCTGGAAAGTCCTCCTGGCTCGTGAGGAGACTCTCCCCAGAGCCCAAAGAGGACATTCTCTTTGAGCTCCGGGGACGGTCTCCTCATGAGCTGGTGTTGTAGTGGGGTTTTATTGATGCTGCTCAGCCTCCCCGCCTAAAAGCTGACAAGTGACAAAGCAGCGGCAGCCTGGATTGTAACCCCCACATAAGAAGGAAGGCACCTGTATTTTTTTGTACTATGATGCTTCCACCATTCATAGCAAAATACAGGGGATTATTACACTTGTAAAAATGTAGATAATTTCACACACCAAAATAGTCTGAGAACTTCTCGGCATTCAGCGTAGCACTCATCAATATGACTTTCAAGTCGAGTCGTACACTTAGCAGATCTTTGATTATGGTCATTAAAACATCTGATTGGAGATTTCTCTCATGGATTTCATCAAGGATTACATGACTAACACTGGCCAACTCCCTACAACAAAAGAAGCACAGAACTGATAACCCCCCATGCTCATAAACAAAATGTTAATTAGCAGATATGAAATAAATGGAAATGAGTACTGCAAATACAACTATTAGCAGCAGCTGATAAAGCTTTGAGGAAACACATTCGAAATTTTCTTTTGAAACAGAGAAACACATACTTATCTGACTGGAGCCACTGTAGGACAATTCCTGTTGTGCAGTACAAAATTGAGCCTTGTTTCCTTGGCAACCGGCTGAAAGATAGCCATTAAAAACAATACTTCAGTTCCTCTTGATATTGCTTTCGAAAAAGCCAGAAAATACTTTTAAGTGTTATAATGACAGTCAGTACACCTTCAGCTGCACTCACTTACTAAGATTCAAGCATCCAATGTGTGGTTGTGCACAATGAAAATAAAGGCTGCAGTTCTATACACACTTATTTGGAAGTAAGCTTAGTTGAAGTCAACTGGACTTCTGAGAAAGCATGCATAGTTTGCCTTCATGGTATGTTCAGCATGCAGCCAACAAACAGAATGTCTAGAGTATGACACAACAATGCTTAATTAACCCATTTTACAAGTTGTTGCTAATCCAAACAACACACACAAATGCCACTGTTTCTTTCTTGGTTGCTCACCTGTTTTATATATACACATTCCTTCTAGAGGAACATAAGGTTTAACTTGAGAGCAGCTTAGCAGAATAAAAGCTGCAGTGAAAAGTAAAGTCTTGTGAGCACAGTCGATTCAAAGGCAAGTGGGTGGCCACTTACATCACAACTCTGATTGGTGCTCTACTTGATACTGTATTGTATTTGTAGCAATTCCTCACAAATATTTGTGGTACAGTGTTCCTATTTGTGGCAACACCCACAATTTGTGACAGCAAAATTCCAGGTGGAATAATTAACACCTGAAAATACCATTCCCACAGTGCAGCTTATCACTTGGAGCTCTGTCTGCATGGCTGTATACACAAATACCTCAAATGAAATCTTACAGCCCAGCCAATAAGCATTTGTGCTGACACAATTATTCACAGGACAGGTTACTAATTTTGTCACCAAAAGTTACATCGCTGCATCTGTGGAAGGAGAACCCCCTAGGTAAGTAACAGCACAGCAGGGATGCTAAAACATATGCCCACTCTAGTCTGTGCATAGACATTCTTCAAGTATAAAAACTAGCAAGAAAATACTCATGTACCTTTCAAGCCGAATTTGATATCCTGTACTCTTTCCATTACCACATACTTCAGCCCTTTCTGCCGCAACTCTCTCTGCTACCTTAACATTAAAGAAAATCTGTTAATGTTTTCTTCTTTGTAAATATGGTTACTTTATCCCAGAACAGACATAAATGTTACTTACAGAGATAGCACTGATCCTTCTAGGCTGAGTACATACAATCCTGCAGGAAGACCCCTTCCCTCGCTCAATGTAGTCATCCAAGATGAACTGAGTAACTTGAGTTGTCTTTCCGCAGCCAGTTTCCCCACTTATAACAGTTACTCGACTGCTATTTATGATGTTTACAAGCTCCTATTAAAAAAAATAAAAATGAAACACACAGTAATCACTCTGCTACGTGGAGATATGCTTCCATGCCCTCGTTCAATTATGCACTGAACATTACCCACTCTATAAAAAATACAACAGGGACTGAAATTGTTTAATGGTGTTTCTCAACACAGTAGAACACACAAACATTTTCCACTAAATTCTCATTGCCTTTTAACATTTCATCGAATATTTTTCTTTTCCAAATCTTAATGCTCATCTGAGTTAAGACAAAAAGGCTCATATTCAAGGTATGTATTTACCTTTCTCATTCCATAAGAAGGCAACTTCTCGCGAAATCTCTGCAAAGTAAAGAAAAATTAAGTGAAAATAGAGTATATTTATAACAGATATTTATAAATTTGGTTAGCAAGTTGCATATGATTAGTGATGCTGTTAAGCTATGAACTGAAGCACCAACCTATTTTTAAAAAACATGTTAATGTTCCATCTAAGATGTTCAGAATCATATATATTAATAATAAATGTATTCAGCTGCAACACAACATTAATGCTTGCCTTTTTCACTAAAGGAGAAGAGGAACTAGAACTATATCAACCTCTGACTGCGTTCCTAAGCAAGTTCCTTGAGGAAAGTCAGGTTTTTAAAGTTCCTGTGCCTCTCAATGCAGTAAGAATAAAATTGGAATGAAAATACTATTTATTTATAATTTTTTTTGGGGGGGGAAATGTAGCCGTGGCTGCCGCCCCAAGCCTTGCACACGCCTGCCCGAAGCACGGGGCACCCTCCGGAGGGCTCCCTGTGCTTCGGGCGTCAGGCTGCCGCCCCAAGCCTTGCGTGCCCGGCGGGAGCTCCGGAGGGCTCCCTGTGCTTCGGACAACAGGCTGCCGCCCCAAGCCTTGCGCGCTCGGCGGGAGCTCCTGCCGGGCGCGCAAGGCTTGCGGACACTCGCCCGAAGCACGGGGAGCCCTCCGGAGGCTGCGCAAGGTTTGCAGACACTCGCCGGGGCTGCAGGCTGCTGCCAGCAAGCCTTGTGAGCCCGCGGGAACTCCCGCCAGGCTTGCAAGGCTTGCGGATAGCTTCCTGAAACCTGGAGAACGAGAGGGGTCGGTGCGCACCGATGCCTCTCGCTCTCCAGGCTTCAGCAAAAGCCTGCATTCGCCCCATAGGACGCACACATTTCCCCTTCATTTTTGGAGGGGAAAAAGTGCGTCCTATGGGGCGAAAAATACGGTAATTTCTAGCCAAAAGCATTTATGCATACTTCTACTGGTAAAGGTAAAGGTAACCCTGCCCGTACAGGCCAGTCGTGTCCGACTCTAGGGTTGCGTGCTCATCTCGCTCTAGAGGCCGTGAGCCGGCGCCGTCCGAAGACACTTCCAGGTCACGTGGCCAGCGTGACGAAGCTGCTCTGGCGAGCCAGCACCAGCGCAGCACACGGAAACGCCGTTTACCTTCCCGCTATAAAGCAGTCCCTATTTATCTACTTGCACTTAAGAGTGCTTTCGAACTGCTAGGTGGGCAGGAGCTGGGACCGAACGACAGGAGCTCACCCCGCCGCGGGGATTCGAACCGTCGACCATACAATCGGCAAGTCCCAGGCACTGAGGTTTTACCCACAGTGCCACCCGCGTCCCATACTTCTATTGAGGTAGATACAATTAGAGATCTAGCATAGTACAAATGGGAATACACTAGTGCAATAGAGCTTCATCTTCCCCTCCTGCCCTCAACATGCCCCAAAATCTTCTCTGGAGACTACCTGCATTTCAATATATCTGGAATCAGTTTTTTTCTTTTTCAATTCTTCTTTAAGTTGCTCATCTAAATCAACATCAGGTTTATTTTCTTCTAAGAGATATTCTGAATCTTGATCAAGGAATGTTTTTTCCAATATTGGTCTAGTTCTTTTAGATGCCCTCTCAACAACAGGTTTTTCCACAACAGGCTTTGGTTTGGGAGGGGTCTCCTTTGTGTACCTGGAAAAGGTGTGGTTAAGCATAAGTCATCCAGCTCTAAGAAACACACATCAGTAGATAAATTTAGCATTTATAGTTTTGATCTACAGTCCTGTGTCCAGCTATGAGTAACTAGGTGATCCCATCCTGTAAACAACTTAGGTGGCAGCTGGCAAGCAGATAGCTCAGTCAGTAAAGCATGAGACTCTTAATTTCAGGGCTGTGGGTTTGAGCCCCAGGTTGAGTAAAAAATCCCTGCATTGCAGGAGGTTGGACTAGATGACCCTAGTGGTCCCTTCCAACTCTACAATTAGAACTCACTGCTCTGCTTGCCTGGATTTTCCTCCCTCCCACACCCCACCGATATTTTGCCACAGTACTATCCCAGTTATACCCTGTGTTGTATAATCCCCAAGAGGCCACAAAGTTGCAAGGCAAAACAAACAAAAACCTGAGATGAAAGTAGCTCAATAAATGTCACTAGCTACAGGCAACCCCCAATTTGTGCAGGGGGTGCATTCCAGGTCATTGTGAAATTGCGTGCAACTGAAACAGCCTGCAAACAACCCACTCCCCCCCCCCCGACCCACCTTTTAGTGATGTCTTTTATTACATTTCCAGGCGACTTCCAGATTTGGCGCTGTGCACATATTGGTTGTGCCTAAAACAGGGGTTGCCTGTATTTTAGTCATTATTATTCCAAATGGCCAATATTTCCCAATTTAGAAATACTGTTATGATGTGATGTTCCATTAGAATATTAAATACGAAAACAAATGAAACTGAATACAAATTACTAGAGTGTTTGATAGTAAAACAGAACATAGCATGGCATGTTTAACTATTTTATAATGCAAACTACCTTTCAGTTGGTTTGCATACTGCTAACATACTGCTAAGATTTGACATGAAACAAAAAATATTATTACCCTTCTTCATCAGACCACCAAGACATGGCTTCCTGTTCTTTTTCATTTTTGCTCTGGACAGTGTTCAGCAACTGCACAATCTGTTCTTCTCTGCGCTCATCCATATGCACCACAGCTCTCTATATATGGAAAGAACAATGGATTTTAACAAAATCTTAAAGTATAACATACTCCATGCTCAAAAATCTTGCTCCAATTATCTCAATGACGGACACTCCTCAATATTGTAAAAGGAGGACTACATATTCTAAATACTAAGGATATGTCAAGTTACTACTATACTTTAAATTTAATGTTCTGTACAAAGTTGAGAAAGTCTTCATTATCCCTAACAGAAACACATAGTAAAATTCTCTGTCAGCATGCACCATAGGACACCTGCACACAAATCTTCTCCATATGGAAGAACATTTCCTTTCATACATACATGTGAGGAAAATGAATGCTATTCTTTATTTTATACCCACCTGAGTGGCATATACATGGATACAACTACTCGATGCTCAAAGAGGTTCCTTTAAGCATCATGCAAATGAAAATGGCATCAGCCACAACAAACGTGCCTTGTGGGGCATGTTTGCGGGACATTCTTCAAACCTATTTTAAAAGTCTGACCTGTCATCCCCTTCCTCTCAACTTGTAGCCAAACCCCCAATCCTCAAAATATGCCTTAGAGGGTTGAGAGGCTCAGTGGAACAGATTCGGGGCATACATGGGGAGAGAAAAGGAACAATAAGCCCTGCTGCAGAAGCAGGACGCCACTCATGCAGCAATGGATACAAACCTTGGTAGGATTACTGAAATGCCCTCTATAGGGGACTTCCTTTGCTCTTGACTCAGAAACTGCTACTATTGGGGGGTGGGGTGCACGCATTTGGCAGATAGAATGGGAAATTGGATGTCCAACACCCCCAACCTTGCAAAAAGTGGGGTGAGATTTGCCGCCTTGGGCCAGTCACTCCGACTGACGGAGGACAGGACTGGGCAGAAGAGTTGTCTTTCTATTTCTGCTGGGAGCCTGAAGGGCCCTGGCCTGCTTCTTTCCACCTGGCTTGGGGAGGGGCCTGACAGCTCCATAAAGGAGTGCTTCTGCTGCTGCTGGGCAGAGAGGGCTCCATTTTTGTTTGGTTTTAAAATTGCTTTTATTTTTAATCTATGTCATTTTAAACTGTGATTGATATTAATGCTGTATTCTTAGTTTTAGGTTTTATGAATTATGTGGAAATTGTTTTCCATTTGGCTGTGTACTTTCTGATGTGTTTTATTTACTGTTTATAACTTTTGTCATGCTGGTAATTACGGTATGCAAATCTTGTCATGCTGTAAGCCGCCTTGAGCATTGTTTTAACTATGGAAACGCGGAACACAAATAAAATGATGATGATGATACTGTCATTTCCCTAAACGGCCTTGGTCCTGTATACCTGAAGGAGCGTCTCCACCCCCATCGTTCTGCCCGGACACCGAGATCCAGCGCCAACGGCCTTCTGGCGGTTCCCTCATTGCGAGAAGTAAGGTTACAGGGAACCAGGTAGAGGGCCTTCTCGGTAGTGGCGCCTGCCCTGTGGAACGCCCTCCCATCAGATGTGAAGGAAATAAGCAGCTATCCTATCTTTAAAAGACATCCGAAGGCAGCCCTGTTTAAGGAAGTTTGTAATATTTAATGCTGTATTGTTTTTAACACTCGATTGGGAGCCGTCTGGGGAAACTCAGCCAGATGGGCGGGGTATAAATGATAAATTATTATTATTATTCCCCAGCGCGCTCAGGAAGAACGAGGTAGGCAGGGGCGCCGCACCAGCTTTCAAAGGGCCTCTTGGATGTGGGCACTTCCAAAAGAGCTGGCCGACAGGTAAATTCCTCAGGAACGAAGGGCTTCACCGGAGGCCTCTTCTCTCAAGCGCCACCCCCCTCAAGGGGTCCCGCAACGACACACCCTGAGGGCGCAAAGGGCGGGCAGACAGAGCTCGGCTGGCCACCCTGAACCCCCCCCCCCTCACCCACCTGCTGCCTCTCGGCCTCTTTGCTCTTCTCGCCCTGCCGCCGCGCGTACCACAGGCCAATCTCGCGGCCCTTCAGGTGAGGAGGGGGTCGGCCCCGGCCGCCGCCGCCGCCGCCGCCACCTCTTCCGCCGCCTCCCGCTCCGCCGCGGCCAGACGACGACGACGACGACGACTGCGAAGCGCGGGGCCCTCCCCCGCGGCCCCGATCCCGGCGATGCTCGTAGCTCATCTTGCTGCCGCCGCTGCCAGGTACTGAGAGTCTCCCGAGCCGGCCGACGCTAAAAGGGAACCGGAAGCGGAATCCTCGAGCCGGCCGAATCGTAATCACTTCCGTTCTAGCTGACGCGCAGGCGCGGACGTGGTTTGAGGCTCTTTCCCTTTTCTATAAATCTCTCTGTCTCTTTCCCCGCCCACTTCCCTTCCCCTCCTCTACCGCTGGAAGAAGAGGGGAAGGGAAGTGGGGGGCGCTCAGGGCCGCGCTTCGCTGTCGGAGGAGGAGGGGCGCGTGCGCGAAACGGCGGCCGCGGGGCCAACGGTCGCCTCGCGCGGCCTGCCAACGTTCTCGAACTGTGTTCCGCTTTGTGCGCCCCGCTCGCCGTCTGTTCCTTCGGTCCCACCCGGGGCTGCTGGCTTCGTCAGTGCACCGTGAAGCCTCACGGAGCGAACGTTTCAAGGCAGCAGCTGAAAACACAGCAAATAACAATGCAGTTTTACTTCCAGCTCCTGACTGAGGTGGGCACTTCTTACTTGAGGGCTGCTGCAGTCAGGGCCGGATTTACGTATAAGCTAAACAAGCTACAGTGGTACCTCAGGTTAAGTACTTCATTCGTTCCGAAGGTCCGTACTTAACCTGAAACTGTTCTTAACCTGAAGCACCACTTTAGCTAATGGGGCCTCCTGCTGCTGCCGCGCCGCCAGAGCACGATTTCTGTTCTCATCCTGAAGCAAAGTTCTTAAGCTGAAGCACTATTTCTGGGTTAGCGGAGTCTGTAACCCAAAGCGTATGTAACCCGAGGTACCACTGTATAACTTAAGGCCCCACTCCCTTGGGGGCCCCCAAAAAATTTAAGGGGAAAAAAAATCTGTATGTACATTTATAAAATATAAGATAAAAAACACTATTAATATACTACTTCTTAATAGTATTTCACTATTAATATACTTCTTAATTGTATTTCAGTTCAGCCATTACAGTGGTACCTCAGGTTACATATGCTTCAGGTTACAGACTCTGTTAACCCAGAAATAGTACCTCGGGTTAAGAACTTTGCTTCAGGATGAGAACAGAAATCGTGCAGCAGCAGCAGGAGGCCCCATAACTAAAGTGGTGCTTCAGGTTAAGAACAGACCTCCGGAACGAATTAAGTACGAACGAACGAAGGTACCACTGTACTTCGATAAAATACATATTTTGTTATGTGGAAATGGCTTTAGATACCTATTAGGTCCCTAAATTACCATATGGCATATATTCAACACAAAAAACAGCAACAATTTGTTGTTGACAAAGGACAGCTGGACATAATAAAGGGCCCCATTACCTTCAGGAGCTTAGGGCCTCATCAAACCTAAATCCAGCCCTGGCTGCAGCCCAGGGATGTTGGGAAGCTGTGGCACCTCCAGGTTCCCAACAGCCGTAGCAAACGGTAGCCGTGCTGTATAATTCCTGATCCTGCCCTTTGGCACCTGAGATGTGGGTTTTCGGGACCCTACCATGTGTGGCTAATGGTTCCAAACTCTCTAAAACTGGATTTTCCATTCATTCTGGGGCCTGCTAATACTTTAAGACCTTAGAATTCCTATACTGTAACAATATCCCCCCTCTGGGGCTATGGTTTTAACTAAAAAATTCGCCCCATAAATAACTTGGTATCCACCCTCCCAGATGCTGTAACTACCATATTTTTCGTCCCATAGGACGCTCCGTCCCATAGGACGCACCTACTTTTTTGGGGGGGGGAAATAAAGGAAAAATTTTTTTCCTTTATTTCCCCCCCAAAACCAGGTCGGGTAACAGTGGGATGGCGGCGCTGCACCTCCCCGCTGTCCCACGAGCTTGTGGGGCTGGCCGATGTCTGTCCGGCGCGCGGGGTGCTCTGCTTCAGGGCGCCATGCACGCCGGGCGGCAGGCTGCTATCCGCAGTGTGGGGAGCCCTGTGGGGAACTCCTGCAGGGCTCCCCACGCTGCAGATGTCTGTCCGGCGCGTGGAGCGCTCTGCTTCAGGGTGCCTCACCCGACGGGTGGCAGGCTGTTATCCGCAGGGTGGGGAGCCCTGCGGGGAACTCCTGCAGGGGTCCCCACACTGCGGATGTCTGTCCGGCACGCGGGGCGCTCTGCTTCAGGGCGCCCCGCCCGCCAGGCGGCAGGCTGCGGACACCTGCGCGAAGCACAGGGCGTCCTCCAAAGTGCGCCCTGTGCTCCGCGCTGCCGGCTGCCGCCCGCAAGCCCTGCGCGCCGGGGGGAGTTCCCCCAGGCGCGCAAGGCTTGCGGACACCTGCGCGAAGCACGGGGCGTCCTCCGGAGGGCGCCCCGTGCTCCGCGCTGCCGGCTGCCGCCTGTGAGCCTTGCGCGCCCGGGGGGAGTTCCCCCGGGCGCGCAAGGCTTGCGGATAGCTTCCTGGAGCCTGGAGAGCGAGAGGTGTCGGTGCGCACTGACGCCTCTCGCTCTCCAGGCTTCAGCGAAAGCCTGCATTCGCCCCATAGGACGCACACACATTTCCCCTTCATTTTTGGAGGGGAAAAAGTGCGTTCTATAGGGCGAAAAATACGGTAGATGTCAAAATGCAAACCCATAAAAGAGATGTTTCTTCTTGGTTCTGGGTCTTGCCTCCTTGTAATGAGGGGAGGAAACTCTGTTGCAACAGAAAAATAAAGATCTTCCTTGCTTTCACTGCAGCCTCCATCCATTCATCTCTGACCGATCAGACTTAGGGGACTCAGTCCCTTGGGGGGTTGGGCAGCAAAAGCCAACCACCCCTATTTTTCTATAACACATTTAATAGTAATAGCAGCAATCATAATAATAATATAGGCTGTAGCCATTCTGTGGTTTTAGGCTAGGATATTAAATGAAATTAAAGAGTGGCTATGTCAGACTGCAGTGGTGACCCTACTTATTTTGGAATAATCCACATTGTATTCGGTAGGACTTCAGTAAAACGTGGTTAGGATTGAGCTGTTAATCTGTTTCGTAGAATTGTAGAGTCGGGAAGGAGCGCAGAGAATCATCTAGTCCGACCCCCTGCAATGCAGCAGTCTCTGCGTGGACTCAAACCACCAACCTTTTGATTTAACAGCCAGACATGCTGAGCCATTGTTGCAGCAAAACTACACACACACACACACACAGTGCATGACCTGTGGTTTTAGGCTAGGATCCAAGGCACAAGGAAGCTTTGTTTGTGGGTCTTATCCTGAGTAGTACTCAAGCATAGGATTGTGCTGTTAATGATCTCAGGGAGAATCTTCCATGTACCAGAGCCAAATCCAACAGGTCTAAAGTATTGCCCCCAGTGGCACACATGATTAAAATGGGGGAGTGTACACATTTGGTTCTTTAAGACTACTAAATGCACTGCTTAACTCTATACCCCATCTATGCAACAAAACTTAATGTGTCTGATAAAGTTCTCTCTCTTCTATGAAAGTACCTGCTATGGTAAACCCTTTAGTCTTTAATGTGCCCTAGAGGGGTTGACAATGTGGCACCCCAACCTGCATAGGCTGCCACATAGGGTGCATAATAATGCCATCCCCCATTCCGAAGATAGATTATAGGATACCGCCCAAGGCCTAAAACTGCCAGAGTTGTGACAATTGCTACGGGGAAGGCAAAACCGGCAGAGTAGGAAAAAATTCCTTCCCACCTCTGGGAAACAGCAACCACCGTGCGACCGTAGCAATGTCCACGGACCTAGGAAGAAAGGTTAGCCTGCAAGAAAACACATTAAATTAGAGGGAGGGACGGGTGACGCTCCAGAGACCAACTGGGATGATGGCCGGCAGGAGCCTGCCCTACCTGGCTCTCGCCCCGCCCCCTGCCAGCCACCGATTGGCCAGCTGGAAGGGGGTGGGCAGACAATGGGGGGGTGTCACCCGGCCTTGGGAAGCCCACGCCCACTGCTGCAACAGGTGAGTGGTAAATACTGTAATTGGCTATTGCTATTTTGCAGTATTAAGAAGAAGTAAATTTTGCAGTTATAATTTGCTGCATTAGTTTTTATACTTTATTGTTGTGATTATTATCAGCATATAAATTATGTAAATAATAAATACATAGATGAAAAAATGTTTTAAGTCTGTACACTTCAGTCCATAAGGAAACAGCACTGAATCTAAATTTCAGCTTAATGTTGAATTAGAAATATTTCAAAGATACCTGGTGGAGAGTAAGAATATTTTTCCTATTTTCCCTTTATATATACATCTTTGTGACTTTTATGCACTGCTTGAGTTGCTATCTCATCCAGCTTATTTCATTCCAGCTCTGTGAGATACCAAAAATGGTCTTGTGTTTCTTTCTGAAATCATTAGTGGAATTACTGGGCTTTAATGGCAATTAATGCTCCTTTTGTTGTATTGGAGATTATTTTTGTGATGCTGGTAAGTGGCTGCTGAATAGCATTTATTGCACAAGGCTCCTTTTTATCATTCAATATTTGCATTTCTCTGAATATATTTTTCTACTGTTTCACTTCCCTACTTTCAAACCACTGATTGATCCCCCAGAGGAATTGGGGGGGGGGGTTTGAGAAGGGAGGCATGAAGAAAGAAGCCGGAAGTGTTTGTAGTAATATCCTGTTGTCTAGTATTCTGACTTCATCTCCTCATTCTCGGCTTCAACTGAAAGAGTAAAAAAAAAAAAATTCTTTACATAACAAAACAGATTAAGTTAATTATTTCAGCAGCTTCTTATCAGGAAATTATACTTATTTGTTTATATGTGTTCACTGCATCCCTGTATGCACATTTTAATCCACTTTGCAGTGTGTTCACACACACACACACACACACACACACCATACATTTAAAATACACACCCAGGAATCCTGGAAACTGTTGTCTATCCCTCACAGAGCTACAATTCCCAGCACCTCCAATTTTCACCATGCTGCTTTCATTGCAATAGAGCTTGTATAACATTTCTTTAGGAAAGTGTGCCATTACAAATCTGCAGAATGTCATTGTCTCCTCACTAAAAATAATATTCTAAGCTGCCTGGACTTTGTTAGCTCAGAGATGGTAAGAAAGTACAGTCCCTACCAGGGAAGAATGGCACTCTAAACTGATGTACTAAGCTGAAATGGCAAAATTGACCAGAAGAATTAGGAATCAGGAAGACCAAAATGTTAATAAGGAATGGGGAAAATATATAGTCTATTAAAAAAATTATTGTAAACATCACTTCTATTACTGCTTTAATTAAACAGTTCTATCCAGTTCTATCCAGATAGTCTCTTTATTACTTTCTTCATCTTCTTGTTGTTGTCATATATTCCTTTCTTTGCGATCTCTGATAGTCTTCACAGGCAGGTTGAAAACAAACATTGTCTGTGTGGGTTTTACACACTCCAAAAGTCATATCTCATAGGGACAGCCGCCATTCCCCTCCTCCTTCGAAAGTTTATCTTCGGTCTGCCCTTTAGTTTTCCCAGGCTTGTAAAATATCTCATAGAGGGCTCTGCCAGGTTAAGATCAAATTCCAATCACCGTTCACTTTCAAATAGTCCTGGTTCTCCTCCCCCCGTCTTTCATAAACAAGCCTGTCTTGTGAGACGCCATTTTAAAACTGCGTCATAAAATTTTTCCATTCTCCGATCTTTACCAATCCTCTCTTCATCATTAATTCATCCCACACAGTTTTTAAATTCCTGCTTGTGTAATAAAATACGCCGGTTCTTTTTTCTTTGGGGTGGAGGGTTATTAATACTCACATAAGGCAAAGAAAATAAAAGTTTTTTCCTCCACCCCCCTTCTTCACTCCTGACATACTTCACTCCAGACATACCAATCTCTTAATGGCGCTTCATCGCTTGATTTATTTGTCCTCACCTGCCGCTCCGATCCCAGAGATCCATTAATCAGCAGTCTTATCTCCCGACCTTTGCTTGACGTATGTGCTTTAACATCTTCCAATTATATATTTCCAATTGTATTTTCGAGTTAAAGCGAACCAGCACGTGCAGATTGGAGACGGCGTCCGGGAAGAGCCGACTTCACCGAGGGCTGGTGCCAAGTGACCGGGCACCCCCTTCTCTCGAATCTGGGGGTGCATTGTGGCCACCGCTGGCAAGGCAGTCCCCCCATATCCTGGGGGGGGGGGAAGACTGCATACTTCCCAAAGCAGCCTCTTAATTACCTCGTGTGGGTCGGAGAGATGTTATTGTCAGCCATCTTCCAATGCGCCACCTGGTGGCCCACCTTTGTGATTGTTTGTAAGCCAGAAAACCCCAAAATAAACTAATAATAATAATATTCTATATACATCTGTGGACGAGAAAGAGCTTTCATGTAAGAGAACCCAAATATGATTTTCAGACAAGATTGACTCCATACTTCTTATATAGAAATTAAACTGTACTACATGACATAAGTTTTTACTTGGGAAATGGAAGCAGAGTGGTGGGTAGTGTCATTATGTACAGTGGTACCTCTGGTTCCGAACGCTTCAGGTTACGAGCTCTGCTAACCCGGAAGTAGCTGCTGCTGGTTGCGAACTTTGCCCCAGGATGCAAATGGAAATTGCACACTAGAGGCGCGCGCGCAGCGAGAAACCCCATTAGTGAAAGTGCGCCTCAGGATAAGAACGGTTTCAGCTTAAGAACGACCTCCAGAACAAATTAAGTTTGTAACCAGAGGTACCATTGTAGTTTAATCACTAGATGGAGCTCAATTTACCTGTATCTGGATGGAGTAAGGTGTTTCCTGTTGCTGTTCTAGTTACATCCACACCATAGCACAGGGCTTCTTCCAAAAAATCCTGGAAACCATAGTTTATCCACCAGAGCTACAATTCCCAGCACCTTAATGAGCTACAGTTTCGAGGAGTCTTTGGAGAAAGTCATGTGCTTTAAATGTAGAGTGTGGTGATTGTAGAAGCAGCCCAAAAACCTTGCATTGGCAAGTAGATTGACAACCAGTTTAATTTAATGCTGAAAATGCCAATGAAGACTGTTGCTGGGACTGTAGCGCACACACATGCCCGTTAGAAACATGTAAATCCCAGAATGTGGAGTTCAATGTGTTCTTCACAAGTCTAGATGTAGGTGATCTGGTGTGTGTTTCGAATAAGCGATAGGGGAGTGTCCACAGAATTTGTGATATTGGAAATAATTCGATGTAGAACTCATTGTAAATTTCTGCCTTCTGGGGCTGTTCTTCCAAGTCCTTTTTCCATGCCGGTGAAGAACACAAGAGATGTTTTTGCTGCCTAGGTAACCATAACATATCTATCCAGCTTTAGTTATTTATGCCATCACTTCTGCTTATGTAAATTGAAGATGCTCTTCAGAAGATTTTCACAAATAGCTCTCAAAATTGCAGTGTCCTTTTCTCGAGACAATTTCCATGAAGGCAAAATGTCTCCCTTTCCCTCCATTGCGTAGCATCTGTCACCAAAGGTTGTTTTTGCTGCAAATGTTGGATTCAGTTCATGATTACACAGTGGTTAGAGGAACACAGTTACATTTCCATGGTAATGTTGTTCTTTCTTAGTCTCTTAAATTGATTAATGGCATAGTGGTTGCTTGACTTTTCAGACGAGGCAGTTGGCAAAAGCTCTACGTTTAACAAATCTCCCTTTGAAACTACAAGGACCCATTGATGTAATTAAACATCTGGCTAGATTGGCTGTCAAGTGCTAAATGCAGCAAACTGAAATTTAATGACTGAATTTCAAATGTAATTGAATTTTAAACATTTCCTGATTATGTGCATTATCTGCATAGGTTTGCATCGGTAGGTCTGTAAAAAAGTGCTGTAAAAAAGGTCTGTAAAAAAGTACTGAATATTTGGGTAGAGAATTTTAAAAGTATGAAGAAGAAGAAGAAGAAGAAGAAGAAGAAGAAGAAGAAGAAGAAGAGTTTCATGCTGGCTTGGCCTGACAGGAATTCCCTGACGGGAATTGCCAGGAGCCAAGTGTGTAGTATTGTGGGCTCAATTTTATGGAAGTCCCTTACAGTTGAGATTAGTCCCCATCCTTGTTGAATGTCCAGCGTTTACTGAAGACTGTTTATAATTAATCAAGCAGGGTTTTTAATTGAATTCTGATTTAATAGCTCATTTTTAGCTTCATTGTATTCAGTTTCCTGCATATTGCTTCAAAAGAATTGTGGTTAAGCAGTATATGAATTGTTGAAATAAAAATTTATCAATACCAATTGTCTGTTTGATTGGGAAGGAAGGAAGGCAAAGTAGTGGTAGTGGTAGTCACTTGGGGTCAGGTGGAAGAAAAAATCTATTTACTACCTGGGGTTAAAAAACTGGATTTATTCCAATGTATACAAAGTGGTGCCTTATGCCTGTGCGAAATTGCTCACTTTTGTGATATACTCAAATAGGGAACAAATATGATGGCCATCTTTTCCTTACCACTTTGCTTCATTCACTATTCAGAGCTATTAGTAGCCAAGTCAGTACACATTATGCTTCTTTTGTATGCATTTCTTTCTTTAAAAACTGACGTAAAATAATAAGCTAGTTACATGATGGACTTTTGTGTAACAAGATGTTCTGAACAGATTATGAAAGATGAATGTGTTCCATTCACTTGCTTAAAGCAACAGAGAATCTCATCAAATAGAGAACAAATCTCAGTGAGTCCAATTACTAAGCGTTTACGATGTACATTTGTAGCAAGTAGTACACTGGCATGCTGCAATTTCAGAAATCATGGCTTCTCATACAGGTTCAGTGAAATTTGACTTCTTTTTCAGAGCTGCACTTCTTGCTCGAGCCCGCAAACAATTCAGTCGTGGTTCTTCAAAAATGCAAACTACTATAGTAGAACTTTGCTTTCATGATACAAAACAATACAGGAACATATAAAAGACACTGGCTATAATGGGCTATATTATCATTTTCCTACAATGATCCTATGATGCAATCATTTTCAGAACTGGGGGAGAGGAGGGCTTATTAGAGAGCCATATTATAGCCAGTTCAGCACTCATGTACATCATTTCATCTCAGTCTCTTGACTTACCATTTTTTGTATACCATATTGGACCCAATATAAGCCGCACCTGAATATAAGCCGCACCATTAAAATTGGAGTGGGGGGAGAAAGAAAGAAAAAATTCCCGAATATAAGCCGCTGCTCCTGGCTGCATACTGGGGGGGGGGGGGGCTGCATTGTCAGCGACCTTTCTCCTTCCTCCTTCTCTCCCTTCCCAGCCTTGGGGGGGAGGACAGGGGACTACGCATAGGGCGGGTGCTGCTTTGCCATGCACCTGGGTGCTGTTTGCCCCACGCTCCTGGCTGCATACCATAAGGTCACGAATATAAGCCACACTTTAACTTTTCATGGTCAGAATTTGGAGGGAAAGTGAGGCTTATATTCAGGCCAATACAGTAATTGTTGCTATAGACATTTCTGAACATGAGAATAATACCACATTTCTGTGCCTTTAGATCACAGAACATAATTGTAGAGTTGTACAATTGTAGAGTTGTATAATTGTAGAGTTGGAAGGGACCACAAGGGTCACCTTGTCCACTCCTGCAATGCAGGGATCTTTTGCCCAATGTGAGGCTCAAACCCTGAGATTAAGAGTCTCATGCTCTACCAACTTGGTTGGTATCGTGGGTTCATTACTAATTTTGCATCATATCCTGCTGTCAGCCCGACTCTCAGAGTGTTTTGCAGTTCCAAGGTTGTTCTAAAACAATTGTTGGGGACAGCATTCCATAGGTGAGGCAGGCACCACTGGAGAAAAGCCTATCTTTAAACAACATGGTCACTTCATGTGGGATTTACCATGTCAAAAACTAACATATGATATGCTAGACCTAAGCCAGGCATGGATCGATAGATAACCTGTGTCCCTCCAGTTGTTGTTGGACTCTGACTCCCATACACCCAAGCCATTTGAGATGACTTCAAGTGATAGGAAAGTTATGTCTCTGATGGCTTATTCGCACGTGAAGAAGCCATTCCTATGATACCATTTATTTCCATTGACTCACAAAGCAGATAGAAGTCACAGAAATATTTCATTGGTTGCATGCTTTGGGAATTGACGGATGAAGCATTGCTTATGGGTTTGGAAAAGAGATTGAAAAATACGATTAATGCATTTGGTTTTTTGGCCTGTGAGCATTGTCTAAAATTATAAGATGCAGTATGGCACGGAAACAAACATCTCAGAGCCTCTTATCAATCCATGGTAATGTTATATTCATTACTCTGCTAAATACTGCAAGGTGTTATGGAAATAACCCATTAGCATAACAACAAAACCTATTAGAGATTTATGAGGAATTTATAGTTCAGAATAAATGACCGATTTTAAAGGATGATGAAAATATGTTTTTATTTATTTATTTATTTATTTATTTATTTAATACCCTGCCTTTTATCCTGTATAGGATCAAATCGCAGCATGAATTTAAACAAATGTAGCTTAAAGCACAAGCTCAGTATAAATATATATATAAAAAAAGAAACCCTATTAAAAATAGCACTGAGAACCCTAAAGTCATTTGAAAGCATGCACAAAAGAGAAACAAGAATGTACAACACCTGTTCCCCAAAGACTCTGCCATAGCAACCAGTTAGTGGCCAAAGGCCTGTCTGAACAAACAAAAAGTATTTGCTGGTGAAAGCAAAGCAAGGAGGGGGCCAGGCTAGCCTCTTGTTGAAGGGATTCCCACAATCCAGGAACAGCTACTGAGAAGGCCCTCTCTTGTGTCCTTACGAAATGGGCCTGTGAAGGTAGCAGGACTAAGAGAAAGGCCTGCCCAGGCAGACTCACATGGGGAGGTACAGCCATTTAGGTAGTCTAGATCCAAGCCAGATTGGGCTTTGCAGGTCATAACCAGTCCTCTGAATTACACCCAGAAACGGGCCATTGGAGCTGTTGGAACAAGGGGTTTCTGTTCTCCTTGAAACTAGCTTCAGTCAGCAATCTGGCAATAGCATCTTGGTCCTGCTGAAGTTTCTGAACGCTTTCCAAAGGCATTACAGTAATCCAAACAGGATGTAACTTTCAAAAATTATTCAAAATGAGAAGCAAAGAGACGTCATTCCACTTCACAGTCCACTGGCTCACAAACCACAATCCTGCATTTGGTTGGTGTTCTTGCAGCCTAAGCCTAAACATTTTTACATGGGAGTAATCATACACCCATCGGAACATAGGAGACTATTGGACCATCGGAACATAGGAGACTAACATTACTGAGACTATTGGTCCACTGAGCTTACTATTGTCTATACTGGCTGGCTGCAGCTTTCCCAGATCACAGGCATGGACACTTCTGAGTCTTACCTGGAACTCCTGCATGCCAAGCAGGTGCTCTGCATTGAGCTCTGCACCTTTCCTCGCAGACTTGTAAGTCCAATTGAACTGACTGAACTTCTGATTAGAAATTTCCCTGTATGTCCCACTAAGTTGGGTAGAATTTGCCTTTTGCGTGAGCTAGTTTAAATCACTAGAATCCTAGAATTGTAGAGTTGGAAAGGGACCCTGAGAGTCATCTGGTCCAGCCCCCTGCAATGCAGAAATCCTGCCAACAGCGGTACCTGGGTAGTCTCAAACCACCAACCTGGTTAACAACCAGATGCACTGACACATTGTGCCACTGTATACTAGGGCTAATGAGATTTGGGATAATTTTAACTTGGTAGAATAGTTCATAATACCAGTGCTGTTTTTCTAGAGAAAAAGGTGTCGGAACTCACTAATTATTATTATTATTATTATTATTATTATTATTATTATTATTATTATTATTCTACCCCGCCCATCTGGATGGGTTTCCCCAACCACTCTGGGTGGCTTACAGCATATAAAAAATTGTAAAAACATCAGACATTAAAAATTTCCCAATACAGGGCTGCCTTCAGATGTCTTCAAAAAGTCGGATAGTTGTTTATTTCCTTGACATCTAATGGGAAGGCATTCCACAGGGCGGGCACCACTACCGAGAAGGCTCTCTGCCTCCGTTGTTCTCTTATAATGGCAATGGTGCCCACCTGAGAGGTGCCGGAACTGAGTTCCAGTGAGTTCCAGCAGAAAAAAGCCCTGCATAATACTTTATATGATTATGGCAATATTGTTTCTCTAACTGTTGTCTGGGCCAGAGGAAGCCCCATATGTACTATACATTTCAAACAGTTGTGTGTTAAGGGTGCTGTTAAGGGAATAAGGTAAAAGGGTGCTGTTAAGGGACTAAGGTAAAAGGGACCCCTGACCATTAGGTCCAGTTGTGACCGACTCTGGGGTTGCGGTGCTCATCTCGCTTTATTGGCCGAGGGAGCCGGCGTACAGCTTCCGGGTCATGTGGCCAGCATGACTAAGCCGCTTCTGGCGAACCAGAGCAGCGCACGGAAACGCCGTTTACCTTCCCGCCAGAGCGGTACCTATTTATCTACTTGCACTTGACATGCTTTTGAACTGCTAGGTTGGCAGGAGCAGGGATCGAGCAACGGGAGCTCACCCCGTCGCGGGGATTCGAACTGCCGACCTTCTGATCGGCAAGCCCTAGGCTCTGTGGTTTAACCCACAGCGCCACCCGTCTCCCACTGTTAAGGGAATTGAAGACCCCTATTCCCCTCACAGAGCTACAGTTTTCGGACTGGTTTAACAATCCGTCTACCTGTGGAACCCTGGGAATTGTGAGGGGAATAGGGGTCTGCTAACAACTGCTAGCATCCTAAACGAACTGCAGCCCCCAGGATTCTTTGGGGGAAGCCCTGACTGTTTAAAGTGATAGGATCTGCTTTAAATGTATAGTGCAGAGGGGCCTGAGAGGTGGGTGAACAAGCAAGCAGGTTACAGTGGTGTAGAGGAACAGTTCCAAGGGCACTTACCAGTGGCCCTTCTGTTGGGGTGTGAACCTTTGGCAGATGCTCAGCCATGCTGACCTTTGACCCTAACCCTGAAACTCAAATCCATCAATGAGTTGTCAGCCTCTACCAGCAGTGGAGTTCAGCTTTCCAAAGGAAGTTCAGTTTCCTAATGCTCAGAGCAGCAGAGAGTTGATGTTCTGCTAAGGTCCGCTTTCCAACTAAATAGGAATTGATCTCTGGGGTGATGGCAGAAATCTGACTAATTTAGCTGAGAATGTTCTCAATACTGAGCTTCCCAGTTTTCAGTGTGATGTGAAATGCATTATTCAGTAGTCTGAAGCCACCCGGTAAGCTTGGGTGTAAGTTGCATCTGCTTTCCATATATTCCCAAGCTTTTTCTGCTTCCCTGCAAAGGGCTGGCTGGAGCACATCTCTTTGAAGTCACCTTCAAAAAAGGTCACTTTGACAACACATCCTTTTGCCTGCAAATGTCAGGCCTGTGTTCTGGTGTACATTAAAGGTCACAGGAAAAGAAAAGGGAGTGGGGGGATTCAAAGAGGGAAAGGATGAAATAATTTCTCATTAGATATTTAAAAGGGTTTTAAAAATTTAAATCCAAGAGGGCTTCTAAAAATGATAAGCAATGCCCCATTTCCAGTGTTCACTAATGCATGAACCAGAGGAAGGAATCATAGAATCATAGAGTTGGAAGAGACCACAAGGGCCATCGAGTCCAACCCCCTGCCAAGCAGGAAACACCATCAGAGCACTCCTGACATATGGTTGTCAAGCCTCTGCTTAAAGACCTCCAAAGAAGGAGACTCCACCACACTCCTTGGCAGCAAATTCCACTGTCGAACAGCTCTTACTGTCAGGAAGTTCTTCCTAATGTTTAGGTGGAATCTTCTTTCTTGTAGTTTGGATCCATTGCTCCATGTCCGCTTCTCTGGACCAGCAGAAAACAACCTTATATATTTGAACATGGCTATCATATCACCCCTTAACCTCCTCTTTTCCAGGCTAAACATGCCCAGCTCCCTTAGCCGTTCCTCATAAGGCATCGTTTCCAGGCCTTTGACCATTTTGGTTGCCCTCCTCTGGACACGTTCCAGTTTGTCAGTGTCCTTCTTGAACTGTGGTGCCCAGAACTGGACACAGTACTCCAGGTGAGGTCTGACCAGAGCAGAATACAGTGGCACTATTACTTCCCTCGATCTAGATGCTATACTCCTATTGATGAAGCCCAGAATTGCATTGGCTTTTTTAGCTGCCGCGTCACACTGTTGGCTCATGTCAGGTTTGTGGTCAACCAAGACTCCTAGATCCTTTTCACATGTACTGCTCTCAAGCCAGGTGTCACCCATCTTGTATTTGTGCCTCTCATTTTTTTTTTTTTGCCCAAGTGCAATACTTTACATTTCTCCCTGTTAAAATTCATGTTTTGGCCCAGTTCTCTAATCTGTCAAGGTCGTTTTGAAGTGTGATCCTGTCCTCTGGGGTGTTAGCCACCCCTCCCAGTTTGGTGTCATCTGCAAATTTGATCAGGATGCCCTTGAGTCCATCATCCAAGTCATTGATAAAGATGTTGAATAAGACCGGGCCCAAGACAGAACCCTGTGGCACCCCACTAGTCACTCTTCTCCAGGATGAAGAGGAACCATTGATGAGCACCCTTTGGGTTCGGTCAGTCAGACAGTTACAAATCCACTGAGTGGTAGCATAGTCAAGACCGCATTTTACCAGCTTCTTTACAAGAATATCATGGGGCACCTTGTCAAATGCCTTGCTGAAATCAAGGTAGGCTACATCCACTGCGTTCCCTTCATCTACCAGGCTTGTAATTCTGTCAAAAAACGAGATCAGGTTAGTCTGACATGACTTATTTTTCAGAAATCCATGCTGACTATTGGTGATCACAGCATTCCTTTCTAGGTGCTCACAGACTGTTTGCCTAATGATCTGCTCCAGAATCTTCCCTGGTATTGATGTCAGACTGACTGGGCGGTAATTATTTGGTAATTATCTCTTTTCCCCTTTTTGAAAATAGGGACAACATTTGCCCTCCTCCAGTCTGCCGGGACTTCGCCTGTTCTCCAGGAATTCTCAAAGATGACTGCCAGTGGTTCTGAGATCACATCTGCCAGTTCTTTTAATACTCTTGAATGCAGTTCATCTGGCCCTGGAGACTTGAATACATCTAAACTAGCCAAGTATTCTTGTACTATCTCCTTAGTTATACTGGGCTGTGTTTCCTCTGCTGAATCATTTGCTCCAAATTCTTCAGGTTGGGCATTGTTTTCTTTATCGGAGAAGACTGAGGCAAAGAAGGCATTGAGGAGTTCAGCCCTTTCTGTGTCCCCTGTTTGCATTTCACCATCTTCTCCTCTGAGTGACCCCACTGTTTCTTTGTTCTTCCTTTTGCTACGAACATACCCATAAAAGCCTTTTTTGTTGCTTTTAACCTCTCTAGCAAGCCTGAGTTCATTCTGTGCTTTAGCTTTTCTGACTTTGTGTCTACACGTGCTGGCTATTTGTTTGAATTCCTCTTTGGTGGTTTCCCCCCTTTTCCATTTTTTGTACACATCCTTTTTTAATCTTAACTCAGTTAAAAGTTCTTTAGATAGCCACCCTGGCTTCTTTAGGCACCTTCCATGTTTCCGTCTCATTGGTATTGCCTGAAGTTGTGCTTTTACTATCTCCCTCTTAACAAACTCCCAGCCACCATGAACTCCCTTTCCTTTTAGTATTACTGTCCATGGGATCTCACCCAGCACTTCCCTAAGTTTTATGAAGTCGGCTTTCTTAAAGTCAAGAAATTGAGTCCTAGTATGCTTGGCTGCTCCTTTCTGCTGTATAGTAAACTTCAGAAGAGCATGATCACTCACGCCTAATGATCCTTCCACTTCTACCCCGCTAACCAGGTCATCAACATTGGTTAGGACCAGATCTAAAATGGCTGTTCCTCTTGTTGCTTCTCCCACTTTCTGGACAATGAAGTTGTCTGCAAGGCCAGTGAGGAATCTGTTTGACCTTATGCTCTTGGCTGAGTTTGACATCCAACAAATATCCGGGTAATTGAAGTCCCCCGTTACTACTATCTCCCTTCCTTTTGCATGCTTGGCCATCTGTTCCAGGAAGGCATCATCTATGTCCTCCGTTTGGCTTGGGGATCTATAGTAAACTCCCACAATGAGGTCCCTGTTATTCTTCTCTCCCTTAATTTTGAACCAAATGCTCTCACTTTGGCTTTGAGGTTCTAAATCTTGGATCTCTTCACAGGTATACACACCCCTGACATATAACGCCACTCCTCCTCCTTTCTTGTCTGGTCTGTTTCTCTGAAATAGATTGTATCCCTCCATTATTACATTCCAATCATGGGACTTATCCCACCAGGTTTCAGTGATGCCTATTACTGTATGTCATATTTAGTTTGCTGTACCAAGAGCTCAAGCTCATCTTGTTTATTTCCCATGCTTTGCGCATTAGTGTACAGACATTGAAGTCCATTAATCATTCCCCCGTGTCTCTTATTTAAGGATTTTTTCCTCCCACCACTAGGTCTGCGTGCTGTTTGCTCCATTTGGTCTATGACATTTGGATGATCATCTTCTTCAATTGATAGACTCCTACCTTCAGGAGCACTGTCTCCCTCCCCCACATTAGTCAGTTTAAAGCCCTCCTGATGAGGTTTCTGAGATTTTTGGCAAAAACATTCCTCCCAACCGTTGTGAGGTGCAGCCCATCACTTGCCAGAAGTCCATCTTCAAGAAACTGCAGTCCGTGATCTAAGAATCCAAACTGTTCCTGTTTACACCATTTGCGAAGCCAGCTGTTCACTTCCACTATTTTTCCCTCTCTCCCTGGGCCACGTCGTTCAACTGGGAGGACAGATGAGATGACAATTTGTGCATTTAATTGCTTCAATTTCCTGCTCAGAGCCTCATAGTCTCTTTTGATCTTCTGGAGGCTATTGCTTGCAGTGTCATTGGTTCCCACATGAACCAAGAGGAAGGGGTATTTGTCAGTGGGTTTTATGATTCCTTGCAGTCGTTCAGTTACACCTTGGATCTTAGCCCCGGGGAGACAGCACACTTCCCGAGACATCTTGTCAGGCCCACAGATCACTGCTTCTGTTCCCCTCAGTAGGGAATCCCCTATCACCACTACACGCCTCCTCTTAGGTCTGGTCGGGGTTCTTCCGTGAGCTGTCCGTTCCAAGGTCGCCTGCACATTCCCTGAGGACTGACTTTGCTGCTCGTCTTCATATACCTGATCGACTGTAATGAGGGAGAGACCCTGAAATGGAGTCTGCTCTTCGTCTTCCATGCTAGGGGAGAGGACCTCAAAGTGATTGTGTATTTCTAAACAATCAGAGCGAACCCTGGGCCTCCTACTTCTTTGAGTCACGTTTCTCCATATATCTGGCTCCTGTGTTGGTGAACTAGCCTCCTTCTCAGGGGAGTCCCCTGTCTCCTCCTTGGTGGAGACGGTGTGCTCTGTTGCTTCCAAGAGGAAGAGGAACTGTGTCTCCTCGCGCACAGAGCAAGTAGCTCTTGACTGACAAATAAATGGGATGTGGTTGTTTACACTTAGGGATGCTTGAGAAATTCAGTTTCCATGGGTTCTGAGTTGAACTGATTTGATCTGCACCTCCTGGGCTAGTGTGCAGGTCTAAACTTAATTATTTGGATTTTACCCTTCTTCAGTTTTTGCGACACAGTTCTTCATTCCAAGAATATACCAAAATTTGTTTAAAATGTGTATTTTATGAGGAAAAAATGGGTTTAGAAATGGGTGCACTGAGATAAAATTCATATATATATATATATATATATATATATAGTTATAAAATACGTTTTTAAATAGATATTTAAATGCACACACATTTTATCGCAAAATGCATAGGCAATAGCCAAACTTCATCATACTCCAAGTAGACTCATTGTACCCAATGTATTTGAGTCCCATGGGTTGTATTCAAAGAATCCCTGCTCAGAGCATACCCAGTGAAATGAATCAACCTTAGCTATGTTCATTAACAACAGTGAGTCCACTCAGAGTAGGACTAGTGTTGAATACCAGCCACAGATTTCAGTGGGCCTACCCTGAGTAAGACTTATTTGAATATCACCCCCATTTAAATCAGCAGGAAAATTTGTATTTTGATGCAAAATTTCATATGAATTTGGGTTTGTTTTAATTCACAGATTAATGTGGACATGGGATGGAACTGCGTTATGAATGAACACATGCAAAATATTACCATGAATTCAGAAAAAAACACAGATCAGACACCAAACAGAGCTCAGTTTATGGAATTGCTGTACAAGGAAATTTATTCACTTTCTATCATACAACAGCAGTACATTACTTTACAATCAGGTTGAGCTGAGTACCACTTTTATGCTAAATTTTAATGCATCTAAAGTCTAACCCAAGATAAACACAACTAACCAGCGTAAAAGTATCATCTGTAAAATTGTTTCCTACACAAAATATTGAACTCTCTTAAAAGAAAAGACACCCAGTTGAACAGGATTCTAAAAGCCAGGATGGTTTTTACTATTTCTAACAACTTTGGCCTATAATATTCCCTTCACAGTCTTGTTGCTAGTTCACAGTTCCAAAATATTTTTGCTTAGCTACAATTTGTAATTCAAATTAGGAGCTCCCTGCTTGGGAACAAAAACACTGACAAAAGCAAAGTAAAAAAATACCTTATTTCTAGCAGAACTTCTCTGGGCAGATCTGCATCCCACCACATACAGATTCCAGCTATAAAAATGTTTTCTTTGGTACATCCACAGGTGTCCTGTGTGAGAATCTCCTGCTTTGTACCATTGCCTCTAAAAAGTACTCGCAGCTTATTTCATTAAGGAATTCTCCATGACCCTTGGAGAAGTTGGAGTGAGGAAGTGTAACAAGCCCGTCACAAGCATTTTGAGAGCTCTAAGTCAACTTCTGCAAGTTGCATTTCACTTCTGGGCTGCACTTACTCACCTCTGTTCTAGCAATTTAAAAAGAGGGATCCCCCTCACTTCCACCCTGTTCTCCATACACCATAAGAATACAATCTGCATTCATGGACTTCGAAGTTGCAACAACACATGATGAGCCGAGATTGGAGTTCCGAATTAATAATTTGAAAGGTTGAAAATACCCTTTTGTATTGATGAAACTCAGTAGAGTCTGAAATATAAATTAATCACCGCCATTGGCAGACTGATGGCTTCAACACAGATTAAAAGCAGAGCACCAGTGAATCTCAGGCTCCCCTTCTGTTGCCTTTGTAAGAGCATGACCAGAGAAAGAAGTAGTTGATTCAAACAATGAAATGTGGTTTTTGGGGGAAATCACTGCTCTTGTGGGATTCTTGTGGAAACAGGTTACCTGAAGTAGTCAAAAATCTTAAATCACAAGAAGACATATGGGGTAATGGTTAGAGTGTCAGACTAGGACTGAATAAATTTTTTTTAAAAAAATTAAAAAAATTGTCCAGGGTCTGGTGACTTCTGCTTCAGTGTATCTGAAGAAGTGTGCATGCACATGAAAGCTTATATCAGAAAAAACTTAGTTGATCCATAAGGTGCTACTGGACAATTTTTATTTTTTATTTATTTCAACAGCATCAGACCAACACAGCTACCTACCTGAATCTAGGACTGAAGAAACCCAGGTTCAAATCCCCACTCAGCCATGAAGCTTACTGGGCGTCCTTGGACCAGTAACTAAACCTCAGCTGAAACCTACCTCACAGGGCTGTTGTGAGGTTAAAATGTGGGGAAAGACCAAGTAGTTCCTCCAGTTCCTTGTAAGACAGTTGGAATTTAATAATAATAATAAATTTTTATTTATACCCCGCCCTCTCCAGCCAAGACTGGGCTCACAACCAATAATAAAAACAAGTTGATTAAAATACAATTTAAAAGATTAAGATACAACATTAAAACATTAGGATGCAGTCTCTTCACAGGAGGGGAAAGGAAAAAGAAAGAGGGGGAGAGAATCAAACTGATTCTAAGCCAAAGGCCAGGTGGGACAACTCTGTCTTGCAGGCCCTGCGGAAAGAAATCAGATCCCACGGGGCCCTGGTCTCATGAGACGGAGCATTCTACCAGGCCGGAGCCAGTGTTGAGAAGGCCCTGGCTCTGGTTGAGGCTAATCTAACTTCCTTAGGGCCCGGGACCTCTAGGGTGTTGCTATATATGGACCTTAAGATATTGGGAGCTCAGAGCCACAGCGTACGAACGCGCCGCCATCTTGGAACGGAATCCAACTCTAAATGAACTTTAAATGAAATAAATAAGAGTTGGTAAATTTCAAGACTTGTTATACTAGTTATTCCCATATATGAGTCAGGGCCTAATCTTAGTTAGCCAGTTTCCCATTGGTATGTGACTACAGTAATGCAGCACAGGCACAATGAAGAACTGACTTCCTCATATGAGATCTGAAACACGGTGTGCCCATAACTACAGGAAGAATCATTTGGCATCCCTGTCTACAAAATATTTAAGGCTACATTACTTTCCAACTTCATATATTTGGCCTGCGATCATATAAATTGTAACTCGTAAGAAGAATTTTGCAGTACCGACATGGTGTTGAATTTGTCATCGCTGGAGAGCCCAATCTGTGATTCAGGTAAGCAACAGTGTTTGTACTGAATTGTCAAAACCAAAAGTTGCAACGCAGGGTCTCAGCTTTTTGGATAGCTTGTGCGATACAATACAAAGCAATTATGTCAAAATACATGTTTCCATATTTACAAGATGTAAATACTTAAATTTTAATAAACAGTTTAGAAGTAAAAAACCAAATGATGCAAAAAAAACCCTCACATAATTTGTTGTTATTTATATATGCAAATGTTTCGTAACTGATCTAAAATGTGAAACATTTTAAAATTCACCGTGTTAATGAAATGATTGCAAATGTGTGTTTTAAATGTTTAATGCTCTTTAACATTTTAATTTGTGAGTAATGACAAACTGAGCAGTATGTTGCATCATATTGTTTCTGACTTTTGTTCTTTGGTACTGATTAGTCAGGGATTATCTTCCTTTCTAATTTTGGTTACCCAGGTTTAATGACAGTTTGATGTCATGCTAGAGTTGAACATTCATTAAAACTGGACAATCTATATGTGTTGTTGTTTTTTGAAACAGCTTAAACTGAACATATAAATTTGCTTCCTTTACATCCTATACTATAGCTATCATCAGAAGTGCACCCCCTTCCCCATGTGATTAGTATTGGGTGTAGGGTAGAGTTGGGACAAGCCCATGGACCCTGTCACGTTCATTTCTCAACTCTGCAGCCATCCGTGCAATGGGGATTAATCTTCTACAGAACATAAGGAGAGACCTACTGGATCAGGCCAAAGTCCCATGTAGTCCAGCATCCCATTCTCACAGTGGCCAACCAGATGCCAATGTGAAACCCACAAGAAGGTCCTGACTGCAAAGCACTCTTCCAGCTAGAGGTTCCCAGCAGCTGGGATTCAGAAGCATGCTTGCTCCAACATTGGAGGTAGTACACAGCCATTATGGTTAGTATCCTTATTTGTCATTTTTTTTTTTCTAATTCCCCTTTAAAGCTATCCAATTTGGTGATCATCACTAGGGATGGAAAAATTGGCCCTTTTTGGTTCTCTCAATTTCTCATTTTCTCCAGTCTTAAATTCAGCTCTTCACATTTCTGCTGCAGTTTGCAGGTCCATATATATATATATATATATATATATATATATATATATATATGATTCCCCCCCCCCAGCATTTCAGTGCAAATTTCTCATAATAAGCATCTTTTTGCGTGCAGTTTTGACTAATGTACACATTTTTGGAAGCAATTTCCTATAATGCAATTTTGTAGATCATTTTCACCAATGTATTGTTTTAGGGCACATTTTCCTCTTAATATATGCATTTTTGTCAACATTCTTGGGTGGGAGAACTGCATTGCAAAATTCAAATTAGTGTGAATTTTGGAGGATGGCTGTGTTTCAGTGCTCATTTTGTTCTGAAAAGTGCAAATCTGATAGATTTGGCTTTAAATGCATACTAAATTTAATTTCTCCCCATCCCCAATCATCACTGCTGAATTCCATGGTTTATGTGCTGTGTTTGTCCTCAATCTTCCAACATTCAGCATCACTGGATTTAGAACCCTGGAGGAGCTTATTCTGAAACATTTTATTATAATAAAAAAGTTTTGAAGCAAATGATTAAAAACTCTGGTCAGAAGCAGCTCTTCAAGCAGATCCTGTATATTTCCAAAGGTAGGTAGCTCATTACTGAAAACCAAAACAAATGCAATAAAGTATTAATTTAGAAAAAAACATTATCTCCTCCCTTCCCTGGTAGCCCATTAGAGCTGCTTTAAAAGCTTTGACTACAATTCTGCACACAATTAGGCTGCTTAAATCCTGCTTAAATGATATGCAGGATTGTGACACTTGCTGCATTGTATCTTGATTTCTATCTTAAATGTGCTGACGTTTTCCATCGCCGCATCAATATTCTTAACTCTGATTTCATGCCCAAGCAAAAAAAAAAGAAAAGAAAAAGAAAAAGAAAAAAAAGAACAGAATGTATTGACTCAGAAAACCCAGATTATTCAGGTCTGAAGTAAACTGTTTATTTTAGTTGCTGGCACCGCTTTCTTCTCTTTTTCTGTATGCTTTGTTTAACATTTGTATCTCCTCTTGATAACCTTCTTTCTCCATGTGTTGCTTTTTACTATTCTGCCTATGGGCTTCCACAGTGTCCGGGATTGATATGTTAATATCGTTGTTGGGATTGTTTGACGGTATGAAGAGCGAATAGGAAGCCGTTTCCCCTAAATCGCATGAGACAAATCTGTTCTCTTTCCGAGAATAGCGCAAGGATGGAGACCGGACTTGGGTTGATGACTGGCTGATGTTGCTGATGATTGACACTGTGTCCATAGCTTCTTCGTTGTCACAAATTTCAAGCACTTCTAAATGGATCTTGACGCTCGTGTCAGCAAATGTGGTTGGAGAATCCTCAGGGTTTGGCTCATGACCCACGCTCTTGGAGCGATACACTTCAATTTTCTTCGATGTGGGCGTTATTTTCTGTCCCTCTGTGCTTACCTCATATGTAGATAAAGAGAGGGTTTTTCCTGTAGGCGCATGGAGAGATACGGTCCCTTGAAATGCACACAGAGGAATTGCTAAGGAGCCACCTGAACGCTGGAAAGAAACAAAATTGTTAATTTTCCTTCATGTCGCTTCCACAAGTCAACAAGCCATTGTTAACAAACTAATTGTGCCTCAACTTATTATATTCATTGCTGAAAACACAGCAAACCAATTATCCCTCGCTTATTTGCATTGCTGAAAATGCACTCTTCGCTTTCTTAAATGCCATGAATTTAATCAACAGTATGAAAACATGTCCCCTTTCTTAAATTTCACGTTTCTTTATTGAGTTATAATACTACAATGCAAGTTCTACAAAAATGGTCTGTGATGTATTTAATAGGGATGTGCATAGGTTTAAACTTCCATTCTGTTACTGATTTGCTCTGTGCTCCCTCCTCTACAACCTATACCTCATGTTCTGAGTCACTCTATAAAATGATGTTCTGTGTTCCCCTTTCACTATAATGGGGAATCTTAAAGCTGCTATAACTTTTTTGCCTTTTGGTCAAAGTGGGTGAAATTTGCAGGCACGAGAGTGCCTTTAGAATGGATTAAGCCTGGCAAATTGTATACAGATAGGTCCAGGAACTATTTATGGGGGAAGTAAAAAGGATTCACTTTCCTCCATGATCCCAAAGGAGGGCAAGTGGAGTGTATTCTGATGTCTACATTTTTTAAACTTCACAGCTTCACACTGGCTTTTCCAGTACTTGCTCATTTCTTCTGACAGCCTCAAGCTATATGTCCTATCTAGAATGCTACCTGTAGAATTCTAAATAGTTCTGGGTTGGTTGGTTTTCTTAAATCAAAGCAGAGCCATGTAGGAATTGGGGTTGGGTGTTTTGTTTTTAACTCTTTAAATGGAGCATTTAACTTTTTTAAAAATAATCTGCTACTGTGGTTTAAAATAAATACAGAGCTCTTCATTGCTGTGCTGGAAACATTTTGGACACCCTCACTTGTTTCACACAGACCTAGAGAAACATAGATACAGTATATAGCGGGGCAATGAGCTATAAGACATAGAAAAGAAAAGGAAGTCCTAATCCAACTTTGATTGGTATTCATATCTCTCTTTGACTTGGGAGGGAGGAAGACTCTTAAATCAACAGATCTGCTGCATTATTTGGCTGAACCCCCAATATTTAACTCTTCTACAACTGACTTAACCCATCCTCATAAAACTGCCCTCCCTCCTATGTGACCTTCCATCTTCATAACATCCCAACCCCAGAAAGCACAAGCCATGTAAGATGCAATTAACAAAATTTGTAAAGAAATGAAAGCGAGGGGAGTACAAGAGAAATAGTGAATGGCAGTTAATAAAACCAAATTAAATCAAGTAAGCATATTAAACATGAAAAGGCTACCTAAATAGACAGACTTTTAAAGCATCCTTGGTTGCTATGGATGACTCAAAGAGGTGGGTTACTTACGCAGTGAATGTTGGCTGTGGTTGTGAGAATGACATCTGTATTTTGGGTGGGGCAGTACTCTGGGAATGGGGGAATTGTGTGAAGAGCCTGTTTGCATGCTATTGGTCCCTTGGCCCATCACTCAAGCTTGATATCACCTCCTCTAGTTCCTTGCAATTATTTATGGCGAGGCAGCCAGAGGCAGAACCCCTGCAACACCCATAGTTCAGTGCTAAATGAAGGATGTGCCAGAAGACTTAGGACAGCCTTAGGACAACCTAACACTGAAATAGCCAAGTGGAATGCAATTTGCTGCTTCCAATGTACACAGCATCAAATGATAAACATTTTTAGTTGTATTCTGTTCTGAAGTACAATCTATTATATTGTACTTTGATTGTATATTTCTCTTTTCATATGTATTGATGTTCTTCATGGCTCTGGGGTCCTTTGGACCAAAGAGCAGTACGTATATAAATAAACCACACCATACTACACCACACCCCAGGCTACTGGAAGCTGGAGTCAGAATCTCAGTTGTGGCTCAACAGGGCTACATTAGTTACTATTCATATTACAAAACTGGGAAGTAACCAAAACTCCATCAGTAAATAATTGGACTCTCGATATGCTGACTTTGGTGGCACATGAAAAAAATATTTGATTACATGGACTTACAAAAAGAGGCCAATTCACAGCAGTGTGACAAGAATTTCACATTCTTCCGAGGTGGATGTGAAAATGAAGGTGCTTTTTCTAAAGGCATATTGCAGGAACCTATACACGAAGCATCAACATTAAAAAAAGGGGAAGTGATAGAACATATGGTTCGACTTAATGCAGGGATGGTGGACTTTCTCAGCCGGGATTTCTCACATTGCATTCTGGGAAACCTTCCAGTAGTCACATGTCAGTGGTGGGCACTGGTGAGGGCTGTTGGCCTGAGGAGAGGAACAGTGGTCTTGGGAGTGGCAAGAAACAGAGAGAAATGCCCAAGAGTCCACATTTGGCTCCAGGCCTGATTTTCCTTATTCCTCTGAATAGATTATTCTTTGTTTCATATATATTTTTTATTTTATAACACAAATAAACAACACAAACAGAAAAACAAACAATACAAACAAATTCTTGTCTTATCCTTATTTTTTCTAAACATTGTTAGGTGGGCTTCCCCAAGTCCCCCCCTATCTGATTTTCATTTTACCTCATCTTTAACAGTTTACATATATCATAATTTCTAACCATTTCTTTTATCACGCTTACTTTAACCATAAAAATCTTCACATTTTATCAGTTACAAATAATACTATTTTAAAATACACGATCTTCTACTTCTAACCCTACAGCCTATATCCACTTCCAAAACTACCCTAAGATTTAAATATTAACATATTTTTTCAAATATTCCTTAAACTTCTTCCAATCTTCTTCCACCATCTCCTCTCTGGTCTCGGAGTCTCCCAGTCAAGGACATTCCCTAACATACCTTTATCATGCTAGCCTATATCCCAAGACTGGCCCCTGCTCCCTACCCCCACTTTCAATAAGTGTGGGAAAGCTTGGAAAATGGATTTGCCTGTAAAACTCAGGAAAGGGTGTCTCATTTCACAATGCAGATTGTCAAGCCAGGCGGTGAAGGAGTTTCACAATTTACTTCCAAATCATCTGTATGAGGCTCGTGTACACTGCAATGCTCTAGGCAGCTGCCTAGTGTTACCTAGTGGCTGCTTTGCGCAGCTGTCAGAGCTCTGGCTGTAAACATCTGGGGGATGCTTTGCGCTCAAGGCTCAGACTGCATTAATGTGCACAGCCTGGAGTTTCAGTCTGAAATCCACTTAGTACATCTGAAGCACCCAGAAAACTGAGATGAATGAAGGCTGATTGTTCTAACACCGATCAAGTCCAAAAAGTGATTATAGTTTGAGGCGTGTCTAATTAAATTACTGGAAGACAGGACTGTATCTCACAGGCCATGCAAGAATTCTTGGTATTGTTACAGGAGAATGAATTCTTGCTGAATAGAATGGGAACTTGTAATCACTATGGATCTGTTTTTTCTCTTGTACATTTCAAAAAATAAGAGATGCAGGATATCTTTGAAAGTACTACCTTGTCTCTTTCCATTGCATTGCTTTGCTTCCCTCTTCCTTCCTCCCCTCTTTCCATGGTTTCCCAAAATGTAAAATTTATCAAGAAAGCCAGGGGTAGGCAATATGGTGCCTTCCAGATGTTATTACAGACTCACAGAGATGTAGAGTTGGGAAGGACCTCCAGGGTCATCTACCCCCTGCAATGCAGGAATCTCCACTAAAGCATCCATGAGAGATGACCATCCAACCTAAGAACCTAAAGTAAAACTTAAGTCTTCAAAGGTATACAGTTTCTTTAGAACATAATTTTTACACCACGTTTGCATTGATTTTAGCTCAAGGTAGTACGAGACCAACTTGATGATGATCGCTAACTTAGATGGCCTTCAAAGATGATTTGTTTGTGAGGATGAGGCTACTAGCCATGATGGCTATTCTCTGCTTCCACAATGAGAGGCATTAATGTTTCCGAATACTAGTTGCTGTAAACTGCAGGAGTGGAGAGTGCTCTTGTTCTCAGGTCCTTCAGGTTGGCCATTGTGAGAACAGGCTACTGGTTTAGATGATCCAGAAAGGCTCTTCTTTCTTCTTACGCTGTACTGATTTTTGGATCTTTCATGTAGCCTAGCCTAATTTGGTGAGAAACTGCAGCTCAGAACTTGAGCACATCTGCAGCACAAGGCCCCATGTTCAATCCCTGGCATCTCCAGATAAAACTGGAAAATATCCCTGTCTGAAACCTGGGAGGGCCACTGCCAGTCAGTTTAGACAGTGCTGAGCTAAACAATCATAGAATTGTAGAGTTGGAAGGGGCCTTGAAAGTCACCTATTCCAACCCTCTACAACGCAAGAATCAAAGCTAGGTGGTCCAATGACAGGACTTGGTAGAAGGCAACATCCTAGGTTCCAAATTTCACAATTCAGCACTTTTTCTAACTTCATGTCTTTGGATTAAGGCCACTTAGCTCTTCACGGGTGGCGCTGTGATCTAAAGCACAGAGCCTAGGGCTTGCTGATCCGAAGGTCGGCAGTTCAAATCCCCACAACAGGGTGAGCTCGCATTGCTCGGTCCCTGCGCCTGCCAACCTAGCAGTTCAAAAGCATGTCAAAGTACAAGTAGATAAATAGGTACTGCTCCGGCGGGAAAGGAAACGGCTTTTCCATGCGCTGCTCTGGTTCGCCAGAAGCGGGTTAGTCATGCTGGCCACATGACCCGGAAGCTGTACGCTGGCTCCCTCAGCCAATAAAGTGAGATGAGTGCCGCAACCCCAGAGTCATTCAAGACTGGTCAGGGGTCCCTTTACCTTTACCTAGCTGATCATCACAGGATTTCCTTGCCTTTAAGCTGACCATTAACTTGGTTGCCTTTAGCTAGCAAACTCATGTGAAAATGATGTTCCAGTGAATCTACTGGTGACTCTTGATCTTGACTTGAGGCTGAGTAGACACGGAATCCAACCCTCCCCCTGCTCTTCAATGCATAGACCTTGTGTCCAAACCACCTTGCTTCTCAGTGGGTAGACCTGATGCCCCCAAATCATTTGGCCTTTCTATGAGTAGACCAGGCACCCAAATATTCCTGCTCTCTGAAAATCCCTGCCCCTTTGTAGCCTGGATTGTGTTGACTCAAGTACTGGACTTTGTCTCAAGGGCTGATTCCTGACCTCATCAGCTTTGTAAATGGGTGTAGTGAGGATTTATGTTAGCGGAACAGGATTTATGTTGTGGGAGGCAGAACCAAGCTATCTGTGATATGATTGGTCAGTTATTTAAGTATTTTAATTTACTTAATTGGTTTAGAGGTGGCAGCTCCCCTGCCCCACCCCTTGGCTACACTCATGGCTCTGGTCAAGTACCAGAATGTTTTATTTAATTCCAGCTGTGTTGATTCTGGAATGTTTAATTACGAAAAGGGGTTCCTGTTTCTAAATCACTCCTTTTAGTGAATATTAGGTCAGCACTGAGCCAAAGGTTGCCATGAACTAAGTACAGTGGTACCTCGGGTTAAGAACTTAATTCATTCTGGAGGTCCGTTCTTAACCTGAAACTGTTCTTAACCTGAGGTACCACTTTAGCTAATGGGGCCTCTTGCTGCCGCTGCACCACTGCTGCGCGATTTCTGTTCTCATCCTGAAGCAAAGTTCTTAACCCAAGGTACTATTTCTGGGTTAGCGGAGTCTGTAAGCTGAAGCGTCCGTAACCTGAAGCGTCTGTAACCCGAGGTACCACTGTAACTGATACGCCTCATTTCTACCCTCCCAGCACTTTCTTCTCCTTTCCATACCCAGCTTTGAGACAGCTGCTTTCTGTACCTAGAAGGATGCCTGATTTTCTAGTGGGAGGAGCCAATAGCACCTCTGCCAATAGAGTCACTGCCTGTAGGATGGATGCAGACAAGGTGGTAAGGTGGAAACTTACATTAATAATATCCACTTAATGAACATAGAATCATAGAATTGTAGGGCTAAAAGAGACCTCAATGGTCCTCTGGTCTAACCTCTGTGGCCTTGTTCATTGAGGCAAAGGCTCACTCAGGAAGAAAGGCATACAGGCAGGTGTAAAAGGCTTCCTTGCCTTTTCTCTTTTTCAGAATTTGATGAGATATTGATGTGAGGGATGGCTTGCTTCTCAACAGAATGCTTTTACTGAACCGACTCTGGCTAGGTTTCCCCAGCCTCTTGGGACAACTGAGAATCTCCACACATTGCTTTAGGAAGCTTTGCTGTATTTTCTCTCAACTTGCCATCTCTTCTGACTGCTGCGAGCGACTTATTTCAAGAGGCTCTGCTACGCACATCAAACGCATTTAGGTATACAACAAATTGAAGGAAACAAGATCGACTGTGCATTGTGCCCCCTTAGATGAGCTTTGCTGCTGCTGCTGATAAATACAGGTTGAGACAAATAAGCCACAGTGCAACTTACCAGATTGCCGGCAAAGACGTCAGAAAATGACACACTCTCAGTTGATGTATAGACCTAGAGACTGAAGTCGTTCGCTCCTCGCACTGTATTGGTGTGCTATATTCATTTGCTCAGACATAGCAACATTTGCTGCAAATACTCTTCCAGTGTGAAGATTGCCTTCTATAATAAGGTTCCTACATTTCCTGGGAGGATAGGGAACTGCTGTGCCTTTAAGAACTGCACTGAAAGGAAAATTCCATCAGGCACAGCTTTTCTCTCCTATAATAAACTTTATCTGTCTGCCCTAAAGCTACCTACATTTAGTTTCCTGCAATTCTTAGAGGTTCGTCTTCCAGGATCATTTTCAATACACTTGTAAAAGGGGACACTACGAGAAACATTTTCAAGGGTGACATAGCACACCAAAAACAGGATAGGCATTATGCAAACAAATTATCCATTTCCATAGCCGAAAACCCCATGCAAAGCTCAAAGGATGTAAATTTAACTTTTATGTCTTGTCTTGGAATGTTTCTGGTTTTCCTTTTAATGTGAATTTGCTTCCAGATGTAAATGTGGACATTGTTCTGCCCGATCACTGGTTTCCATACAATCTGGGGCGGCCTCTTGTATTCCTGCTCCTCCAGAAGGAGATCCAGATTTATTATAGGCTTTTTAGAAAAGACAGCAATTATGCTCAGTGTACACACTGGTGCTTTTTAGAGACTTGGAATACTATTTATTGCAAAGGAGGAGAGGGAACAGGAAGCATTTTGCATGCATTCTAAAAATAATGTTGTAGCTTACATTCCTTTGAAATTATTTGGAGGACAAACTCGATGCAGTTTATAACTGGTTTTGTCTTAGTATTTCCCTTGTGGAAATAGGCTTGTTAGATTTTTAATAAACTCATTGTTAATAATCCATAAACATAATAATAATAATAATAAATTTTATTTATATCCCGCCCTCCCCAGCCGAAGCCGGGCTCAGGGCGGCTAACAACACTAAAACAGTACAACATTATAAAACATTATAAAAATGGATTAAAATGAATTAAAATCAAAATTGATGGCAACCATAAACTAAAGTTTTGTAAAGATTGCCAGAGGAGGGAGTCAGGCTGCGCCCTGACCAAAGGCCAGGTGGAACAGCTCTGTCTTGCAGGCCCTGCGGAAAGATGTCAAGTCCTGCAGGGCCCTTGTCTCTTGTGAGAGAGCGTTCCACCAGGTTGGAGCCGCAGCCGAAAAAGCCCTGGCTCTAGTTGAGGCCAGCCTAACCTCTCTGTGGCTTGGGACCTTCAAGATGTTTTTATTTGAAGATCGTAAGTTCCTCTGTGGGGCATACCAGGAGAGGCGGTCCCGTAGGTACGAGGGCCCTAGGCCGTATAGGGCTTTGAAGGTTAAAACCAGCACCTTAAACCTGATCCTGTACTCCACCGGGAGCCAGTGCAGCTGGTATAGCACCGGATGAATGTGATCTCTAAGCGAAGACCCCGTAAGGAGTCTCGCTGCAGCATTTTGCACCCGCTGGAGTTTCTGGGTCAGTCTCAAGGGCAGCCCCACGTAGAGCGAGTTACAATAATCCAGTCTGGAGGTGACCGTCGCGTGGATCACAGTGGCTAGGTCGGGGCGTGAGAGGTAAGGAGCCAACTGCTTAGCTTGGCGGAGATGAAAGAATGCCGCCTTTGTTATAGCTGCAATCTGCGCCTCCATAGAGAGGGAGGTATCGAAGATTACACCCAAACTCTTAACGGACGGTGCTGGCACTAATTGCACCCCCGCAAGAGATGGGAGTTGCCCCCTCAGCCCCCCGTCGTCCCGTCCCAGCCAGAGGACCTCTGTCTTCGAAGGATTTAACTTCAGCCGGCTCCCACGTAACCATCCAGCCACAGCCTCCAAGCATCTGATCAGTGTGTCTGGGGCAGAGTCCGGGTGGCCGTCCATCAACAGATAGAGTTGGGTGTCATCAGCATACTGATGGCAGCCCAGCCCAAAACTCCGGGCAAGCTGGGCGAGGGGGCGCATCTTTTATATCGATCCACAATCCCTCAGTTCCTCCCAGATTGACATCTTGTTATCTACTTTTAGTTACTTCTCCTACTCTGCATACTCTTATCTCAGTAGTCCTTCTCACATGATAGAGCCACATTTAGTGTATGCATGGTCCTTTCCCACACCCCACATATTCAGTATAAAGTCTGGACAAAACCTGTATGAGTACAACTGTATAGACAATCAAGGATCTTCAAGATATTTCTCAAAAGCCACTGCTTTCAAGACAGGGCCACAAAACATCAAAGGAATCGGACTTCCGGGTTGGCGCCTCCGGCAATGGCTGAATTCCTCTGATCGGGAGGAATTTGCCTCGTGGAAATCTGGGTCTGGCCGCCACGGCGAAGGCGGAGACCCACCCAAAATCACAGGCGGGTGAAGCCTGTGAACGTGGGATTCGGCTGGCACCTTTTGCGCCTCCCCTACTTGCGGGGAAACCCGGTTTTGGGGATCCAGAGCAACGTGGGGTGAGCGGCGCGGTGCTTCGAATTGACTGCTTTTTCCACGGAGCGAAGCCGCATAGCTGTTGCCGGAGAGCACTGACTTTTCCCTGTGGACAATTTGATCTTAAAGCAACTACCCGTGAGTAGAGCGGAGAATTGGATTTTTAAATGTCTTAATTTGGTGTCGAAATGCGGAGGTCTAAAACAGGAAGTCCACCTTCCCCTTTTGTAAATAGATTGAAGCAATGAGGATGCAAGCTGAAGCCTCGGAAAGCCTATTGTAAAGGACTAAATTTCCATTGGTAAAAAATACTAAATCCCCCTTGGTGGCAGGAGAAGAGGGGGGAAAGTTTTGGACTGAGTATACCTGCAGGAGAGAGCGAACAGAGTTAAAATACCACCGCTCCGATCCTGGAAACGGGCTGCCAACAGGACTGACGTGTTCTGGAATGCTTATTGATAGTGATTAGAACGTTCACTGACAGTTAGTTAAATAAGGAATACATTGTTTCCACTGTCTCCGTCTGCGTTTAAAAAGGAGTAAAAGTAACAGAAAATTGAAACTAACTTTATTGTTTGAATTGAGTTTAAAAGGACTAATACAAATAGAAACTGTTTCCCTCTAGAGGGAATTTGAGCCCTTGAAACTGTTACAAGAGTTGAGCTGGGGGAATTTCCAGCTGCAAGATAAAAAGCTGTGAGATTCTGGGGACCTTGAATCGGTTGAGAATGCCGACAGAAGAGGCCTTAGTGGTTTTATTATGTAAGATAAGTGACTCACTGGAACAGCTTCATGAAAAGGTGGATGTGGTAACTACCAAAATCGATAATTTGGGACAAAAAATGAACACCAATACAGACACTATTCAGAAACTGATACAGGAATCTACTTTGACATGGCAAACTACGGAGAAGGCTAGGGAGAAAGTTACTGCCGTTGAACCTAAAGTAACACAATTGGAGAGAGAGAGTCCCAGCCTTACAGATGCAATTTGATGACCATAAGTTGATGCCTGCTATGATTGAATCTAAAGAAAATCAGATTTTGAGGACCAGAGCCCTACCTGAACTCGAGAAGGAAAGTTTGATAGATTTCCCCACACAGGAATTTGATGATTTTTGGGACCGGGACTTGGGTCAAGAAGAGATTAAAACTGTGAGGGCCTTTGGAATTGGAAGAGGAGGGAAAAAAGAGAAGAACAAAATAAGAGACTGTTGTAACTACCAGAAGAACTTAGAAGAACAACAGTTAAGAGTGGAAATTTTGAAAGACGTTTTGAAATACCTTTTGGATTTTAGATTTAACTACGGAGATTTGGTTGCCCTGTCGAGAAGGAATAAAATCATCTTTAGGTGGGAGTTTCCCCGAGATTTACTCTTTAGCTTCAAAGGAAGGAAAATAAAAATAAGATCAGTGGAAGACAAAGTAAAGTTCATGTATAAATATGAAGAAGACTCGCAGAAGGGACTTGGAAAAGAGTTAAGAGCATTGGACAGAAGATCACCAGGTTGATGGACTATATGGAATTGGCGGATATGACTGGCAGAATCCGAGACCATGGAGAAGAGTTGGTGGAAGAAGATTGGAAAAAGTTTAAAGACTATTTATAAAAATATTGTAAAATTAATGAGTGTTAGAAAAATGTTGGAAAGGAGTTATATGGCTTTAGTAGAGATGTTATAAGGAATTAAGTACAAATAGATTATTAGAGTATTAAAGGGAAAATAAGGTTAAAATATGTTAAGACAATTATATATTAAAGGGAAAAAATAAGGTTAGAATATGTTAAGATAAATTACAGGACAGAAAACAGAGGAAGATGGAAAGGAATTGCTGAAACAGTTAATTAAAGTGGAATACAAAAAGGGAGGTGTAAGGAGGTCGTTGAAACAAGGAAATGAAAGACAAGATACTGAAATTATTGGATGTGTTTTAAATTGTGTTTATTTTGTTTTGTTAATTTAATGTTTGGGGGTTGGTGTTGTGTGGTGTTTTTGTTTTTGTATTGTATTGTATTGTATTGTTTAACTCTTTTTCTTTCTTTTGTAGTCTTTAAAATGTTAATAAATATTATTTTAAAAAAAACATCAAAGGAATCACCTGGGATAAATCTCAGGTGATTCTTTGGACATGCATACATACACACGTACACAAACATATAAAACTGCCCTCTTTCTGGGAGAGATTTATTAATATCCTGAGTAAGATAAGAATGTTTGTAAACCTTGAAGGGTTTCACTGCTGAAATTCCATGGGCTCTCTCCAACCAAGTTATACTCAGAGTAAGGTAAAGGGACCCCTGCCCATTAGGTCCAGCTGCGGACTCTGGGGTTGTGGCGCTCATCTCGCCTTATTGGTTGAGGGAGCTGGCATACAGCTTCCGGGTCATGTGGCCAGCATGACTATGCCGCTTCTGGGGAACCAGAGCAGTGCACGGAAACGCCGTTTCCCTTCCCACCAGAGCGGTACCTATTTATCTACTTGCACTTTGACGTGCTTTTGAACTGCTAGGTTGGCAGGAGCAGGGACCGAGCAACGGGAGCTCACCCCATCACAGGGATTCGAACCGCCAACCTTCTGATCGGCAAGTCCTAGGCTCTGTGGTTTAACCCACAGCGCCACCTGCGACCCTATACTCAGAGTAGACCTACTGAAATGTATGTACCTAAATTAGCCATGTCCATGCATTTCACTGGGTCTACTTTGAATCTGAAGTGGTTGGATACAACCCCATGTTCTCAATACAGTGGTGCCTCGCAAGACGAAAAGAATCCGTTCCGCGAGTCTCTTCGTCTCGTGGTTTTTTCGTCTTGTGAAGCAAGCCCATTAGCGGCTTAGCAGATTAGCGCTACTAGCGGCTTAGCGGCTTTTAGCGGATGAGCGGATAAGCGGATAAGCGGATAAGCGGATAAGCGGCTTAGTGGCTTAGAAAAAGGGGGGGGAAGGGGGGAAAAACTCGGAAAAACTCGCAAGACATTTTCGTCTTGCGAAGCAAGCCCATAGGGAAATTCGTTTTGCGAAGCGCCTCCAAAACGGAGGCATTCGTCTTGCGGGGCACCACTGTACTTGTGCAGAAACAACAATAACCTCTGGTGCCTGCTGCTGTTGCAGCAGCAGTAGCAGCTGGGTAGACCTACAAGCCTCCTCTTGTCACATACCGCTCCCTCCAGCAGCCATTTCAATTCAAGTGATTCTCTGTTTCAGACAAGAACATCTATTCTAGCCACAAAAACTGCTCTAGTAGGCAAATAACGTCTTCTTAAGCCATGGCACATGTGAAAGTTACATTTATCAGGTGAGGAGGATAGCACACCAGGCTGCTATAGAATACCTGAGATGAAAACCAAGAGACTCAACATGACATCCACCCATTCGTAAAGACATCAGGAGAACTCCACAAGTTGCATTGTTTTGTAATAAGATTTGGAATAGATAGCCATTGTAAGTTTATGATTGCATGAAAACTTGACCTAATAAGAACATAAGAAGAGCCCAAGGGCCCATCTAGCATCCTTTTCTCACAGTGGCCAACCAGGTGCCTATGGAAGCCTGCAGGCTGAATCTGAGTGCGACATCATCCTGTCTACCTGATATTCCCAGCAACCAGCATTCAGAAGCATACTGAGTGGCAGTGGAGCTAGAACGTAGCCATTGTGGCTGGTAGTCATTGATAGCCTAATATTGTCCATGAATTTGTCTAACCCTCTTTTAAAACCATCCAATCTGGTGGCCATCAAAACATCATGTGGGAGTGAGTTCCATAGTTCAACTATGATATGGACATGAGAAACCTTTCCTATTTGCTCAGGCTCTTTGAAAATGTAGATATTTTATCCTGCTCTTAGTTTGCTGGCTGTTTATTTTGCCTTGTTATATTTTGTTATGTTTCTTTCTTCTGAGAGTTGTATACTGCCCTAGGATCTTTTGTTGAAGGTGGTTCAGAGGTATTCTAAACAGAAATTAGAAAAACTGATGAGTACAGTTTTATGTCTCAGTTTAATCTTTGAGCTGAATGCATTTGCAAAGATATATTTTAAATTAAAATGGAATTTTGTCCCTGAAAATGTTGAGAGTATAACTTGTGTATTTCCCCCCCCCCAACCCTTCATGCAAAATATTTATTTCTAACCTCAAAATACTGAACTCAACTGATTGAGGGCCAATTCACTTAATCTGTTATGATGACCTTCGAAACATCAACGCCTACCCATGCTGTGCTTTCTGAGTTAATGGAGGATTATCTTGACTGTCTGAAACTCATATTGCTTCCCTGTCATTGTTTCCCGGCACTATTCTACTTTTCCTGCTTTCGCTTTTAGAACGCTTATGTATTCCGTACTGAGAACAAGGTCAGACAACAGGCCGTAACATTCATCCTTCAACATCAAGTGAAATAAGCAATTTAAATGGTGACAACGATAAGTGTTTTGTTATGAATTGTACCACAAAGGAAAATTTATAATGGGTGCTACAAAACTGCTTTGCTTAGGCTCCTATTTGTCATAGAAAATAGGGAGCAGGAATTACAGATTTTCTGTAATTGGCTTAGAGGAAAACTATTTGCATGAAAACTCAGCAGTCTGTCTCTTGAGTTCAGTTGGGTTTGCTCCCAAGTAAGTATGTATAGCAGTGGTTTTCAGCCAGTGTGTGTGGCACCCTGGGGTGCCTTGAATGATGGTCAGGGGTGCTGCGGGCAACACTGGCCTCTGTCCCTCTTTCCTTTCCTCCCTCCTCTGATGCCCCTCTCTTGTCTCTGCCTCCCAAAGGCTTGCGTAGCTGTTTATTGCAGCAGTCCCGGCTATAAGCTCTGCAGGCGAATGGGGCCTCTGAAAGGCAGGGCAGCTCAGAGACCAGGGACAGCAGCAGCTGCTGCCCAGAGGACTCCCAAGGGGAGGGGAGGGGAGAGGAGGCTGAGGGAACCCTCCACAAAGGAGGATGTTTGAAAAAGGGTGAGAGGCTGCCAGCTCTGCAGGCAAAGGGTGACATAACTGGGTTCCTGAGCCCCACAGGGGTGACACAGAAAGAATGTAGTTGGTCAAGGGAGCTGGGGACTCAAAAAAGGTCCCAAACTTCTCATGTATAAGATTGCTTTTGAGAAGAAAGTGGTCTATGGCTACAGTCCTATATACTCTTACCTAGGAGTTAGTTCCATGGATCTCAGGAGAATTTATTTATGAGAAGACATGTGTAGAATTTCATTGTAGCCGTGAGCATAGCAGGGGACTGGTTGTTCTTGATTAAAATAGAATGAAATATATGGCCTGCAGCCAAATTTTTTTCCAACCCTCAGGGTCCCCTTCCACCCATTAGCCATTCAGTGAGAGGGAAAGGGGTTTTAGTATCATGGAAAGCATGCAATGGCAGCTATGTGCTCTGCAAAAACGAATAAATAATTTTTTTAATAATAATAATAAGCAATGTGGAAAATGTCTCAGCAGAGAAGTAGATATGTGTTTCTTGAAAAAAATCAAAAAGTGTCCATACATTTTGCTGGCAATTCAGTTGTACAGTGGTACGTCGGGTTACAAACACCTCGGGTTACAAACACTTTGGGTTACAGACTCCGCTAACCCAGAAGTAGTACCTCGGGTTAAGAACTTTGCCCCAGGATGAGAACGGAAATTGTGCAGTGATGGTGTGGTGGCAGCGGGAGGCCCTATTAGCTAAAGTGGTACCTCAGGTTAAGAACGGTTTCAGGTTAAGAATGGACCTCCGGAACGAATTACTAAGTTTGTAACCAGAGGTACCACTGTACATGCTTCAAGGATTACTGAGGGTTTGAGCAGTCAGAAAAGATAAAGGTGTTGAAGAGCTTTTTAAAAACTGAGTTTATAAATACAGTGGTGCCTCGCAAGATGAAATTAATCCGTTCCGCGAGTCTCTTCGTTTAGCGGTTTTTTCGTCTTGCGAAGCAAGCCCATTGACAGCTTAGCGGATTAGTGGCTTTTAGCGGCCCTTAGAGGCTTTTAGCGGCTTTTAGCGGCTTTTAGCGGCTTAGTGAATAAGCAGATAAGTGGCTTAGCGGCTTAGAAAAAGGGGGGGAGGGGAAAAAACCCGCAGGAACTCGCAAGACATTTTCGTCTTGCGAAGCAAGCCCATAGGAAATTCGTTTTGCGAAGCACCTCCAAAACGGAAAACCCTTTCGTCTAGTGGGTTTTCCGTCTTGCGAGGCGTTCGTCTTGCGGGGCACCACTGTAATATAAACAGCCTATAGAGAAAAGTGAAGACAAGGCTGTAGCTTTAGCTTGTACACACAGTACACACAGGTGGACATACAACTTTGAATGGCTCACTAAATCACATAGCTCTTTTGTTTGCTCCTAAGAACATACCCGGGTGCCAGAATGATCCTATGTTTGCCTACAATTGACAGAGGAGACTCAGAGAAAAACTAGCTAGGAGTATGTGCTGATCTATGCCTGCTCCAATGGATTTAATGAAAATCGAAGATGGAAAAGAAAATCAGAGTTACTGTGTGTGTGTGATTGTGTGTCAGTTTGTCACTGGTGCTCATTACAGTACTGTGACCCCCAAACAACTGTCTACTGGTGTAATGTGGCACTCAGCCTGAAAAAGGTTCTTTGCCTCTGCTTCAAATATTTAAGGTATGTTCTTGTGTAACTTTGATCACACAAAGGGCCTAAGCAAGATTAGAGCCATGGTCCTTCAAGGCCAGATACCACAATCAATTGATCAGCCTTAGAGGTCTAATGTCACTCCTCTCTCTTAGTTAGTTACATGCTGCCTCTAGATCCCAGTGGGATCTCACTGCCTGAGACAGTCGCCGCAGGCTGCCTCATGGTAAGGCCAGGCCTGGCTTCACCTGCCTTTCCAATCCTGCATCATCACCCCTCATACATTCTTTTCCATGGTGTTGATCTGACTCCCCAAACAATTCCATTTCAGTAGCCACAAACAGCCTTGATATGAAAACAGCTAAACCTGCTGGGGCCAGCCTTTGTCTCCTTGGAGACACTCCTGTCATAAACATCCTGTGAATATTGGGAACAATTGGATAGGTGCTTTCTGTTTCCGGATGACTGCCTGACTCAACAATGGATATATCTAAAAATCTCACACAGCCCCTTGAGGACACTTTGGATAAATGAGGCTATATTCATGTTTTGAGTGCAGCTTGAGAATGGTCCAACGGCTTCCGGTGCAATGCCATTGCTGAAGCTAAACTGCTATAGTCAGTGCCTGTGTGACAGAACTTTTTGGAATCATGTGCACTCTGTCAGGGCTCTCTTTTTTGTACTCCACAAAAGTTTATGCCATTATACATGTGTTAGTCATTAGGATACCACAACTCCTCTTCTTCTTCTTCTTCTACCTAATTTCATGAGTTCCTTTTTGGTGGAAGAAGGCGGGAATCTTTTAAGAACTTCACCAGGTCCGCCGATCTCCTCGCCCCTCTGTGTTAGAAGAACAGAGTGCTTGCAGCAGATAAGGAATCAACAAACTCATTTCAAACAATGGTTCCTTCATGTCAGGGAACTGCCATCGGAAGAGCAGGTGGTGGAAGGGCTCAAGGAGGTTAGGAGAGACTTAACCGCAGAGGAGGGAACCAGCAGGGGGAGAGAAGGAGCTCCGAGGGAAAGGGAGTCGGAGGGATGGCTCTGGGACACTTCTAGCGAAAACAGTGAGGAGGTTTCAGGACCTCCTATAGGGACACCCACACCTCGCCGGAAACTGTCACGCCGAGAGTCCAGAAGACGCGTTTCCGTTAAGGAGCTTTTATGTTGGAAGAGATTCCGCAAACGCCCACTGTCGGATTCTGCCAGCGATTGAGGGAGCCATGCTTAAGGGGCTCCGCTACAGACAGAGCTTTGCTAATCTGGGCAAACTCTGAGGGACTAAGCTTTTACGCACAAGCAGCTCATCATCCCATCACACTTCATATAGGCTTGTATCTTCACCTTGCAAAAGCTCTTCGTCTCCCCACCGCGAGCTGCATTTGCAGCCTGGAGAAGATTCTCTCTCCCTTTTCACCTCGCTCAGATGTCTGGATTTTCATTTCAGAAAAATCAGTTCAGTGATTTACATGTGCCTGCAGTGATGCACCCGCTCAAGGCTTGCTCTCTGTTTTCTTTTGCATTCCAATAAGTGTCTGTGTGTGTTTTGCAGAAGTGGAACTAATCACTGATTCTCACTGTGAAGTCATTAAGGCTTTGAAAGCTGAGACGGGAGGTCTCATTAATTTTCTAGGATTCAACACTGGATAGCTCTATGTCATTGTAAGAGGACATCCTGGAGTGAAAAGGAATTCCAAGTCTGTAGTTTTGTTGCTGCAGTGTGGGCAGTTCACGTAACATGCTCATGATGCTGTTTATTAAAAAGATTTTCATTTCAGTAACCCACTTGGCACAGATACCATTTGGCACAGATATCGCACAGCAGTTCTATTGTTTGGGTGCTGCCGTTGATCAGAGCAAAAGACTACAAGGAAGCAAGATACAAGATGTGTGCTTGTTGAGGGGGTTTGCAAAGATCCAGTGCTCTTGCTCAGAAACAACTAAGTAACTTCTTATTTCTTGGAGTCTTCTTTACTCTCCAGGCTAGTCTAGAGATTAGAATAATCGGACAGCCTAGCTTCACAGCATGCACATCACATGTATAGACAATATTCATCCAAATGTTAGAAGATAATTAAGAAATTATCTTAAGGGCAAAGGAAGCCACCTTCTATTGAAAAAGACTAATGGTCCATCTAGCTCAGTATCTATAGAATCATAGAACTGTATAGTTGGAAGTGACCCCTGAGGAATCGCAACTAGATCATATATGACTGATTGCCACCCAACCTCTGCTTAGAAACATCAAAGGAAGGAGAGTCTACCACCTCTCATGGGAGTCTGTTCCACTGTCAGAAAGTTCTTCCTGGTGTTTAGAGAATGTCCTTTATGGATAAGGCCTTTCCTTTTCTGGAATGTATGTGAACTATCAGTCTATACAGTAACGTGTCTGAAATTAGAACCCTGACACGAGTGATTCTACTGGACCTCTCAGCAGCTTTACATTCTGTCAGCATTGTTGATATTCTGGAGCACTTCACCAGAATGGCCTGGGAGGAATGTTCTACATTTAAGCATATCTAGTTGTTCTGGAAGGCTGCCCCACCCCAGTGTCCTACGAGGTCCCACAATGATCCATCTTGTCTCCCAGATGGGCAGCTGCACAATTTTTAAAAACATGCTTTTGTGTTGTAATGCTACTTATCATTTGAGTTTTTCCATGAAAACTTATTGATTTATATGTTTAACAAGACATTTTTAATCATCTGCGCTTGGTTTTCTTGGGATCCCATTGGGATAGAAATGGCAGGTTATTAAGTTTTATAATTTGCAATGGCCTGTGGTTACAAGCAATAAATATTTATGGGGGGGGGGAATTAAGCCCTCTAAAACCAACAGATAAATTACATTCAGAAATGATCTGAAACACGCTTTGTTTGCTTTTCCTTACAGATTAAATTGTGAGTACAATGTGATAGGACTGTGAAGCTGAAAACGTATATGCATTTACCTATAAGTAAGTCCCACAGATGTTAGTGGAGCTTATTTCTGAGTAGAGATATATAGGATTGTGCTGAGCCATTTTAATAACAAACTAGTTACAATGCAAGTAGAGATGAAAATTATTAAACCATGAGCATGTTTTTTGCTCTTTTATTCATGTGTGACATCCGGAGTTGTGCTGAAATCTCTCCTCCAGTTTCTTGAAAGTTTGCTTCCTCTGAGAATTGAGGATTCTATTTTTCATCTGCAGGGAACTTTAGAATTTCTGGGGGAGCAGGGTTTTGAACTTGCCTTATCATGGCAAGGTCGTGAGAGGGAAAGTGTGTTTCTTTTCATTAAACATTTCTCTAGTGCTCTGCAGTAATGGTTCTTGACTGAAAAAAGTCCTACGGGAGGAATTGCCTCGTGACAGCTTCTCCTGGGCTTTGACTGAAGTGTGGGCACTAGGAAAGGTTGCAAAGTGTAGACCCCTGGAGATATGAGGCAGCACTCACATTCTTCCAAAATCTGCTCCAGAGAATCAGGATAAGTATGCGCCTCAAATACTTTTGTGCATGTACTTCCTTGCCTTGTAGGGGGTGGACACATTACTCTTGCTGGACTGTGAGCGTTAAAAGAGAACCATAGGGTTGCCTCTAATTCCAGTGCCAGCACAGACCCATTGGAAATAATGGACACAGCTAACTTAGGTCCATTCATTCCAGTGAGTCTGCTCTGAGTAAAACTAGCATTGGCTAAAACCCATAGTGCTGGAGTTATCTAAGAGTGCCCACCATCACCATTGTCAAAGCAATGATTCTTCAACATCAACTTCATTGGACTGGTCATGTTGTTTGGCTGTGTGATGGCCTGGGAATCCGATTCAGAGGCTGAACCAGAGGAATCCCAGCCTGCACAGGAGTCCCCGCCTCCAGGGCCAGCTGAACTGGGGCAGGGCCTTGATTCTGAAGCGCCTGCACCTGTGCCGGATCCTCAGGAGCAGGCACCAGGTGAATCCACTCTGGCTCCGGAGGTGGTTGAGGACTCAGTGCCTGCAGGCGAGTCTCCCCCTGGGTCCAGTAACCCTTCAGCCTCTCCTGAACTGCAGAGGCTCAGGGCAGAGAGGCGAAGGGAACTGGTTTCTCCCAGGAGGAGTGCTCGCCTTAAGGCCAGGAGAGGCAGGTCTCCTGGGGGCCGGGACCGCCCCTGGCCTCAGAGAAGATAAAGGCCAGTCAGCCCGGTTCCAGGTTGCGGGAGCAACGTCGTTGAAGAGCTGTTTCGGCCAGCATCCAGTCCTGTTCCCCCAGAGTTCCTGTCCTTGCCCGGCTTCTCGCTGTGGACCCCGCTTCACCCGTGGAGGACTGTCTGCCGACCCTCAACTCAGGTCCTGGACCTTGCCCCACGGTAACCTCTCCCCTGGACCAGCACAGGCTGCCTGATTATTGTCTTCCAAAGCAACTACTTTATTCCAAACTTGAAAATGGAAAGCATCGTGCCAGTGGTCAACAAAAGAGCTTTAAAGTCTTTCTCAAGGCAAATCTAAAAAAAGGTAGTATAAACACCGATAACTGGGAAACACTGGCCTGCGAGTGCTCCAATTCGAGAACAAAGGTGTCATGGGCTTTGAAGACACTTGAACTCAGGATGAAAGGGAGAAACGTGCTAAGAGGAAGGCACATTTGGCAAACCCTCACCATGATCAACTCCCACCCGGAAACCTACAGTATGTCCCCACTGTGGAAGGACGTGTGCATCCAAATTGGGCTCCGCAGTCCCTTCCGGACCCACTGTTAAAACCGTGTTTATGGAAGACAATCTTACTCGGCTACAAGTGATCGCCAAAGAAGAACAACCCATAGTGCTGGAGTTATCTAAGAATGCCCACCATCAGCATTGCACAGCCAGCAGGTGGGAGTGCCACAAAACAGGTGGCTGGCATGAAAACACAGCCTTCACTCTTAATCGACATCTGGCCGGTCGGAACTCTATTTCTAGGTAGAAGGAACAGGGATAGCCACTGAGCCAACACAGGCGGAAGTACCCTGACAACAGCAACATTGATGGGGAAACCATTAAAAAAAAGAATTTGTGTTTGTGTATGACAAGGTTCAGTTACTATTTCCATGCATAGGGAGGATTTAGGCTATTTGTGAGTCTGTGGCTGTTTCTGTTGTCTGTTTCCAGTAAAATGATCAGGTTCAAGCATTTTGAAACTGCGTCCCTATCCTTGATTTGTGCATGGGAAAGGTGTTATTAGCTTAGCTGTGGAGAACAGAGAAGGATGGGTAGGGGCAGTCAAGGTGTCATGGGCAGGGTGGGGGGAAGGATATGGCATTTGGGAAGCATGCCAAGTATAAGGTTACCAGATTTTTTTTTTCAATGAATCCGGGGACACTTTTCAACTTCAATGGATTTTGTATGGGGACTGATTTGTAAATCTGAGGACTGTCCCCAGGAAACGGGGACGCCTGGTAACCTTAGCCAAGTAAGGGGAAAGGTGGCTCAAACAGTTATTGGCTATACTGATCTCCCCCACCCACTAGCCACTGGATCGGCTAGTGCTGCTTTTAAACACCAGATCAGTTTGCAATAAGATCTTCCTCATCTACAATTTGATAATGGATGAGGAAGTTGACTTGCCATGTATGTTTGAGACCTGGATAGAAATACTCTCTCCTAGTTGTACCCACTTGAGTACTCAGATCAGAACCAGAGTAGGCTCACTGGCTATGAATGGAGTTTGCTGTAGTCTATGGAACTTCAGTTACTCTCTACAGACCACCTGTCTGAGTGAGTAGAAATGTGGAGTGTTTGTATAGTGTGTGTAGGGACAGATTTGGAATTCTGCTGGTGGAGAAGATCCACTGTCCAGCAGTTCCTCTACTTGAGCTGACAGAGAGTTGGCACGAGAGTTGGTTTTGAGGACCCCCCCCCCCCAGGATGCTAATTCTCTGGGATGTCTATGCTGAGGATCTGGGGCAGCTCAGGACTTCATGACTGTCCTGACAAGCATGGGGCTGTCACAACAAGGCTGTCCCAACAACACACACTGGATTTGGGTTTCTCTCCTAGGCAGGAAGAAGGTGATCTGAAGGCAGAATATGTTACAAGTATTCTCTTGTCGTGTTTAGAGTGCTGTTGAGATTGAGACTTATACACTAGCCTTTTCCCTTTGCAAGGCCTCCTATTAAAATGGACTGCCCCCCAGCCCCCTACGAATGCTGATGGATTTTAGAAGAAGATTTTATCACTCATATGACTGGTGCTCCTGCTGAAGCCCTGTTTGATTTGAGGAATGCAGATGTGGCCTGGATAGCTGACAAAATTGCCCCCAAGCATCTTGTCCCAATTTGGAGAGCCCCAGGGGCTCCATGATACACTCTAGAACTCAAAACTGACATTTTCATTTGTCATCATTTCATATCTGCATTGTAAAAAAAAAAAGCTGAGCCAACATTATAAGGAGATACTTATTAGAACAGTGTCAAAACCAATTCATTGCATAAAGAAAGCTAGTGCAACATAGTGGTTGAAGGCAATATACTTCTGAATGCCAACTGCTGGAAAGTGTGGGTTAAAAAAAATGTGGGAGGGGATGCTGGAATAGGGAGAGCTATTTGGATTATTGAGCCCATAACAATTTATAAATCTGGCTGGCTTGAACAGTCCCTGTTACCAAGTGAGGCTACAGTGCAATCTTTTGGGGCAAGTCTTACTTATGGAGATACAAATACTGACCTACCTTACAGGCTCGTTGTAAGGATAACAACAATACCAAGTCATGTGGTATTTGAAGGCTTAGCCAAGTGTTATTATGAAATCAGTCCAAGGCTCTCTTTCACATGCAGACTGGAAAAGGAACCCTCCTTTGGACACAGCAGTGCATTCTTAATTTCTGTGCTGCATTGAAAATAACTATTTAAAACCGCCCCTAATATGTGCTATCAATGCACTTTTGACTCTAGCATTTAGAAGCAGAGCAGCTTTTGTGCATGTCACTGAAGAACAAGTCTCTCGCTTCGCTCCATATCACTAACAAGCGTTTGCTCAAAAGTTGGAAACAGAAAGCTCTTAGGAATTGGCAGTAAGGGAAACATCATATTCTTGGGAATTTACCGCAGTAATAAAACAGTGATTAATAATACTGAAATACTTGGTTCATCCGTCTTGCCATAGCCCTAGGGTACAGCAGTCAGTTCTGCTTTTGGCACTTGCAAGATTCCCACCCTCCCCCCATCTCCCCAGTTTGTTCAAAAGATCAAATGTCATACTTGTGGCAGGCAGTCTGGCAGCTACTACTGGATGCAGGAAGCAAATGGACCTTGTGGATAGAAGCCCTGAACTTTAGAACTTGCCGAGCATGAGGGCATGACAACAGGGCTCTGGGCGACAGTTTGGAAAATGTCAAGTGTTCATGCCAGGGGAATAGGGAAGGCTGGTAAGCAGGCAGAAAAAAAACTTTGTCTAGGAAAGGATAACCCTCACTTCTAGGGCAGAAGAGGCTAGCTACACACACCAGTTTGTGTTGTTGTTGTTGTTTATTGCATTTATATACCATCTTTTCTTACAAGAAGCTCAAGGTGTGGCATGCATGGTTCTTCCCCTCATTTAATTCCCACAATGACCCTGTGAGGTAGGTTAGGCTGAGAGGCAGTAAGTGGCCCAAAGGTCACCCAGTGAGCTCCATGGTCAAGTGGGGATTTGAGCCCTGAGCTCTCAGGTTCTAGTCCAACATCCTAACCACTACATGTGCTCTCAGACCTATCTTGGCACCAACTGGTTGTAGAAGCCAAGGAGCTAAGGTTAACAACAACAACAACAACAACAACAACAATTTATTCATACCCTGCCATCTGGGCGGTTCCCAACAGAATATTAAAAACATGATAGAACACCAAACATTAAAAACTTCCCTTCAGATGCCTTCTAAAAATCAGATAGTTGCTTATTTCCTTCATATTTGGGTGGGCACCACTACTGAGAAGGCCCTCTGTCTGGTTCCCTGTAATCTCACTTTGCACAGTGAGGGAACTGCCCAAAGGCCCTTGGCACTGGACCTCAGTGTCCAAGCTGAATGATGGGGGTGGAGGCGCTCCTTTAGGTACACTGGGCCGAGGCCATTGGGCATTCTTGCTGCTGCTAATTTATATCCCTCCCTTCTTCCCAATGAAACAATAAACACATCATTGAAACTATTCTAATACAGCTGCAGACCGGGAAAGATCTCAAGTTAAAAGGCTTGTTGTTGCAAAACATCTGGTGACTCCTATTGATATAGTCACACAGGGGTATTAAACCCCACAACCTGCCTTCTAGTTTTGACATCACACATTGGGCATAAAGACCTAAGAGAGCAGGCCAAAGGCACAGCTTATCCAGCAGCCTTTTCTCACAATGGCCAACAAGATGTACAAGTATAACCCAAGAACATCAACAATCTTCCCACTGATGCGTCCCAGTCATTTATTCATATGAAGCTATCATAGGCCATATTCACCCCATACATTTAAAGCACCATGGTGCCACTTTAAACAGTCAGGGCTTCCCCCAAAGAATTCTGGGAGCTGTAGTTCCCTAAGGGTGCTGAGAGTCATCAGGAGGCGCCATTCCCCTCAAATAAGTAGTTTTGATCTCAATTTTCTAGATGAATTGTGAGGGGAATGGGGGGTCCAAGGTACATTAAGAATTGCTGAAACCTTTACATCCCAGTTTAATCACTGAGGTAATCTGCAGGAGCATCGTTCTTTGTCCCCTGAGTTGATGAGGCTCACCTGACAACAAGAAAAAACCAAGCCTTTAAGGTCATCAGCCCAGCCCAGAGATTCAGAAGGTACCTTTTGTTTCAACCTTTAAATGCCTGCTGAAAAAATTATACACTGCCAGGCTTATTCAGGCAATTAAAGAGAACATTTTCCCCATCATGGTTAGTTGATGGTCTTTGCTTTTAAAGGCTTGTGTGTTTTAATTCCACACACGCATTTCTGTAAATCACCTTGACATTTTTTTATGATATAGTAGAATACGAATATTTTGATAAACAAACAAAAAAATAACAAATTGACCTGAAGGTAATTGTGGTGGGGTGAGGTGAGTCTGGCTCAATTTCTCAGTACCAGAAATTCATGAGAATACATATGGAGAGGTTCATAAAAAGCTAAGATGAATAGACATGAGATGAAGCCCTCACTTTGAATATCTGCCCTGGCTTGCCCTTTCACAGCTTGAGGAATGCAAACACCATTTCTGAGGAGGATAGATATGCAGAGGCGGCAAGCACAGCAAGTATTGGGCTTTCTTTGCAAAGATGGTTGTTGAGTCCAGTATGTATTCTCAGAAAGTGCTTTGGTCTTTAGGTCTAAATCATTAATTTGTAGTTACCAGAGTATCCGTGAATAGGAGTGCATTGCAGAGAATATTTCTGTCCAGGGTGCTGAACTCTGGGTGAAAACCAGGGCTTTCTTTTCAGGAGGTACTCAAGAGTACACAAGTCGTTTTTTGGTTGTTAAAAAGTGTGGCACTTACTGTAACAACTTCATGGTGAGTACCAGCACCTATTCTTCTAGGGGAAAAAAGCAATGGTGAAAACCATTTTTAAAAACTTACACTACTTCTTTGAATATTTAACCCCCTTAAATAGCAACGATCTTGCATAATCTGGTTGGTGCATGAATGTCCTTCCTTGCTTCCATGCCTGCTTCAGATAGGGAGCCAATGTGGTGTAGTGGTTAAGAGCAGTAGACTCGTAATCTGGTGAACCAGGTTCAATTCCCTGCTCCTCCACCTGCAGCTGCTGGGTGACCTTGGGCCAGTCACACTTCTCTGAAGTCTCTCAGCCCCACTCACCTCACAGAGTGTTTGTTGTGGGGGAGGAAGGGAAAGGAGAATGTTAACCACTGTCAGGGAAATTCACAGAGTGTCTTTGCTCTAACAAGTGAATGAGGTGATGATGAGACTTTCAAGTTTGTTTGTGACAGGTTAGCATATCAGAAGTCCGTTGATGAGGAAAAGAATCAAGCAGAGCCTGGATATTCCTTTCCTTTGATGGAGTTCCTAATTCATCTTAGCTCATGGATCCACACTTCTTTGCAAAATTGTCTGCATTTCTAATTGCAAGCTATAAGTTGCGTTGCAGCTCCATGTGGTTTATAAGTTGAACCAATGGACTCAGAACAAAGTGCATTGCAGTTTCTAATAAATTGGGTATGTACTGGGGGTAGGGGTGTCTAACAGTGGAGGAACCCAGATGACTGCTATGGGGACTGTAATAATGAGCTCCTGCACTTGCCACTATACACTGATCATGAGAAAATATGATTATTTCAATTAGAAGATAAGAAAGAGAGATGGTGGTTTGTAGCAACCAGGCACTGAAATTGGTGAACAGTAAATAAAGGTTTCCATTCTTAAGGAAATCAGCCCTGAGTGCTCACTGGAAGGACAGATCCTGAAGCTGAGACTCCAATATTTTGGCCACCTCACGAGAAGTGAAGACTCCCTGGAAAAGGCCCTGATGTTGGAAAAGATTGAGAGCACACGGAGAAGAGGACGACAGAGGACGAGATGGTTGGACAGTGTTCTCGAAGCTACCAGCATGAGTTTGACTAAACTGTGGGAGGCAGTGGAAGACAGGAGTGCCTGGCGTGCTCTGGTCCATGGGGTCACGAAGAGTCGGAAACGACTAAATGACTAAACAACAACAACAACAAAATAAGGATTGCCATACATTCGGGAAAACCTGGACATGTCCTCTTTTTGGAGGCCAACATGCCCATCCGGGTTTTTTTTAACATTTTAAAGGAAATGTCCAGGTTTTCTGGGTTTTTTTTTATTTTAGGGTTTTTTTGGGGGGGGCATGTGCATGCTTGGGAGGACACTGTTCCCTGGAAGCAGAAGGACTGCAGTGGGGTGATCAGGTAGGAGCTGGGGTCCTGCCTCTGCTCGGGTTGGCAGCAGCTTGAGCCAGGCGGCTCAGGCTCAGGTGCGGGTGGTTTGGACATGGGCTGCTTTGCACACCATGGCCACTGCCAGTCTGAGCCAGGGAAAGGGGAGCACTACAGTGGCCACGTGTGCCCACGCCCACATGCTTCTTTCCCCAGCTTGGGCTGTCCTCTTTTTTGCTCTTCGAGATATGGCAACCCTACAGTAAAGCAAGGAAGTAAGGAGAGACTGGCAGGACTTGTGTACACTCAAGGACTACATGACCTAAAAGCACAGTGGACACCTCTCAAGGTGATAGTGATGCATTGCAAAGAAGCAAGCAGAACTCCTTGCTATCTTCTAAGCATTTATCCACTCCACCTGTCAAGGAACCAGATTTGCGACTAGCAAAATCCCTTGCTTTTGATCATATGATCAAACAAACAAACAAATGAAAGAACAACATGAAAGAAAGTCATGCCCAAAAGATGGAGAGGAAGTGGTGATACTGTGCAAGAGGTTGTGGTTGATATATATATATATATATATATATATATATATATATATATATATATATATCCCATAATGATTTTGCACTTTCTCTACCTCCCATGGCTGATGACACTCATGCTAACAATACTGTTTGCAATTAGTAGTCTCCCACTCCCTCCCTCCCGCCATCTCTCTCTCTCTCTCTCCCCCTCTTTGCATCCTAAGTACCAGAATAGACTCCAGGATAAAGTATACTTACTATAGCTCTACCCTACCTGCAATGCTGGTAAACCAAAGTCTTTGGGCTTTATTTATTGCCAGTGAAATAAATAGGAATACATTCCATGAAGCTGATGTACACTGGCTCAACTGTGGCTCTTTTTCACATAAATCTGAGTCATATAGATGCACAAGTTGCAAAACATAGAAGTAAGGCACAGACCACCAAGCCTTCAAGTTATTCATCACATACTACACATATAAGTAGATACTTTTATAAGATTTCAAACAAGGAAAGACTCTACCTGCCGTGGGGTCCTTTCCGACTTACTTCTGCACCACTCCCAGTCGGAGAGTTCTGGTTTTCGGCACTCCTCATGAGAAAGCCTTCTTTCCTTCTCTTCAAAGAAAGCACACTTCTCAATATTCCTCACCTCTTCTTTTTTATACGTTCCCATTTTGTCAGAAAGCAGGCAATCCATAAGCTTATCTTTGTTAAGGTCTTGTTTGGTGTCTGTACCAACAGTTTTTTTGCACTTGGTGCTCTCTTTAAGCAGGGAGCTGTCCTCCAGGGAGATGGTGCTGAACTCAATTTTGTTGCAGTCCTTTTGAGTCTCTCTTATATTCTCGCAGTCATAGTTGAGCAAGCTGTGGTATGATATAGAGTTGCCATCGTCGCTGTGATGGTTGTCATGAGATATCTTATAGATTCCATAACCTTGTTGGAATGACAGATTGAATTCAAAGCCTCTTCTTTTGGCTAAGGAAAGGAAAGAAGTGTTTGCATTAAAAATAGCTGGTAGGAAGTGCAAATGGCAGATACTGGTATTAAAAACAACAACCATATACCCTAAAATGGGATAAATTTGGATTGCATTGCACACTTTAACACAATATTTTTAGAAACCAACTAATGTTCCAAGTGCTTAAATACCAATGCTAAATGAAGACAGACATATGTTCTAAGGGTGAAGACATTATTTGCCCTGAATGCATATACCTTGGAATGGATTTAATGTGTCTTCCAGCTACTTCCACCACACCCGGAACTTATATCTGGCTTTACCCAATATTAGCTGACTCATTTTCTCAGGAAGAGAACAGAGTGATTTTCCAGATATTAGAAGTAGTTTTGATCTCTGTTTTCTGGAGGACCCAGCACGTGAAAGCTGATAACATGCAAAACAGAAAACAAACTTTCTGGCTCATCATGATAGGAGAGTCAGCAGAGTGTAGTTTGAACTGGTTGACGTGGAGTTGGTATGCATAAGACTACTAAAAGGCAAGTCACATGTCCTGTTGATTTCAGTGAGAACTAAATTCAGGTATGTGGATCTAACACCTTGGATCAAGGGCTAGTGTAGCATGCTACTTAACAGAATGAACTGTGAAAACAGGCAAAATTATAAACATTAGGTTGGAACTAGACAGGCATGACTTAAAACCCACTGATTTCAGTGGGAACACTGCAGCTAACTTACTCTGGATCCCATCCATTGTTTGCCATTTCAATCTTATCTTGCCTGGTTTTTTGGAGGTGTGTGTGGCTTAAGTCAGCAGATGGTTTCACATTTAGCATCTGTTGCATTTGAACTGCTTTAATCTAATTTTAATCGGATCCTTTACATCTGCTTTGTGGCATTGATTCAGAAAGGGTAATAGGCACATGGAAGCATCTCTTCAGAATTAAGAAAAGCATGCAGAAAATTGGAGTTGCATTCGCAGGCATTTCGCAGGGTGGATCCAACAATGTTTCTGATATAGGATTGGGAACTGTGGAAGTTGCTTATGATATTGCTAGTCAGAGGCATCATCTCCCCACCCCATTTGTCCTCAAAGGAAAAGAGAAGTGGAAGGAATGAAACCCAGACCTCCACATATCCAAGCAAGTGAGTGCTGTTCTCAAAATCAACAGCACCATCTACCTGTTTGGAGGCTAGATGTGCAAGGGATTATATGGATAGCCCTATGCTGCATGCAGAAAATCTCTGGATCAAAGCTTTAAACCAGGGATAGGAACCTGTGACCCTCCAGCTGTTATTGGACTACAGCTTCCACCTGACGCAGCCAGCATGACCATTGTTCAGGGATGCTGTAAGTTGTAGTTCAGCAATATCTAGAGAATCACAGGTTCCCCATCACCATTGTTTATCATTCCCAGTCTTTGGAACAGAGTGGGATAGAAATAGAAGCAAGCTAAAAGAACCCACTTAAAGAAATATAGTGTGGGCTTTTTGCTTTCATAAGGTCCTTCTTACTGCTAGTGGCTAATTAGATGGTGGCTAACCCCCAGATCAAGGACGTGGATGGCGCTGTGGGTTAAACCATAGAGCCTAGGACTTGCCGATCAGAAGGTCGGCGGTTCAAATCCCCGTGACGGGGTGAGCTCCCGTTGCTCGGTCCCTGCTCCTGCCAACCTAGCAGTTTGAAAGCACATCAAAGGGCAAGTAGATAAATAGGTACCGCTCCGGCGGGAAGATAAAGGGCATTTCCGTGTGCTGCTCTGGTTCGCCAGAAGCGGCTTAGTCATGCTGGCCACATGACCCGGAAGCTGTACGCTGGCTCCCTCGGCCAATAAAGCGAGATGAGCGCCGCAAGCCCAGAGTCGGTCATGACTGGACCTAATGGTCAGGGGTCCCTTTACCATTACCTTCCCCCAGATCACTGACCTGATCTGGGCTCCCTTGCAATTATTTTGCTCACCCAAGAAACTACATATTGGGTAGCTGCAGCAGCAGCAGAAAGAACAAAGAAACTGAGCAGGCACATCATTGGAATGCAGAGAGATTAGTGCACTTGTGAGGATACAAATCTGATACATCAGATCAGTCATTTTTATGAACAGAGAGGGACTGATACCTGCCTCCCGCCCACAGATTTGCATGGATCAGCCAATAAGTGGTGTGTATGTGTGTTTCTGTGTCTGCATGCATGCAATGTCACACCCAGTTTTTGCCACACCCAGTCCTGGCATGTGATCCCCCTGGGAATTGGACAAGGGTTTGGGGCTTAGGCTACCCCTGCCTTAGCAGTATGCATGGCACCTCCTCTTTACCAAGCATCAAGCAAAAAACCTATTTGCTTTGCCCAGACATTTGCAGAACATTAGCTGTTTAGTTCTTACAACTCACTTGTGTTGTTAAGAATCTGTGCCTTGAGGATTTTAATCTATTTCTTTTATCTGCTTTAGTTATTAAATTGTTTTCTTATTGTGGTTGTTCATTCTGGATGAATTTTAATTGTACTGTACAGTGGCGTAGCATGGGTTGTCAGCAAGTAATTTGCGCCCCCTAACCCCCAGATGTTGCGCCTGGTGCGGCCAGGCCCCCCGCACCCCCCACACTATGCCCACTGGTACTGTATGTACCATGCTCAGAGATTGGTTATGTTGGGGCGGGGGTGGTGGTGGTTTATAATTATTCTAAATAAATATATTAAGGTCATTCTGGCACTGGGCACATGAGCTATATTTTAAGTTGCTTAATTCTGCATGGTAAATATTTTGCATGAGGTCCTGGTGAGATAGAATAGCTCTTGGTAAAAAATAAAACAAAAGGAAAATTCAGTTTCGAAACAATTAGGTAATCGTTGCTTTGCCATCTGTCACATATTTCACTTTGTAAATATTGTATCAGAGCCAGAGCCAGTTTGTTACAAAGCACTATCAGGAACAAATTGCTTCTTGACACACAGCAAACACTGTAGTTGGGGAAACAGGTTCTGAAAGATCCAGAGGAAGAATCAATTTAGAGCAAAAGTCATCTCTGTCATAAGCATAGATCCATTTTCAAGAAGATTTTTGTAACAACCCTGGTCAAACTACTGAAAAATGTTCTGTTCTGCGTGAGCTGCCTATAAAGACTGCAGGTGGGAGTTCATGTTGAGAGATTCAGGACCAACAAGAGGAGGTAATTCTTCACATAGAACATATCTAGACTATAGAATCCGCACCCGAAAGATGGGAGTGATGGACATCAGTTTGGATAGCTTCAGAGGGGAATTAGAGGGATTTGTGGATAAGGTTATCAATGGCTATTGAAGCACCATGCCTCCGAAGACCAGTTGCTGGGGAACAACAACAGGAGAGTCCCTGTGGGCTTATCCAAAGCATCTGCTTGTCCCCTGTGGGAATGCTGGATTAGATAGGCCTTTGGTTTCATCCAGCATAACTCTTCGAATGGTCCACTGTGCACATTTATATATAAGATATCCTCCTTAAATGTAGATAGCCATGATTCTGAGGTTACATGCATAGAATGGAGCTGGGACACATGCACATGGAGCTGGGACACTGAAGCATCAATCTAGTCACCTTGTCCAGAAGAGAGGCTTTCTTCTGGAGGAAGAAAGATCACACACTGAGGTGTCCTGCCCTGGACTCCTTAGGGAAGGATATAAATTTAATAAAGTAAACAAACTGCTGCTCTCTCATCTACACCTAAAAAAAAAGCCAGTGTAGACAGTGTTACTCAGATCAGTGAGACCAATCAGTGAGACAAATGTTTAAATCCCAGCACAGTCATTAAGCTCACTGGGTGACCTTCACTATAGCTCTGTCTTGTTGATTTTCTCATGTGCTTAACCATTGCATGCAGGGGAGAGTGGGGTCATGCTTGCTAGCCCTGCCCCTTCATCATATCCTCACCGGCCTTGCCCTTCCACCAGCCACACACTGGGGCTGAAGGTCTGAAGTACTTGATGACCTCTCCCCCTTGTAGTTGCTGTTAAAAGCCAGGTTTATCAGTGAGGAGGCATCCAAAATTGTTGATGGGCTGTGTTTGACTTGGTTGGTTACAAGTTGTTCAGAACTGGACAGCTCAGGGATTTCAAACGAAGCAGCACAGGAAAGCATCTTGTGCTAAGTCAGACCACTGGGTCTATCTAACGTCATATTCTTTGCAGTATCTGGAGGCAGCTTTCCAGGGCTTCAGAGACTGGGCCTTCTTAGCCTTCGTTTGAACTTGGGACCTGCTGCATGCAAAACAAATGCTCTACCACAGATCCAGAGGGATCAAGGAAGTTACCATGGGTGAAACCCACATATTCCTAGCTTTGTGGTGTTCATGTTGAACAGCCATTCACATAATAGAAGAAAGGGACATGAAAGCACCATGTGGACCAGATTTTGATGAAACAAGCTGTAACTGCACAGTTTTCCCTGGGAAGGGGAAGTTGTTCAGGGCCAGGCAGAATCAGACGCTTAGCCTCCAGTCCCTTCCCATCATCCTTCTGTACTTACTTTTGCCTTCCTCTGAGGATACAGTGTAGACATTCCTTCTGCAGTTGATGATGCAGCCGCAAGGCAGGTGACTCCAGTGTTCTGACAAGACAAATACTGGGGTGACAGTAACGGCTAGCAGCGTTAGCAGAAAGCTGAATATCTCAAAGGAAAGGCTTTGAAACCCAACAGTGTGCTGAACAACCATTTGAATCTGAAAGAGAGATGCGTTTCAAAGAAATTAGAAACACTCTAGTTGTCTGTTACTATGAGTAAAAGGAATAAAAACAAACAAACCATACAAGGGTAAATGGAAAATTGTGCGCGCCATCTCTCAGTTGCTCACAGAGGGTCGTAGATAGTGCTGCTCCAGCAAAGTTCCACTGTTGCAATGGGACTTCCGTCTCATCTCTTATATACACACAAATCTGCTCCCAACAGTCCCCCAACACTCTGGAGCTGATTTTGGGGGTGCACAGGAGACTGGAAGAGACTGGCAAGAAAGATAAAGCTCCATTGCATGCACATAAGTTCTTTCTGCCAGAAGAGCTGCAGGGCTGGATATGACCCATCATCTGCAAAAAAAGTCCTTTCAAACCTAATAGAACTTACAAAATACATATGATTGCACTATATTAAGCTTTTATAAATCATGTTCATTTAAGCATGGACATAACACTCCTACTGAAATCAACCAGGCATTTAAATGTTTTTGCTGGATTGTGTCCAATCTGTTGCGGGCTGAGTTTTGTGAGGAGGGAGCAGCTGCTTTAATGTGAGACTCTAGCCCTGTTCAGGTGATGCATGAGTGTGTGGATTCATTAAAATAAACAAATTAAAAATGAGCCCCATTTGTTTTATTCACATAGAGAGTCAAACAAATGAATTCTGAGTGCACAGCCTATTCATTTCTCATTTGTTTTGTTCATTTTCATATTTGTTTTTATTGACATAGAGAAATAACCAACTTTCTGACAAGTTACAGGAAGGAGTGAAGAGAAATAAGAAATAGAATAAAATGAGGAGCCTTTTCTTTGTGTCTTTGAAATTTGGTAAGTCTGGTTCCTTGGAGGAATAGAATAAGTCTTGCCTGAAAGTGTCATACCAATGGAATGTGTAATACAGATGTTACAAGCAGCTGACTCTTGGTGACCCTAATTAGGCCCCTGGGATGGAGGTTCTTCATCTCTGCAATATAGCCTATGCTTAGGTCCAATATTCTTAAATTGTGGTGCCCAGAACTGGACCCAGTATTCCAGGTGTGGTCTGGCCAGGGCAGAATGGAGTGGTATTATGACTTCCTTTAATCGGGACACTATACTTCTGTTGATACAACCTAGAATAGCATTAGCTTATTTTGCTTTTGCATCACCCTGTTGACTCATGTTAAGCTTGTGGTCTACCAAGACCCCTAGATCCATTTTACACGTTCTACTAGTAAGCCAACGCGGGTGGCACTGTGGGTTAAACCACACAGCCTAGGACTTGCCGATCAGAAGGTTGGCGGTTCAAATCCCCGCGACGGGGTGAGCTCCTGTTGCTCGGTCCCTGCTCCTGCCAACCTAGCAGTTCGAAAGCACGTCAAAGTGCAAGTAGATAAATAGGTACCGCTCCGGCGGGAAGGTAAACGGTGTTTCTGTGCACTGCTCTGGTTCGCCAGAAGTGGCTTCGTCATGCTGGCCACATGATCCAGAAGCTGTACGCCGGCTCCCTCGGCCAGTAAAGCGAGATGAGCGCCGCAACCCCAGAGTTGGCCACGACTGGACCTAATGGTCATGGGTCCCTTTACCCTTACTAGTAAGCCAGGTGTTCCTCACCCTCTTACATTTGTGTAGCTGGTGGTTCCTGCCTAAGTGTAGAACTTTACATTTCTCCTATTGAAATTCATTTTTTTAGCTTTGGCCCATTTGTCCAATGTGTTAAGGTCATCTTGAATCCCGATTCTGCCTTCTGCAACATTAGCTACGCCTCCCAGCTTGGTGTTAGCTACAAATTTGATGAGCATCCACCTCAATTTCTTCATCCATGTCATTTATAAAGATGTTGAACAACAATGGGACAAGGACAGAATCCTGTGGCAGTGGGGCACCCCACATTTTACCTGGATGACAAGGAACCATTGATGAACACACTTTGGTTTCGGTTACTCCACCAGCTACAAATCTACTTAACAGTAACTACATCCAGCCTACATTTTACCAACTTCTCCACAAGAACAAGAAGTGTTTAAAATGGAGAGGCTCTCGTGAATGACAAGCCCGTTGGACACGTTCCCCAGCCAACATGCAATCAACATCAGTTTGTAAATGGCTCTATGCATGTGTGTGTGGATATACCGTATGTGTATAGAGAACCATGATTCTTCAGGGTTCATGTCCCTGAAGACTCAGGACAGGTTAAAAAAAGTACTCCATTATGCAGCAGCAGTGCATAGTTAAAATATAGAACTCGCTCCCTTGGTAGGCAATGATGACCACCAACCTAGATAGCTTTGAAAGAAGATTAGATGGATTCAGGAAGGAGAGGGCTATTGATGGCTACAAGCCATGATGGCTATCCCCTGCCTCCCTAGTTGGAAGTAGCAATGCTTATCCATACCAGTTTCTGGAAACCACAGGAGGGGATACTGTTCTTGTGCTTGGGCTCTGTTTCTGGATTTCCTACAGGCATCCAGTTGGACTAGGATGCTGAACTAGATGGGTCACTGGCCTGTTCCAGCAGGCTCTTCTTATGTTCTCCTGTTCATAACTGGCTTGTCTTGGCAGCTAGTTTGTTTGATGAACCTACATTTAACTCTACCATACCTGTGGCACTATTTGTCACAGCTGTGATTTTACCTTACAGATGCAAAAAGGCGTTAGGCAGGAACTTTGGTCCAGAGGAACTTGAGGAGAGCTCCATGATCTCTCACACTGGGAAACCCACATCTTAAGGGGCTATGGGGCATAGAGCAGCCCATCTTTGTTTCTGAATATCACCATTACTGCACCCGTTGGGAAGAGCTATAGTCTCCTGGACAATGACAGTTCTCTTTCTCTCCTGGACAATGACAGTTCTCTTTCTCAAGCTCTGGGAGGAAGACCTTTCATTGCCTACAGACAGCCACCCAATCTTAAACAACTCCTAACCCACAATAATACTACTACCAGACTTAACACGGACACTGGCACCAGAGCCTGCAATAAACCCAGATGCCAACTTTGCTGCCACATACACCCGGACAACACCATTACTGGCCCCAACAACATCACACATACCATCTCGGGACTATTTAATTGCTCATCGTCTAACATTGTATATGCCATCAAATGCCAACAGTGTCCTTCAGCTCTCTATATTGGACAAACAGGCCAAACCTTACGCCAAAGGATAAACGGACATAAATCTGACATCAGGAATCACAAGACAGAGAAACCAGTAGGAGAACATTTCAATCTCCCAGGACATTCTATACAAGATCTCAAAGTAGCTGTTCTATTACAAAGGAATTTCAGAAATAGACTGGAAAGAGAAGCTGCTGAATTGCAACTTATTGCCAAACTTAAAACCATGGAGAGACCTGGTCTTAACAAAGACATTGGATTCTTATCTCATTATACATGACAAAGCCATTTTTCACCTTCTCACCCCTTGCTTTTTCCTGTAAGACCTATTGCAGTCGTTAAGAGTCGTCAACAGGCTCATCACAGCTATCTGCCAATCACCCATTCCCACCACCCTTCTGAGTAATACCCCTCCCCACCTTCCCACTATTTAGAAGGGTCTGGTGACTTCTGTTTCAGTGTATCTGAAGAAGTGTGCATGCACACGAAAGCTCATACCAAGAACTAACTTAGTTGGTCTTTAAGGTGCTACTGGAGGGAATTTTTTTATTTTGTTTTGACTATGGCAGACCAACACGGCTACCTATCTATCACAGGAATAGCATTGGTGGTTGGCAGAGTTGGCTTCCTGCCCATCTCCCATCATGATGTAGTAGTTTGGTGTGGTCAAGGCTTTCGGGCAGCATTTTGCATCTGGAACAAGATCGCCAGAATCCCATGCCTTTCCTCAGTCAAGCTGTACTTGATACAGTGTGTGGCTGATCTTCTGCCATGGTTCTGTGTCATGTGTATTATTTCCTCTTATCTCTCCCCTGCTCCTGGTACACACCCCTTTGCCACAGGCACACTTAAACCACCTTGAATCATACATGTGTACACCGAAGGTAATGTGTGAAGTTGCCTTTTATTTTAAAGAATCCACGAGGAATAATTGAATTCAGAACAGAATTTATCCACACATTTGCTTGTGTCTTCTGGGGTTTGTATTAAGGATTATGTGGGTTGTTCCATTATGTATATTTACAATCTCCAATTTCTCACTGCATTGTATTGTATTCAGGCTCTAGAATCGCATGACTTCTGTATGCTCATTATCTTTTGTTGTTGCTGTTAAAACATTGGTTCTTAGGAATGCACCTGCTGCAGTACAGTTTTTGATAGCCCACTGTTTCTTGAAAGCCTATGCATAACCTTAGCCTTTATTTTCAATAACTCCCGGTACACTCTAAATATGTAACAGTGTAATATTTGTGGCATTTTAAAACAGGGATGGACACCACAGTGCCCTCCAGATAATTTGGATTCCCAACTCCCATCAGCCCAGGCCAACATTGCCAGTAGCCCACCTACATCTATAGGGCACCACAGTGGTTAACCCTATTTTAAAAGAATGCAGGTTTCAATAGGCATTGGCTCTGAAGCACAGATACACAATGAGGTTGCCATCTCCAAAAAGATACATGGTTGTAAGCCAGTTAGGCTTACCTGGGCGTGTGCCCCATGGAACCCATCAGGGCTTGCTTCTGGTCTCTTGCACTGCTGGTCTCTAAAATGTTGGTGCAGCTTGAAACCAGCATTCCTGTTCCTCTGGAATCTGTCGAAGGCGAGCTCTGTGACTTTGAATCCTGACATATGCTGAGAAGCAAATGTTCCAGTGCAACTCCCATCTGTGTCAGTTGCTTCAAGTGAAACAATAAATATTGATGCCTTTGCTCTGGCAGAGAAGTAGCTTTGACCCTGAGGCTATTAATAAAAGTCCACTTGAGGTAATGCTAGGAGACAGAAACACACCTCTCAGATGATGGCCCTGATAATGATGATAGATGACTTATACAGTACCATCAATGAGTGTCGTTTCGCAAGGAAAAGAGAAGGTACCTACTGCCACAAACCTTACAGTCTAAATCTCACTGGTGAGGAGGCCACAGAGGGAGGGGGGAACCACGTTCAATGGTGCTGACTCCCAGGAAAGTATGCTTAGAAATTCAACCATAGTCACAGTTGGGGGGATGATTTGAAGGTCAACTCAAAGGCTTCAGGGTCAAGGTGAATTTGGGGAAAGGAACTGGAGAAGAAGAGAAAACTTAAAGCAGAGGATTCTTAGTCAAAGGCATTTGCATGTGCTGTGTGTGGCCCTGAGTGAGTTTCACAGGTGTCACATAGCACTTATCCGCACCCTGAAGCAAAGCAGTTTTCAGCAGCTCTCACTATTTACAAAACCACAAGCAAACACACAAACCTTTGCTTCTGAGACACATTTCCATTTTACAGCCTCTGGCAACCCACTGCCAAAGGGTGTGCCTCAGAGCCAGGAAAGGAGGATTCTGCAGATGCTCTGATTAATTTCATGCAGTCAACCCACAGCCTGTCCAGTTGCTTGAAAAAGTAGCCCTTGGCCTGCCCTTCCAAGTAGTTTTCTTGTTTGACTCACTCTGCAATGCTTATTCGTAGAATGCTTACCCTAGCATAAAACTAGAGTCAATTAAGTAATTAGCTGGAGCCTTGGTTTGGCATGATCCTTTGTCGATGCCCATGAAAACATATGTGCAATACAAATCTATTCACCCAAATCTAGATAATCAGAACGTGCAATTAAAAGCCCAGCCCTTTCCATAAGAAGACACTGATATGAATGGAGGGGGCTCTTGCACACTCAGCGAACTCAAATAATTAAGAGTTGCTGATACAGGATTTGCCAGCATACTAACAGCACAGGGTTTGATTGAAATGACAATAATATATGCAATGAATCTCTGGTGGGCAATCCGTTTAACTCTTAGTAGCTGATTTGATGGTCTTACAGGATAAAATGATTAAAAAGCAAACAACCCAGTAACTTTTAACTGGACTATCTGGTGTTGAAGATGTCCAGTGCAAGTTACATGGGAAAGTTGTCTCATTTGCTCTGTGTTCAATGGCATGTTTTAAATTTCATCCAAAACTCCCCCCCCCAGCCCCCAGAACATTACAAATAGAGAAAGAAAGTTGGTTTGATTTTACCATCATTGGGAGCCAAAGTGTGACTTTGGTCAGCGCCAGAATCAGGGAAAAGCGCTTCTGAGCAAATTCCACAGTGAGGGTTCGGCTGTTGTAGGGCCCCTCTTGCATGCCGTAGCGATCCAATCCATAATGGTCCACTGGGCTTTGCCTAACTTTGAGGTCAGCATTTGGACAAGCACCTTGGAAATGCTTCAAGGTTTTGCTCACAGTGTCTTCCGGAGAGAGGGAAGGGGTGTGACGGCTGCCAGTCGGAGGCGACCCAGGGGAGAAATAGCCTCTGGCAATTTGGTGATAATCGTCGTACAGATGCTGCTGCTCATCTGAACACAGCAGCTGATAAATTAAAGGGATGGAGAGCACGAGGAGGAGGCAGAAGCACAGCGAGTAGACGATAAAGAGAAATAAAATGTAAGAGCTTGTGCAGTCTGTCAGGCACCCCCAAGGGGTGGAGGCATAGCTACCCCAGCCGCAAAGAGGCAAAATACAGATTAGCAGACTGACCATCCAGATAGTGAGAACGGCCCAGACCATGCTGACCGGCCTCTTGGTGGCCCCTTGGCCGGTTCCCATCTTGCTTAAGCTGTAGAAGTTATAAGAAACTATGAGCGACCCCATCAGATTGCTGGAAAAGCCCTGGAATAAGTACAGCAACGCCGAAGCCGTGCACAAGCTCTGGGGGAGCATCTCATCCAACCAATGCTTGAGCATGAAGATGGTTGCTGGCGCCACACTGATCAGATCGTCCACTGTCAAAGAAGTCACCAGCATGGATACAGTACTTTTGCTCTGCATCCTCAGCAGAGACACCAGCGAATAGATGCTGCCCAAGAGGGCGGTGAACGTGATGATAAAAGTCAAGCAGAAAAGGAAGAGATTCAAAGGCTTCTGCCCTTTGGGTATATCCATAATCCCGTGGTGGCTCGTCCCGTTTGATGAGACATTGCTCAGAGTGACCGACATGGTTCTTGGGATGGGTGGGGTGTTATTTTGCCTTCCCACCAATTCTGGGAGTTGTCATCTGAGGACACAAAAACTGTTGGCTTCACGGTGAATTTCTGATCTTCTCCACCAAGTTTGTTGGACTGCATAGAGAGATCCCTTGTCCAGCACCCTTTTTCCTGGAGACCTGCTTTAGGATGCAGTCAAGCAAGCCCAGCCAAGCTGTCACTTGAGAGAGAGAGAAAAAGAGCACATGGTTTGAAAAAGGAGCATTAAGTGCCAGGGAGAAAAAGATGCAAGAAAATAAGGCAACGTGATTTCCTCTGTTTTTGAATGGGTCCCGGATCCTCTTGATCAAGTTTAGCTCTGCAAGTCAGACGCGTCCAGCAGGTACCAGAAAACGTGCCGTAGTGGAAAGAAAGGAGAATCTCGGTCTCACGCTGCCGGCTGAGAAGGAACTATAGCAGCGGGGGGAAGAAAAGGAGAAGCTCGTTGGCTCGCTCTGCACTATTCAGAGCTGCAGGAGGGAGGAGTCAGATAGAAGCCGGGGAGCAGAAGAGAGGAAAGTGTCTTTCTCAACGGAGCTGGCTCTCCGAGCAGGAGCCAAGGAAGAGGGGCGCGCCCTCGCCAAGCCACGCCCTCGACGCTGACACTTCCATCCAGCGCAAAAAAAGGAGAGACCTGCTGCGAGCCAGAAATGTCACCTCTCCCAAGTCCGGGTGAGGCTCCAGGCAGCTGCAACCTTCAGCAATGCCATTCCTATCGCTTGCGCCGTACTTTTGGCTCACCACGGAGAAGGGCGCGCGGGGATGCCATTTAGCCAAAAAGGATGTACTCTGGACCACACCAAAATGCTGCTTTTGAGATACATTTAGGGCACGTTAGATGCACTTCTCTCTCTCTCTCTCTCTCTCTCTCTCTCTCTCTCCCCCCCCCCCAACTCCCCGGCAGCATAGGTAAAGTAGCCATCCACATAAAATCCACACAGAGCAATGCTTTCATGAAGCCACGAAATAGTGAGCAAGCTTTTGAGGTCTCCAGAACTCTTCATCAGGGAGGGTATTAAGCAAAGGGTGGCGGGAAGCGGGCTTGGTGTTAAAGCCATAAAGGCTGTATTGTTAGAGTAGTTAGGGAGGCAAGGAAGTACTGGCGCACAGTTAGACTATGGAACTCACTCCCACAAGAGGATGCCTTTAAAAAGAACACTAGGCAAATTCACGGAGGAGAAAGCTATCAATGGTTACTAGCCATGGGCAGAGGCATTAATGCTTCTGAATACTAATTGCTAGAAGCCATGGCGGCGGGGGGGGGGCGGGGGGCGGGGAGAGCTCTAGGGCCAAATGCCGCAACCTTTCCTCATATGGCAGTGGCTCCACCCCCTTGATCTTTTTGGTATCCCTTTTCTGAACCTTTTCTAACTTGTTCAATACCCTTTTTGAGGTAAGATGACCAGAACCGTGCAGTATTCCAAATGGAATAGATTTATGCAATGGTATGATGTTCGCAGTTTTATTTTCAATTCTTTTCCTAATTACCACTAGCATGAAATTAGCTTTTTTCCACAACAGTGCACAGGGTCAACACCTTCATTGAGCTACCAACTACTATGACCCCAAAGTCTCGTGCCTGGTGAGTCACCACCAGCTCAGAGCATATATTTCTGAAATTATGATTATTATTATTTTTGCCCCAACATCCATTACTGTACACTTCTTTACGCTGAATTGCATTTGCCATTCACCCCTTTTGGAGAAGCCCTTTTGGAGCTCTTCACAATCTTCTCGTTCTTAATAACCCTGAACAATTTAGTACCATCAGCAAAAATTGGCCACCTCGTTACTTACCCCTCAGTAGTTAATAAAATACATTTAATCTGGATATGGATGACTTGTGCGGCTCCAAAATGCAAAGCCTGATGGAACGTCCAAAACTCCTGAGCTCTAAGTACAAGCTAGAACTGAAAATTGATGGACCACGTGACTAGCCCGCTGAAAAATTTGCAGGGGGGGGGACTGTGATTTTTCTCGCTGATTGGGAGAGGGGGCTGCGCTGACAAATGGTGACCTAACTGACAATTTGCATGGGTCTTACACAAAAACCATTATCTGAATTTTTGCTGGGCATTTGTTCCTGTGGAGAGTTCTGACTTAGATCCAGCCTCTTCTTCTCCCAGGTTCCCATTTTTCTGACAAATGGTTCATTCCATGATATTAGAAGTATCCTGTCTGTCAAGGATGCTTTAGCTGAGATTCCTGCATTGCAGGAGGTTGGGCTAGATGACCCTGAGGTCTCTTCCGACTCTACAATTCTACAGTTGTATGAGTCTATGCTTTGCAGAGTGGGATCCACAGAGTGGGATGGCTGAGGGCAATTGCTCACCACGTGTGTTGGGTTTGTACAGTCCTGCTTCTCTTTGCTATCTCTTTGCCTGAAGGAGCATCGCTGCCCCTCTCATTCTGCCTGGACACTGAGGTCCAGCTCCGAGGGTCTTCTGGCGGTTCCCTCACTGCAAGAAGTGAGGTTACAGGGAACCAGGCAGAGAGCCTTCGCCATAGTGGCGCCCACCCTGTGGAATGCCCTCCCACCAGATGTCAGGGAAATAAACAACTATTTGACCTTTAGAAGACCTCTGAAGGCAGCCTTGTTTAGTGAAGTTTTTAATGTCTGATGTTTTATCGTGTTTTTAATATTCTGTTCGGAGCCACCCAGAGTGGCTGGGGAAACCCAGCCAGATGGGCGGGGAATAATTATTATTATGCTATCTGCAATTCATCCTGATAACTTGTGCAAAGATTACAGATCAGATGGGAAGGAAGATGCACCAGACATTTCTCCCTTCACCCCTATTATGCTGCGCTGCAACAACGTGTTACATGGAGAGAAATCCTACCATGAACTCAACAAGCCTCTTAGGTAATTCTGTGCACACTCCCACTGGGGCTGCAAACATTTCTTTCTGGAAACAATTAGCACAGAAATGAGTGATAAACATCCACTAGATTTCCAGGAGTGGCTTTTACATCATGTGAAATGCACATAAAATATGAAAATTAACAGGTAAGGTAGCATTGAGAAGATGGAGTGAAGTGCCATCTGAATGCAGTTAGAGAGATGCAGAGAGAAAGGGGGGAGAAAAACCTTCCTTTCAGCTTTTGCCACCGTTGCTGCAAGAAGGGGAACAGGAAGGGGAATAAGCAGACAAGGAATAGCATTGTGGGGACACATAACTCCTGCAGTACAGCGGTTAGAGAGTCAGACTAAGGTGCTGCTATTCCAAGGGAGCAGAAAAGACTTTTTATGTACACGACAACAGCAGCATGGATGCTACTAGCCCAGAGATGGAAAGAAGACAAAGTCCCTACCAGAGAAGAATGGCAAATTAAACTGTTGGATTATGCCAAAATGGCAAAACTGACCAGAAAGCTCAGGAACCAAGAAGACCAAAATTTTAACAAAGAATGGGGGGGAAATTATAATTTATCTTGGAGATCACTGTAAGCAGATGAAAACATTAGCAGGACTGCAGTAACCTTTGTTATGTAGCAAATATTATGGAGACAATGGAGTGATATAAAATATGGACTATTGAAAAATATGCAGTAGAAAAGGTTAACAATAGGACCCATGGAAGATAAGGTGGGAAGTCCAGAAATTCGGAGGAATCTTTAAATATGGATGTGTATGGTTGTATTGTTATAATTTTATACTTATAAAACCAAATAAAATTATACCAAAAATAAAATAAATAGAGTGTCCGACTAAAACCTGGGAGATCAGGGTTCAAATTCCCATCCGGCCCATGAAGCTCACTGGGTGAGGTTGGATCAGTCACTCACCCTCAACCTAACCTACCTCATAGGATTGTTGTGGAGATTAAATGAGGAAGGGGAGAACCATAAACGCCATCTTGAGTTCCTTGGAGGAAAAGATGTGATAGAAATGGAATAAATGAATAGAGATGAGGGAGAAATTTGGTTTGAGTTGTAGAGAAAGGCCAACTGACCTAACTGATGATGCCTGAAACATTGCCATCCTTCAAAATGTGTACAAAACTCCATATAGTAGGGTAAAGTGTACATAAAAATACATGTATTTATGTAGATACATAAAAAATGCATTTCATAAGGGCGATTTGCTAACAAAAAATGTGTTTGCTAGGCAGAATTGCAATTAAAAATGTGTCTATTAAGAGAAATTCATGCTAAAATGCTAATGAGAACTATTTTTTAAAACACACACACACACACACACACACACACAAGCTGAAGTGGAAATGTGAAGAACTGGACAGAAGATGGGGAAAATGATAAACTGGAAGAAACAGGAATCAACAGATTTGCCTATCCCTAGTCCTGAGTGCCTGATTTTTTATCTTATCAGAAAGGAAGTTTGGGGATCAGGAAGCTCCCACACCACCTTCAAATTGCACTTCCCAAGTGGAAAAGTTCCCACAAGGTAACTTACCTGTCTCAGTGTGGTGAGAGCCAGTGTGGTGTAGTGGTTAGGAGCGGTAGTCTCGTAATCTGGGGAACCGGGTTCGCGTCCCCACTCCTCCACATGGAGCTGCTGGGTGACCTTGGGCCAGTCACACTTCTTTGAAGTCTCTCAGCCCCACTCACCTCACAGAGTGTTTGTTGTGGGGGAGGAAGGGAAAGGAGAATGTGAGCCTCTTTGAGACTCCTTAAGGGGAGTGAAAGGCGGGATATCAAATCCAAACTCTTCTTCTTCTTCAGTGTTCGAAAAGTCACATTGCTTTCTCTCAGGGCTGTTGCAGAAGACATTTTATTGTGCATTCATTATGATTTGTGTTCATGATACTATTGGGCCGCTCAGACACAGTCCTGCTTTTGAGGCTATTTGCACCTGCAAACACTTTTTTTTGGGGGGGGGCAGTCCTAACTGCTTTGTTTCCAAGGCACATCCTGTAACGTCTCGCTGAAATCTCGTAACTTTTCATTCCACAAATGCCCTGGGGTCCCGAGTTACAATTGATCGTCTCCCATCGACTGACACCTTCATCAAGTCCAGAAGCCACCTGCTTCTGTGGCCATTTCACCTTGCCACTTCTGCCCGAAAGCTGGAAAGTGAGGCAGCAGATAAGTGAGTTGGCATCTTCAGTTTAGCTCCAGTACATGACAGCATCAGACTCTGCTTCCCTGCTACAGTCACCTGACAAAATGCAGACATCTCCACATAGAGCATGTCTTTTGAGAAGAGTAAATGTGTATATTAAGTGAATGTCTGGGTGATCAAAGGGATAAGCTGACAGCACAGGCTAAAGGCAGAACAGCAGGCAGGTACACGATGCTATCTTTCTGCAGATAGCTCTCTCTCTCTCTGCCTCTCCACACCACCAGCAATTCAATTATAGGCTTTGGGAGTATCCTTTGTACGGCAGGCTCTGCTACTGCTCAGTTGCGAGCAGTTTTCAGGCCTCCGTAGTCATGCCTGACAAAGTGGATCAATACTTCAAAATGAATAATTATTATTATTATTGGCTTATTATTGGCCGTGTCACATTTGGCCAGCATTTCACAGAACTGAAAAGGATTCATGCGCTGACATGTCCAGCCCCTGCCTCAAGGTAACAGTCTGCAAATTAACTCTGTATTGTCCAGGCTTATAAGTAGAGAGCGAGAAAAAGCAAAATGGTCCAAAACCAAGGTGCCAGAAGAGTCTGCCTCATCCCATCGTCTGCCTCGTGAACTGCTGGACCTGTGTGCTACTGCCCCAATATGGTGAACCTTTGAATTGTAAGTGTCAGCAAATTAAAGACCTTCAGGCCCTGAATTGACTCTGCCCAGTAAGGCTGGCAACAGGAAGGGGTATAATAAAGTTTCCTGTTTCCACTGAGCCTTGATTGAGCAACAAGGTGCTCCAGAGCTCTGGCATGTCCCAGTATACTTGATTAGTTTTCAGCCTTATCCCTTGGCTACACCAGGGGTAATGCTAAGATATTTATTACATATGCAATGGAAATGTAAGCTGCAGACATTTGGCTTCGCTCACAAGCCTTATGGGGGGGGGATAATCAAGTTATTTGAAAATATGTTTGCATTTTATAAAGAATAAATGATACAAGTTAGGATAATATTTAGTACATTTATATCTTGGAACTCGGACACAGGTGGCGCTGTGGGTTAAACTACAGAGCCTAGGACTTGCCGATCAGAAGGTCGGTGGTTCGAATCCCCGTGACGGGGTGAGCTCCCGTTGCTTGGTCCCTGCTCCTGCCAACCTAGCAGTTCGAAAGCACATCAAAGTGCAAGTAGATAAATAGGTACCACTCTGGTGGGAAGGGAAACGGCGTTTCCGTGCGCTGCTCTGGTTCACCAGAAGCGGCTTACTCATGCTGGCCACATGACCCGGAAGCTGTATGCCGCCTCCCTCGGCCAATAAAGCAAGATGAGTGCCGCAACCCCAGAGTTGGTCACAACTGGACCTAATGGTCAGGGGTCCCTTTACCTTTACCTATCTTGGAACTCGGGGCACTGAGCATAGAAGTGCCATGTGGTTCCTACCCAGGCATGGGCTGCAGTCTAACCTGCTTAGCTTCAGCAAGTGCAATGTCCTGTGCTGGCCTCAGACCATAACCTGGGATGTTTAGGTGCATATGAGATCTCCCTGATCCTGTTATCCCAGCCATGGGGACACAGCCCTCATAGGTGGGCAGAGGGGGAGCAGGAAGAGGGTGCACTTTCGAAGTTCTGGTGCTCATCTAGAAAAAGACCTCTGTGATTTAGAACCTTAGTCCCTAAAGGAGAGGTAGCCATGCAGCGGCTTCAACAGAGTGATGACACATAGCTCTATTTCACTTTTGCATCTCAAGCAGGTGTGCCAGAGGATGTGGCTGAACTGGTGTCTGACGGCAGTAATGGACTGGACGGAAGCCAATAAACGAAAGTTCAATCCACTGGCACTCGTGGAATATTCTTAGGAAAGTTTGCATGGTGCCAACATTACCATAGCTGTCAACCTTCCCTTTTTTGCGGGAAATTCCCTTATTCCAGCAGCATTTCCTGCTGCTTCCTGCTGCTATCCCGGATTGTTAGATATCCTGTAGACTGTCCTCGGGACAGGTGAAGCTGCTGATCCCTTATTTTCAAATCTGAAAGTTGACAGTTATGAACATTGCCATCTTTCTGATGCTGGGTGAAGACATTTTTATTCTCCTAAGCATTAACAGTGTTTTCTTTTTTTGGTGACCCTTTTGACAGCATTCTAGCATTCATCCTGGTGATGGGTGGGGAAGGATATTTTGGTTTTGCAATGGATTGTTGTGGGTGAACTTTTTTAGTGGGTAGTCAGCTAACTAGTGGTGGGTTGATCTGCTTTAGGTCCTATGAGATGTTCTTTTTTAAAATAATAATAATAATATTTATTAACATGTTAAAGACTACACAAGAAAGAAAAAGAATTAAACAAAACAATATAATACAATACAAAAACAAAAACACCACACAACACCAACACCATAATATTAAATTAACAAAACAAAATAAACACAATTTAAAACACATCCAATAATTTCAGTATCTTGTCTTTCATTCCCTTGTTTCAACGACCGCCTCACACCTCCCTTTTTGTATTCCACTTTAATTAACTGTTTCAGCAATTCCTTTCCATCTTCCTCTGTTTTCTGTCCTGTAATTTATCTTAACATATTCTAACCTTATTATTTCCCTTTAATACATAATTATCTTAACATATTTTAACCTTATTTTCCCTTTAATACTCTAATAATCTATTTGTACTTAATTCCTTATAACATCTCTACTAAAGCCATATAACTCCTTTCCAACATTTTTCTAACACTCATTAATTTTACAATATTTTTATAAATAGTCTTTAAACTTATTCCAATCTTCTTCCACCAACTCTTCTCCCTGGTCTCGGATTCTGCCAGTCATATCCACCAATTCCATATAGTCTATCAACCTGGTGATCTTCTGTCCGATGCTCTTAACTCTTTTCCAAGTCCCTTCTGCGAGTCTTCTTCATATTTATACATGAACTTTACTTTGTCTTCCACTGATCTTATTTTTATTTTCCTTCCTTTGAAGCTAAAGAGTAAATCTCGGGGAAACTCCCACCTAAAGATGATTTTATTCCTTCTCGACAGGGCAACCAAGTCTCCGTAGTTAAATCTAAAATCCAAAAGGTATTTCAGAACGTCTTTCAAAAATTCCACTCTTAACTGTTGTTCTTCTAAGTTCTTCTGGTAGTTACAACAGTCTCTTATTTTGTTGTTCTCTTTTTTCCCTCCTCTTCCAAGTCCAAAGGCCCTCACAGTTTTAATCTCTTCTTGACCCAAGTCCCGGTCCCAAAAATCATCAAATTCCTGTGTGGGGAAATCTATCAAACTTTCCTTCTCGAGTTCAGGTAGGGCTCTGGTCCTCAAAATCTGATTTTCTTTAGATTCAATCATAGCAGGCATCAACTTATGGTCATCAAATTGCATCTGTAAGGCTGGGACTCTCTCTCTCCAATTGTGTTACTTTAGGTTCAACGGCAGTAACTTTCTCCCTAGCCTTCTCCGCAGTTTGCCATGTCAAAGTAGATTCCTGTATCAGTTTCTGAATAGTGTCTGTATTGGTGTTCATTTTTTGTCCCAAATTATCGATTTTGGTAGTTACCACATCCACCTTTTCATGAAGCTGTTCCAGTGAGTCACTTATCTTACATAATAAAACCACTAAGGCCTCTTCTGTCGACATTCTCAACCGATTCAAGGTCCCCAGAATCTCACAGCTTTTTATCTTGCAGCTGGAAATTCCCCCAGCTCAACTCTAGTAACAGTTTCAAGGGCTCAAATTCCCTCTAGAGGGAAACAATTTCTATTTGTATTAGTCCTTTTAAACTCAATTCAAACAATAAAGTTAGTTTCAATTTTCTGTTACTTTTACTCCTTTTTAAACGCAGACGGAGACAGTGGAAACAATGTATTCCTTATTTAACTAACTGTCAGTGAACGTTCTAATCACGATCAATAAGCATTCCAGAACACGTCAGTTCTGTTGGCAGCCCGTTTCCAGGATCGGAGCGGTGGTATTTTAACTCTGTTCGCTCTCTCCTGCAGGTATACTCAGTCCAAAACTTTCCCCCCTCTTCTCCTGCCACCAAGGGGGGTTTAGTATTTTTTACTGATGGAAATTTAGTGCTTTACAATAGGCTTTCTGAGGCTTCAGCTTGCATCCTCATTGCTTCAATCTATTTACAAAAGGGGAAGGTGGACTTCCTGTTTTAGACCTCCCCATTTTGACACCAAATTAAGACGTTTAAAAATCCAATTCTCCGCTCTACTCACGGGTAGTTGCTTTAAAATCAAATTGTCCACAGGAAAAAGTCAGCGCTCTCCGGCAACAGCTATGCGGCTTCGCTCCGTGGAAGAAGCGGTCAATTCGAAGCACCGCGCCGCTCACCCCACGTCGCTCCAGATCCCCAAAACCGGGTTTCCCCGCGAGTAGGGGAGGCGCAAAAGGTGCCAGCCGAATCCCACGTTCACAGGCTTCACCCGCCTGTGATTTTTAGTGGGTCTCCGCCTTCGCCGTGGCGGCCAGACCCAGATTTCCATGAGGCAAATTCCTCCCGATCAGAGGAATTCAGCCATTGCCGGAGGCGCCAACCCGGAAGTCTGCGGTCCTATGAGATGTTCTAAAGCGCTTCCTAGGTGTTAAACATTTCATAATTATGGTCAGTGTTTCCCTCCCTAATATGCCAGTTTGCCATTTTTGTTGCGTTTTGAATCTCGTTATATATTTTTTATGTATTGTACATCACCTAGACTAGTTATTTCAAGAAGGGGCTAACTGATAATAAATAAAATGAGCCAGAGACTCCCTCAGTCTGATCTTAAACTTTTAGCAGGGACAGTCACCAGCACCTCTTGTTCCCCTTTTCCAACCTGTAAATGCAAATATTAAGCATTCATGATCAACAAAGACATTGTAGGAATTAACCAGAGTAATGCACAACAATAGTACTACAGAACTCAGCCTCCATCCCATATGTGTAGCTGCTGGCTTTTAACACAAGGGATTTTGAGTGAAGTAATTCCCCCCTTTGTAATTGCTCTGCTGTACTATTGAGTTTCACAAACACAGGAACTTTGTAAAAACAGCGCAAACCTCTTTGAATGCTTTTAGCTTATTTAGGAGTGGGAGGGGAATCCAGCATGACACATGCTACAACCTACATTTTAAAAATTTATACCGCTTGCCTGGAATAAATAAGCCCAGGATCACCCACCTTGGAGAAGGATGAAAGCAACAATCTACCATATTCAAGGCAGCCAACATTCCAGGCCTTCACCCAGTGATATTAATACGTGCTCTTCGGAGCCATTCAAGCTGTTGTCATCACCACAGGATCTGTGCCAAGCAACGAACAGTACATGGACATTTAATTTATAGCTTGATTTCCATCTGCACTGCAGAAAACTGTCTCTTTGAGGGAGCCAGCTGCATTCTCCTGCCATTTCACAGAAGGGTATCTGTCACGTAGAGAGTCTGCTTCCATTTAAGAGTGCATGTGAAGGATCAGAATGTTCAGCAGCCATTAATTACTTGCAATCAGCAAATGCAATTTGCATTTATCACTTCCATTCCTGTGTGTGTTTGCTGGGAACAATGAGGCTTACTTACAAGTAAGCGTGCACACCGATTTACAGCCTTCATTTTCGTCTGTTGTCTTGCATTGGTCTTCTGTCCCCCCCCCCTTTCTCTCCTGCTCTGCAGAGATAGTGAATATATTTTAAGCCTCCCCACTTGCCAGATCACACACTAAATGAATTAAATGGTTGGATCTGAAGCTTTGGGGGCCTTGTCAGATGAGCTGCTGCATAAATAAAGCAGCTTGTACAGGAAGAATTTCAGAAAAGCTTTGCTGGATCAGACCAGTGGTCCATCTAGTTTAGCCTTTTGCTTTCTACAGTGGCCGGCTAGATGCCTCAAAGCAAGGCACAGAGACAACAGCTGCCTCTGTTGCTTCTTCACATTGCTTTCTCGCTTAGCATTTAGCATCAGCTTGGGCCAAACATCATTCTAGCATTAACACCGGTGCTGAAACAGGTCTTGATTCTCTTCCTCTGCTCCCTGTTTCTTGCCCATTTTCAGAATGGTTGGCCCATGCAGGGGCAAATATACCATTTTAATGAGGGTGCTGATGTCTTGTACCATCTTTGTGGCTGCTCAGCTCCAAGTACTCTCATTCAACCAATTATCTACCTGCTCCAGCCTTGAGTGAAGGAGCTGCTCCGGGGTTGAGTGGCTGTTAGCAGCAGGGAGGATTAGCTGTGGGACTGAATTTCCCATGGGGAGCTCCATCACACAGCCAATCCCCAGGAAAAGCAGGGCTGGAGTCAATGGCCATCAGCTGATGGATGGTGAGTTCCAAGATTGCTGGATCAGCTGCACAACTGAGTCCCCTTGGGGGCGGGGAACTCAAGCAAGGCAGCCAATCCCTGCAGAGAACAGCCTTGCCAAGCCCTATGCTTGGTGTTTTGCTGAACAGAGGGTTGGAAAAGCCTGACCTCCAGACAGCTGCCGGGCACTGGGCAAAACACTGTGCCCTGTGGAGACTTTGGATTATTGAAGGGGGGTTGTCTACCCACCTACCAATGTCACATTAGATATTTGGCAGGTGGGTTATCCCACCCAGCTGTTAAAGTACATAATGACACAAGGCTAATAATAATAATAATAATAATAATAATAATAATAATAATAATAATATTTATACCCCACCCATCTGGCCAGGCCTCCCCAGCCACTCTGGGTGGCTTCCAACAAAATATTAAAATACAGTAATGCATCAAACATTAAAAGCTTCCCTAAACAGGGCTGCCTTCAGATGTCTTCTAAAAGTCTGGTAGTTGTTCTTCTCTTTGACATCTGGTGGGAGGGCGTTCCACAGGGCGGGTGCCACTACCGAGAAGGCCCTCTGCCTGGTTCCCTGTAACTTGGCTTCTCGCAGTGAGGGAGCTGCCAGAAGACCTCAGTGTCCAGGTAGAACGATGGGGCTGGAGACGCTCCTTCAGATAATTAATAATAATAATAATAATAATAATAATAATAATAATAATATTTATACCCCACCCATCTGGTGCAGACAATACTGAGCTAGATGAGCCATCAGGCAATCTTGATGAAGGCAGTTTCCTATATGAAGTTAACTGCAGCTTGGTTCAAAAATCGCAGCAGTACAATAAATGAGCAAGTCCATTGTTGCAAGTTAAAATAGCAGAGCTCTTATTCCTATGATGCATTCACCTCACTTTCATCTCCTGTCAGCCTCTGAAGTTTAACCTTTGCTCCCGTAAACATGCTAAAGATTTACAATGAATGGAGATGCTGCATCCTCTCAGAAAACAAGAATGCCTTGCAACTTTAGGCAAGGGGAGGGAGGGAACCCATCCTAGACAATCTTGCAAAAGCTGAGCACAGAAATACCTCTACAATACAATGTTCAGAGGCTGCTGAGCCTATCAAATCTAATTATTCTTTTCTCCAAAGATTTAAAATCAAGGGCAACTTCAATATACAAAGAGAGCCTCTATTAAATTTAATTACTTTCCTCTGTGGCTCATGTGGCAACGCTGCCTATGAAAAAAAAAAAACTTGCAGCAAGGGAGAGAGTGGTTATTGCTAGTGAAGAATAGCTTCTCAAACAAAGGCAGAGAAATCTTTACTTCCACTTTCATTTTAGTCAAGCTGAAAATCAGATGCGCCCAACTCTCCTGAGGGTTTCAGAACAGCAGACTTTGTTTGTGGAGGACTTTTGAGTTAAACTTCATGAAGCACTGGGCTTGGGGCTGCCATCCATCATTGCACCTCCTTAACATCCCCACAAACTTCACTCCTTAAGTGAAGGCACAGAGGAAGGGGGAGGCTGTGGGTTGTAGTACTGTAACTGACAGCTGTAGAGTCCAATCAAAGGATGACTTTACTCTCACTTCCAATCAAGTGCTTTTGGGCGTGGGGTGTAGAACAAGTGTATTAGCAAATGGTTCCATGTGTTGAGTGTTCTTCATTTCTTAACTGCCTGTCTGTTGAGAGCTGCTGATGCAGCATCTAAGACTTTTGAAGATTGCATAGCTGTCAAGTGTCCCTTATTTGAAGGGACAGTCCCTTATTCCAGCGCCATGTCCCGCTGCTGTCCCTTATTGATAGATGTCCCTTAAATGATGTCCCTTAAATTTCAAAGGAAGCAGCTCCTCTCCCTCCCTCCCTCCCTGCCGGCCAGGGAGGAGGAAGGCTCCAACTGTGTTGCTTGGCTCTGTTGCTCACCCAATAAGAAGTCAAAGAACGACTGGGGGGGGGGTGGAGCTAGCATGCCTTGTGTGTGGCTAGTTAATGCAAGCTGAGGGGTTTTTTGAATGCTGGACGCCATTTTGTTGCACGTGCTGCTGCAAACTTTGCAGTGCAAAGCCAGACCGGGGAGCCATCTTAAGTTGAGGCTGCATAGGCCTTGTGGTGCATGTGATTCAGATACTATTCAGTTGAACCTCTGGTTACAAAGTTGGTTGGACAGTGTTCTCGAAGCTACCAGTATGAGTTTGACCAGACTGCAGGAGGACAGGAAGACTGGAGTGCCTGGAACAGGTGAGGCTGCAGGT